>NC_053517.1:77601747-77925636 GCF_016920715.1 Anopheles arabiensis | reverse complement strand
GGTCCTCCAGGAACTCGTTGTACTCGTTCTCGATGTCCGTATCGACCACAATTTCCTCGTTCAGATGCTTCAGCTTCCAGTTACGCGACTGCTTGCGCACGGTCTTATCGTACGACTTCTTGATCAGCAGCACATCCGGCACCGTGTCCGCATTCAGCTTCTCGTAATCGGCATTGTTTACGTTCGCTTCGCGCAAATCGTACCCCAGCACGTAATCGCCCGGTTTGAGCAGATTCCCCAAATGGGACTTCACGTGGATGGTATTTTCGTTGATGCCCAGCTCCGAAGATTTCACCACCCAAACGTCGGCTAGCGTGTGACGGTGCGATACCGGGCCCTGGCCCGGAAAGGTTTTCCGCTGATTCTCCCGAATGATCTCCACGTCCATCACGACAAACTCGACCATCTGCTTTGGGTTGCAGATCGCTTCGAACGGACTCTTCCAGAACGCCATGTTCTGTACTTCCGCCACTGAAAGTAGGAAAATGAATGTGAAATGCCGCACAACTACCCACCACCTCCTTCCATCCAAAAAGGTTCCACTTACTCTGTGCCGTCTGTGGATCGATCAGGTGAATCGAATTGGCCACCTTGGAAACCAAGCAAACCGGTGCAATGTGACCCAGCTGCTGCGTTAGTCGCTTGCTCAAGCACACCAAACTTCCCTTCGACACGGGCACCACGTCGATAGCGTACGAGTACTTGTAATTGTACGAATTGCTGTGGATGTCGTGCGAAATCAGCTTCTTCGAGTTGGTCACCTTCACCGGCAGTACGGCTTGCATGAAATCGACCATCTTTCTGGCGTGCGCATCGGTTGCGTAGAAAAAGTCCAACCCACCCGTGTTCGGCTTAATGCCGAGCGTGTTCTCGTGCGCCTTGTGCTTCAGTATCATCTGCTCGAGGTAGAACAGCGTCTTCCGGTTGACCGCCTTCTGGCGGACCTGCACCATACAGCGCCAAAAGTCCTTCGCCTCCGTACGGTGGCAATCGTCGCACATCTGATTGTTGACCGTAAACTCGACGACAAACACCTGCTGCAGAACGACATCGCTCATCACCTCCCCGTGCACGGTCAGCTTCACCTTGATGCGCTTCGAATGGGGCTCCGTCCAAACGAAGCCCGCATCGACCAGCTTCACCTGCCGCAGCCCCTGCAGGCGCTTCAGACAGAGGCTGAGCAGTTCCTTCGATTCTAGCGTGCACTGGACCCATTCGTTCGGTGGGTTCAGGTAGCGCTCGCAGTTCCGGCAGAAGAATATCACCGCCTGCTTCGGAATGTTTTCCGTGATGTCGACGTGCGACCGAAGGCACGGTACGCACATGTTCGAGGCATTCGGCTCGATCGGGACGCCACATTCGCAGCACAGGATTTTGTTCACCGCTCCGGAACCGGACGAAATTGCTCCGGTCGAAGCATTATTAATGTACTCCATGTTGTTCACGGCACCGTTCTCTTTTGCAAAGGTACAATTTACAACATGTGCGCGTTCCTACGTCAACAAACCAACTGTCAAACGGTCTGGACTGGGTAAATGAGTTTATAGAATACGGTTGAATGATAGAAGTACAGGTTGCCCCCAAGATACGCTGTTCAATGTGGACCGGCTAATGCATTTTATTCTCTCTGAATGAACAAGGTGATATAGGAACAAAACACTACATAAATTCGTTTCATAAAGACATTGATTTCACTGGCTCAGTTTAGCAATATATAACGCAAGATAATACATAATTGGAAGCTGTTTCCAGTTTTAAATAATATTACTCGCAACACCATCTACTAACATGTTGTTGCCGTGGGCCTCACTGAGGCTGGGTTCAATTATTGCAATGCTACGATGAAACAGACAAAACTTGGATACTAAAAATTAAGCTAAAAATTATGGACAAAAAACAAACAACCAAACCTAAGTATTCACATTCACATATTTACGAAAACAGCGATAGTTCAATCTTATGCATACATTTCATCGCTCTGTAAAATGGCAGTAGCTTTTCGACTCCCTACATTAGATGGTGTTTTTGGAAATTTTTCGAATGCTGCATTATCGAGAGCATGAAACCTTCCGCTGACACTATTTCGATGCCGGGCAACCGTTCCCTGTACCGTGCCCAGGACGCAGCGTCGGCAGGATCGGAGATGACGAACGCCTTACCTCCAGCAACTGATGGTTGGTTGCAATGTTTCGATGCTTTTGCCCCGGCGCACGTAAGTATTACTGCAATTGAGAGAATGTAATTTGGGGTAAGATCATTTATAGGGCCGTTTACGATTATCCAATTTGTAGTTTCAAACGTGTGCCGTCCAGTTACACTTACGAAACAGTTCCGAGGGTGGTGGTTTTGTGCTGGCTGTAACAAACACGGTATAATCTTCAAACAGCTTATGCTTCCGTGCCTTCAGCAGCGTATCGCGTAGACGAAATTTGTAGCGCTTTTCCGTATCCGGATCGGAAAGTATGTGATCCCATGGATTGATCTGCTCGTTCGCCTCGGAACGCTGCAACGCATCCAGGTACGACTGACCAACGATGGGGATGCCTTTGGCCACCGCGCACAGGAACTTGTACGTGCGAATGATTCGATCAGTCACCAGGATGGTTGCCAGCTCCGGTATGTCCACTATTTTACCCCCTGCAAATAGGAACGGTATTATCAATAAGGATTCACACCCACACATTGACACACACACACACACAATATCAATCCTTCCGGCTCATGCAGATGGAAGCGCGATATAGTAAGAAGCATGATGATGAAAGCAATCATAATTTAAAAAAATGATCACGAAAAGCAGCCCTTTCCCCGGTTTAAAGTGTGGCAAGCAATGTTAAATAATTTTGATGGCATTCTTGTACGTGTAGGTAATAATAATGGAACAAAAGTTAGCACTATCGATACAAGTTCTAGTTTTGGATTAAATACCAATGGTTAACTGACAGCTGAAGATTAGCAAATTAACAACTATAATAAAAATGAGCAAGCAATAATATAAAATAACGTGCAAATGGGTATTCATAATTAAGTGAAGAAAGTAAGCTACTGGCACGTGGAGTGCGCACTCCTGCGTGAGCTTTACATACCCGCACGGGCTATACACTTTCGATAGGGCTCGGGGCTCATTCTCGTGAATATTAGTCGCGGTCGGATGGATCGTCCCGCCACTGCTGAATCATCACTCGCCGTACTGCTAGTGACACTGACATTCCCCAACAGGCCATCACCACCACTTGACCCACCCGACGTAACACCGTGTCCCACAACCAAATCAGCAGCGATTTCCACTACCTTCTTCCTGGTGTCGCTCGCCGTACTTTGCAGACGGTCCCTTCTGCCCGCCTCCGGTGCAACCGTGGAGGAGGTGGACGAGGAACGCTGACGATGGCCAGATTTCGGTCGCTTCGATTCACTTATTCTAGCGATCGGTTCTTCCCGATCGGTAGATGTTTGGTCCTTGCGCTTGCGCGTGGTTCGGGTAGAGCGTGCATCAGTGGCAGCAGCCGCATCCTCCGCTTCCAACTGATAATCTACCGATTCTTCCAGCAGCTTCATTTTGTACGCTTTATGGCGAATGCGCTTCGAAACACGCACACGATCATCATCGGACGGTTTGGCACGTTCGGCAGACGCTCGAGTGTCCGATCTTTCTCCCAATTTTTCCGATTGGCGGGACTTTTTGTTGTCATCTTTGTGCTCCTTTTTGTCGGTAGTAGTAGTTCGTTTGGCTTTCTTGGCAATATCAGAATCCTTTTCTTTTTCCTCTTCCCTACGTCGGCTAGATGGTTTTTCCTTCAGTTCCTTCTCTTTCTCCGGTCTTCGTTCCCGGCGATCGTTCTCCAAAATAGTCGACAGTTTCTCCGATTTTTTGTGGCGGTCCTGTTTTTCCTCTTTTCTGTCGGTTGTTCTTTTGTATTTGGTTTCCCCTTCAACACCTTTGTCTTGTTCCATCTCGCTACGCCGGCTTGACGATTTTCTTTCCGCCGATTCAGCATCTTTTCCCTTTGCCTTCGCCTCTTTTTCTTCCTCTCTTTTGCCGGCCGTTCGGCTGGATTTCTTTTCCACCTCAGAAGACTTTGCCTTTTCCATTTCCCTACGTCGGCTCGATTTTCTTTCCAGCGGTTCTGCATCACGCAAAGCTGGTTTTTTATCCGAGCGATCGCCCCCTGCCTTTGATTCGCCTGTTTCCGATTGATCATCGTCCGATCGGATTTGTAACTGTCGAGCGGTGCGCTTCTCCTGCTTTTTCAACACCCCATCTACCCGCACCTTTTCCAGCTCTTTCTCCAACACCACGCTGACGTTCGTTTTCTTGAACACATTTCGCACACTCTCGTCCTCGCTGCTGCTGCTGCTGCTGTCGTTAAAGTGGTACGTTGGTTTGCTCTTGCTGGCGAGTGACGATGACGTCGCTATTCTATCCGACACGGAGCGAATGCATTCCACCTTCGGTAGGTACACCCCTGGATGTTCCGGTGTGAGAAATTCGGACATCTCCACAGAGTGACGCTTGCGGTGCAGCTTTGCTTTGGGCGTCGCTGCCGTTTCCGTTCTGGACAGCGGTACCTTAAACTTACTCTTCACCGGTAGCTCCCTTGCGGCTGTTGCAACGTTTACTGGTTTGCGGTTGAAAAGTGCACCGATCGGGATGGTATCGGACAGTCCAAACTCGTCATCCGTTCCAGAAGAGTCATCAGTAGTGCGATCTGCATCGGCGGTGCGATTTTCCTTGTTTGACGTTGACGGCGATACTTCCATAGCCTGCTGCTGCTGCTGTATGCTCAGCTTTCCCCGCTGCTGCTGCACTGTGGTACTGTTGATTTGTGGATTAAATTGCGAGACTTCGCCCTCCGGCAGTGTGACGTTCTCTGGGAGCAGTTGCGTGTCAAGATCGTACGCATTTTCGGCCGCTGCTTTCGGCATAGGTTGGGTACTCATGAAATATGGATTTTCACACGATTTCGAGATTCGGCGAGATTTTTTAATGTCCTCTAGCTTCACAAATAACTTTTTTTTCTTCTCCCACTTTTCTTTTCCCCCATAAGGCGAGAGGCTCAAAGGTTCCGTGTCCAAATTGTACGGATTGCGTGATGCTGAGGTGTTAACCTTTCGGACACAATCTCTATCCACAGCGGGAGTGTCTAGCATTGCTTTCGGTGGACTTAGTGGCTGTGTTAGCAGATCATCGTCATCTATTTGTATGGCCGACGTTGACGATGGCATGCGATCAATTATACCAGAGCGAAGCGCTGGTTCTGGCGGCGTTTCTGGCTGTGTTGGCAGGTCTGCATAGTCAATGTCGGGGGTGGGACTTTTAGCTGCTGCATTCTTCGACCTGCCTGCTAAGGATGGCTTTGCATTGCCGCCAAAGTTCAACGATTTAGCAGCCTTTTCTGCGGAGCGGCGAGTGCCATACGATGAACGGTTCGAGTTAGAGGCGAACTCCGGCGGTGTTTCAGGCTGTGTTGGCATGCTGGCGTAGTCAATCTCGGGCGATTGCTTGCTTTTGCTGCGAGCAGTTAAACTCATTGACTTCACAAACGATGGTTTCCTTTCTATTATCAGCGGTTGCGTCTGCAGATCGTACGGCTCCAGTTCCCGTTTCTGCTCCTTTTGGTTTGATGTTCTATTGTGTGATCCAGCAGAACCAGACTTGGCTGCAGGCAGTAGGTGTAGAGGCTGTGTCAACAGGTCATAAGCGTCCTCAACCCTGAACGGTTGGGTTTCCATTTCATAAATGTTTTCCACGTGCGAAACATTCGCCTCCTTCGCCGATTCGGTCGATACATCGTTCGGCTGTTTGAAGCAACCCTCTTGGTTGAGCGAAATTTCTTCATTTTCTGGTTCGTCAAAGCCCAACTTCGGCGTTTCCGCTGAACGGGTGGCTTCGGGACCATCCTTGAACTGTATGTCCGGCGTGACGGAGGACCGAGTTTCCACCGTTTTCAGGGGATCGTCATCGAAATTTAGATCCGGCGTAACGGATCTGTCATCAACTTTGTCAGGTACGCTACTGGCAATGGGCATAGTCACCGCCTTGTCACCGCCGGATTTAGCTGCCTTTTCCGATTCCTTTCTGCTCTCATTCCACACCATAGCACTCATGTCCATCGTTGTGTTGCGGTGCTCCTGGAACGATATTGAATCAACAGAACGCTCCGGCAGTATGGACGTTCTCGGCTCAACAACATCGTGCTTGTACGATTCATCGATGTTTTGCATCAAGTTCTGGGACTCCTGAACGTACTTATTGTTGAACATCACGTCATTGCTGTTGTCATCGTCATTGGCCGTCATTTGGAAATATTCCTCCTCGGCCGCAGTCCGCTCAACGGGCGCTTCCGTTGCGGCCGGAAGGATCGGTTCAATGATCTCGGACATGCGGTCCAGCTCATCTTCCGGTTGTTGCGTTTCCGGAATGAAAAACGAATCATCGTCATCGTCCAGTTCGTTTGGACCACCACCACCAACAGCGGGAACGGCCGTTTTATCCGGCACTTCGCATAATCTGCTTTCTTCTAGCTGTTGGGTCTCCGGTACCAGAAAACTACTCCGGCGCCCATCATCGATCGATAAGGATGATGCGGGTCTGTGCACAGTAGCCTTCGTTTCAATCACCGTTGATGATGATGGTTTGCCGGAAGTGCCTAAGATAACAGCAGTGGGGGAAATTTTTCGACTGCCTTGAAGCGGTTGTGTTTCCTAAAAAGGGATTTTTAAAAACACCTACGGTTAATAACACATATCGTGTTGGTACTCCCCACCATATGTAACCTACCTCGAGGCTGCAATCAATGATGTCCTCTTCATCTTCACCATGTAGAAATGAAGCGTCATCGTTTTTGCTTTCCTCGCTTTCAACGCCAACAAGCACGCTGCCAAGTTGCAATTTATTTTGTGAGGTGATTTCGATCCAACTTAGTGGTGCAATGGGTTTCTGATCAACAGTTACCCCGCGTTCCGAGCAAAGGTCCAGAATTTCCACTTTGTTTGAAGCTACATCGAAGCGAAGGCTGGCATGCTTGGGGCAAATACTCTGCAAAACAAAAATGGAAACAATGTAAATATATTAAATGTGTTGAATAAATGTATTGAATTAAACTGAAATCAAATTATTATAACTTATTATCTTCAAACTATTCAACTATATGCAGCCAACAACCCGAATTCTACGATAATTTAAAAAAATGTACTACCGTACCCATATAAACAGAGCGGCAATCCGCTAGCGTGCTTGAAGTGTTTGATTACGATCAAGTATAACAAATCATTACACATCAGCCGTTTGTTTGACAACCTATGCATAGTAAACAAATTACTTCAACTGAAATGTGCAATGAAAAGTGTAGTTTTATTCATTCCTCACTTGTAAAAGTGAAGCGCAAGCATTTAAAATACAAATCAATGTACTTTCTTTATTATGGAAGTTCAAATAGCATCATTTCGGTGGATTTGTTTGATAATTCTAGGTTTTTCCACTCCTTTTGTCGTTGGTCACGATAGTGCAATAGTTGTGAACATACAGAATGGACCAATTGCTGGTGAACGGCGTGGAGATTATTACGCATTTGAGGGTATTCCATACGCTAAGCCTCCGCTGGGTAACTTACGGTTCGCCTCCTCGGAGCTGAACAATGATCGGTGGACCGAACCACGGAGCACTACCAAGCCAGGATCAATCTGTCTACAGTGGGCTCATTTCAATAAGACCAAAGACAAGATAAAAGGTGCAGAAGATTGCCTGTTCCTAAACGTTTACACAACATCGATTGACCCAACCGTCCGACTGCCCACGATCGCGTTCATACACGGAGGCGCATTTATGTTTGGAGCCGGAAGCAAAAGTAAACCAGACCATATCATAAAACGACACATAGTTTTGGTCACCTTCAATTACCGTCTGGGCCACTCGGGTTTCTTAGCACCGAGGACGACGTCATTCCCGGGAACTTTGGACTCAAAGATCAGGTGATCGCTTTGCAGTGGATTAGGGAGAACATCGAATCGTTCGGTGGTGATCCCGAAACGGTTAGCATAGTTGGATATTCAGCAGGATCTGCCAGCGTACATCTCCATTACCTGTCTCCACTTTCGCGAGGATTGTTTACATCCGGCATTGGGCACAGCGGATCTGCACTTAACCCTTGGACAATGGCAGAAAAATCAACGGAAAAGGCAAAACAAATTGGCAGTGCACTTGGCTGTCCCATAAGAACATCACAAACGCTTCTGGAGTGTCTACGAAATGTTCCGGCAGAGGACATCGTACGACAAGTGTCCCAGTTTCTTGACTTTCTCTACAATCCCTTCTCGCCGTTTGGTGCGGTCGTTGAGAGGGAAGGATCGCTTAATCCACACCCTTTTTTAAAAGAAACCCCTCGATCATTAATGAGCAGCGGGAATGTGGCCAAAGCACCGCTCATACTATCGGTTACTCAAGCTGAAGGTCTTTACCCAGGAGCAGAGTTTATCAGCGACCATAAATACATTCAGGAAATAGATTCCAGATGGAATGAGCTTGTGCCAAGCATTCTGGACTATAAAACGGCAGTAGGCGATCTGAAGACACGTGATCATCTATCTGAAACGATTCGCAGTCGTTACTTCCAAGGCAACGATCGATTATCGTTGAGTAATTTCAATGTACTGATTCAAGTAAGTTCTCAAGTACTATACTACATTGAAATGTAGAGAAGAGATAACACAAGGAAGAGGATAAACTCTCGCTAGATCAACTCTCTTCTACATATTGGGAACATCTCATTTATATTGTACATTATATTATCGAGTTTCCTCGATTCGTATAATAATATATCTTATCAGGAAGAGATCCTAATGAAGCTTTTATAAAAAATGTTTTTTTTCTTCTTATTCTTCAAAAACAGATCATATCTAATCGACTCTATTTTGCCGGCGTTACGGAATCGATCAAACTAATGCAGCCCCACACCAAGGTGTATGTCTATGTGGATTATTTCAAAATCAAGTACGGTATCGGTGAGAAGCTATCCAAGGGCGCAGATACGACATACCTTGGAGTGTCCCACGGTGAGGATGTCGATCTGGTATTTCATAGCATTGCTCGAGAGCATTTACCATACACCAAGGAAGAGAGGATAGTGATCAATCGGTTCGTAGCCATGTACAAACAGTTCGCCAAAGGAGCTGCTCCTCGATTTGGGTCCCATACACTCCCTCTGCAGGATGATCGCGATAAGATTTCGTACTTGAAGCTGAACTATCCACAAAGTGTAGTTATTCGTGCCAGCGGGTTAAATGATGAAGAGTTTTGGAACAGTCTCGATTTTAACGATGCACCGTATGAAAGGATTTGCAATTCAAATCCAGTAATAGACGAATGATATCACTGTTGCTGTGTTAAGAACACGTCTAAGCATAACAGTGTCTTAGTGTAGTATTAAGACAACGTGATAATGCAATAAAAAAATGTTGAAAGATCGAAGATATGATCAATACCACAAAAAACAAATTAGTCTTTCGTCTCATCATTTTTAACTATGCATCGCGTTGCATATGCATTCCAGCATTACTAGCTAGCCATGAACGATTCTTCTCATCCCGGCTACTCACACCCGATCATTGTGCTTGGTACAACCCCACACCAATAACTTATCATGTTCGTACATCAACGGTCGGTTGTACTGTATTCCCACAGTTTCCCATGCCCATAGTCAATGGTTGCGATAAGGGAACGCAATCATCATGCTGCTGCTCTCCTTTCCGCGTCCAATCGTATTTATATTCAGAGCCTATACGGTGAGCCGTTAGCTAACTTAGCCGGCATGAGATAGTCGCTTGGCAGCTATTGACGAGTAAATAGCTGCAACGCATAGAAAACGAACTCTACACCTAGCGCAAAGTAGTGTCAACTTTCTCCATTACCCATGGGGACGAGCAGGTTATTAGCTGCACTGTGTTTGGCTATCGCCTACATTACTATCGAGGCGAGTACCACCGCTACAATAGTGCACCTCAAGAATGGACCAATAGCTGGTGAACGGCGTGGAGATTACTATGCATTCGAAGGCATTCCATACGCTAAGCCTCCGCTGGGTAAGTTACGGTTCGCCGCCTCGGAGCTGAACGATGATCGATGGAACGAACCACGAAACGCTACCGTGCGAGGACCGGTTTGCCTGCAGTGGAATCATCTCATCCCGGGCGATAATAAGCTGGAAGGAACAGAGGATAGTCTGTTCTTGAACGTGTACACCAGATCGATTGACCCAACGGCCCGACTGCCTACGATCGCGTTCATACACGGTGGGGCTTTAATGTTCGGTACGGGCAACTTCTACGAACCGGATCACATCATGCGTAGGCAGATGATTTTGGTCACTTTCAACTACCGTCTGGGGCCGCTCGGGTTTCTTAGTACCGAGGACGATGTCATTCCCGGGAACTTTGGGCTCAAGGATCAAGTGATCGCTTTGCAGTGGATTAGAGAGAACATTGAATCGTTCGGTGGTGATCCTGAAACGGTTAGCATAGTGGGATATTCAGCAGGATCTGCCAGCGTACATCTCCATTACCTGTCTCCACTTTCGAGAGGATTGTTCACATCCGGCATTGGACACAGCGGATCCGTCCTTAACCCTTGGGTAATGATGGAGCGATCAGTAGAAAAGGCCATTAGAATTGGTGCAGTGCTTGGTTGTCCCACTAGAAAAACGCAAGCTCTTTTGGATTGTCTGAGGAAACAGCCAGCAGAGAACATCGTACGACAAGTGCCCCAGTTTCTTGACTACCTTTACAATCCCTTCTCGCCGTTCGGTGCAGTCGTGGGAGAAGAAAGGACCACTTAATCCTCACCCCTTCCTGCAGGAAACGCCTCGATCTTTAATGAGCAGCGGAAACATTGCCAAAGTGCCGCTCATTCTATCAGTTACCGAAGCAGAAGGCCTGTACCCAGGTGCAGAGTTTATTAGCGATCCCAAATATCTCCAAGAAATTGATGCCCGATGGGACGAGCTAGTGCCAAGCATTCTCGATTACAAAACGTCTGTACCAGACCCCAAAGCACGGGATCGTCTATCGGAAGCGATTCGAAACCATTACTTTGGCCCCAACGAACGATTGTCGTTAGAAAATTTCAAGACACTGATACGAGTAAGTAGCACAAAAAAGTTAACTCAATTCTTTTTAAAATTTTCTACAATTAATATCCGTCCAATTGCAGATAATTTCAAATCGACTCTACTTCGCCGGTGTTACAGAGTCAGCAAAGCTCATGCATCCCTTCACTAATGTGTACGTGTATTACGATCTGTACAAAAGCAAGTTTGGCGTTGGGGAGGCTCTATCACATCGGGACGAACCGGGTCTGCTGGGAGTTGCACATGGCGATGATGTGTTGTTAATATTTCCCAGCGTCTTAAGAGAGGAAATACCATTCACTGAAGAGGAGATGCAGGTGGTCGATCGATTCGTCACCATGTACGAACACTTTGCCAAAGGCGATCAGCCACGGTTTGGAGCGTACGAATTGCCGTTGCAAGATTCGACGGATAAGTTGGTGTTTTTGGAGCTTAACTATCCGCAAAGTAAAACCGTGCGTGCCGAGGGTGTAAGTGATGAGCCGTACTGGAAAACGCTTGATTTTAACGACGGTCCTTATGCATCCCCGGCCCCCACGCATACAGAGCTGTAGAGTTTATTTCATAAGCCATCGTTCTCTGCGTTCAGTGTAAAAACGCTCCAGAATAAAATGTAATAAAAGTTTATGGACAAACAACAATTAGACGATGAATAGAGGGAGCGTCAGAATTAGAGAAAAGTGGGACGTTATCCTCTGCGTACCGTTGACCTGAAACCTTATGGCCTTTAATACCAGTTACCCACAACCAGGGTTATTTTAGCTTAATCTACCGGCAAACATACCTCGCACATATACCGATACGAACAGCATCTGCGAATCCGGACTCACACGAACGCTCGCAGATAAGATTAAAGCAATGTAGCGCTCCTACCTGCTGCACGCACGTCGTGTGTACTCAAAAAGTGACCAAAAGCAGAATGCAGGCACAAAAAGGAATGGACCGGCTACCTGAACGTCCAGTTTATATGTAGGCATCGAGCTACACGTTAGCACACAGTGGCATCATTACTGTGTTATTGCACAGGCAGAGCACGGCTTGATAAGATTACCTTGGTACATCCAACACATACACATCCAACATCAACGGAGCGGATGATGATGGTCCAGCATCGGAAATTCTACAGCTGGCAATTAGCACTGGCTGTGACCTTGTTTTGCGGGACGTTAGCCGCAGCCACCGAACAACCGCCGGTAGTGCACACCGAAAATGGCCCAATCGTTGGTGAGAAACGGGGAAATTACTATGCGTTCGAGGGTATTCCTTACGCGAAACCTCCCACCGGTGAACGACGCTTTGCTGCGCCCGAGCTAAACGATGAAAGGTGGAGCGAGCCCCGAAACGCGACCACCATTGGTCCGTACTGCCTGCAATGGAGCCACACCATCCCCGGAAAGGATAAGCTATTCGGTGCGGAAGACTGTCTGTACATGAACATTTACACTACCTCGCTGGACGGGGGTCAGCGGCAAACCGGTTTGTCGACGCTGTTTTACATCCACGGCGGTGCGTTCATGTTCGGCGGTGGTGGACTGTTCTCGCCCAACCATGTGCTGCGCAAGCCCAAGATCATGGTCACGTTCAACTACCGTCTCGGTCCGCTCGGGTTTCTCAGCACCGAGGACGACATTGTGCCGGGTAATTTCGGGCTCAAGGACCAGGTAGCGGCCCTCCAGTGGGTAAGAAAAAACATCCACCATTTTGGGGGCGATCCGGAACGGATCACGCTGGTTGGGTTTTCGGCCGGCGGTGCTAGCGTTCACCTCCACTACCTGTCGCCAATGTCGCGGGGACTGTTCCAGAACGGGATTGCCCACAGCGGTACCGCCCTCAATCCCTGGGTGATGGCTGAGGATTCGGCCCGCAAGGCGAAGCAAATAGCGCGCGGTGTCGGTTGCCCGGAGGACCGGCTGTCGAGCAGCCAGGCCATGGTGGAGTGTTTGCGCGACCGACCCGCGGAGGATATTGTGCGGCAGGTGCCGTTTCTGCTCGATTACCTTTACAATCCATTCTCCCCGCTCGGTGTGGTCGTGGAGAAGCAGAGCAAAGTGAACCGGCGACCGTTTCTGGCGGACCATCCGGCAGTTTTGTCGCGCAAGGGAAAGCTCACCAAAGTGCCACTGGTGCTGTCCGTTACGCAGGGGGAAGGTTTGTACCCCGGGGCGGAGTTTGTAAGCAACCTGGACTATCTTGCGGACATTGATGCGCGCTGGCACGATCTGCTGCCAAGCATTTTGGACTACAAAAGTGCTGTGCCGGATGATAAGAGGCGCGCCGAGCTATCGAACGCGATCAGCGAACACTACTTCGGGCACGATCGTAAACTATCGATTGATAATTTCCGGGACTTTGTGTCGGTAAGATCTTAAGAACCAAGCAAGCGAAAAACGGATAAAACCTTCTCCAAAACCTATTCTTGCAGATCCTTTCGAACCGTTTATTTTTTGCCGGCGTCACAAAAACGGCAAAACTTCTTCAGCCTCACATCCCCGTCTACTTCTACTATTTCAACTACAAAACGGTGTATGGCATCGGGGAGCTGATGTCGGGCACGGAGGACGTAAACTATGGCGTAGCGCACGGTGAAGACGTGCTGCTTAGCTTTCCCACCCGGATGCGCGACAATCATCCACTGACCAAAGGCGAGCTGCGTGTGGTTGCCAGCTTCGTCGACCTTTACGACACATTCTCCCAGGGACAGGAGCCCAAGTACGGCAACTATCTGCTTCCGGTGCAGAACATTTCCGGCCAGCTACGGTACATGGAGGTGAACGATGTAGCGTGTGACGGGTGCGCCACTGCCAAGACCGGGTACGGTGTAAGCGACGAACAGTTCTGGGACACGCTGGACTTTAACGATGAACCGCCGAGGAAAGTGGCGCAGCGTCCGGCCCACACGGAGCTGTGATCATCACCCTGCCTTAAGAAAGTGGCCATGACCGATCGCTCTCGCATTAGAAGATAACGCCCGAACGCGGTGCCACGGCGTGGCTTAAAGAGACAGCGAAATAAAGAGGATTGTCTTATCAAGCAAAAACACAAATACACACATACCATTACAGCACATGACGCGTGTGCTAGTTGTGATAATTTTCCATACCCTATTTAGACCCCAGATTTCTTGACCGCACATCAATTCTAACCGCAACCACAACCCTGCGATCATTAAGTGTCCGGCAAACGATCATGTGGCGCGTGTCGTACTGTGCGGTAGTACTAACCCTACTTTCCACCCTTCTCGGGCTCGCGTCCGCTTTTGTGGACGTGAAAGTGACGATTAAAAATGGCCCCATCATAGGCCAGCACCGGGGGGCACACTACGCCTTCGAAGGCATACCGTACGCGAAAGCACCGATCGGAAACAGACGGTTCGCTCCCTCCGAGCTGATCGACGAACGGTGGAATGAGCCGCGCAACACGTCCCAGGTGGGGCCAATCTGTCTGCAGTGGTCCCACCTCAAGCCGGGCGACGACAAACTGGACGGTGCCGAGGACTGCCTCTTTCTGAACGTGTACACGCCGAACCTTGCCCCGGACGTACCGATGCCGGCGATCGTCCATCTGCATGGTGGCGCCTTTATGTACGGTGGCGGTGGATACTTTCAGCCGGACTTTCTACTCAAGCGGCCACTGATACTGGTCACGGTGAACTATCGGCTCGGACCGCTCGGTTTCCTCAGCACGGAAGACGACGTGATCGCGGGCAACTACGGACTGAAAGATCAGGTGACGGCCCTGCAGTGGGTGCAGAAAAACATCAAATACTTTGGTGGTGATGCGTCGCGCGTTACGCTGTCGGGCTTTTCCGCCGGTTCGGCCAGTGTCCATTTGCACTACCTATCTCCACTGTCTCGCGGGCTGTTCCAGCGTGCCGTCGGTCACAGCGGGTCCGCCCTCAATCCGTGGGTTATGGTTGAACGGGCGGCGGAAAAAGCGAAACTTATCGCGGCCGGTGCTGGCTGTCCCGTGGATGCGAGCAGCAGCAGTAAGGAGCTGCTGCAATGCTTGCGCCAGCTGCCGGCAGAGGTGATAGTGCGCCAGGTGCCGAAATTGCAAGACTTCCTGTACAATCCCTACTCGCCGCTGGGCGTTGTGGTGGAGCAGCGCGGCAAATACAATCCCGCACCGTTCCTTACGGAACATCCGCGCGATCTGACGCGCTCGGGAAGGGTGGCAAAGGTTCCGCTGCTGCTTTCGGTCACCGAGGCGGAGGGTCTGTATCCGGCGGCGGAGTTTTTAAGCAACGCAAGCTACCTACGCCACATTAACGATCACTGGAACGAGGTGCTGCCCAGCATCCTGGACTACAAGTACGCGGTCCGTGATGGGCATCTCCGGGACGCACTGTCCCAGGTGATCAGGGAACGCTATCTGGGTGCGAACGAGCTGAACGAACGAGAGTTTCCTCAATTTGTGAGAGTAAGTTGCCCAGAAAGCACAGACTGGAAGAGAGCATTAGAATTAATCGCCTCCGCTTCCTTTACAGCTCGTGTCAAATCGGCTGTTCTTCGCTGGCGTCACGGAAATGGCAAAAATGATGCAACCACACGTTCCCGTCTACTTCTACCTCGACCAATACAAAGCAACGTACGGTCTGTCGGAAGCGCTTGCCGGATCGGACCAGTATGTAGGGGTGCCGCACGGCGAGGATATTTTGCTAATCTTCCCCAGCAGCCTGCGCGACGGCCATCCCTATACGGCGCAAGAGCTTAGCATGGCCTCTAAGTTTGTCGATCTGTACGAATCGTTTGCTTACGGACAGCAGCCGCGATTCGGCAAACTGTTGCTACCGGCACAGGAAGACCCGACCCGGCTAAGCTATCTGCAAGTGGACCACCCCAACAGTACCATCGTTACGGCCGACTTTATAAGCGACGAACCGTTCTGGGGCATTCTGGATTTTAATGACCGCACCACTATGCATTGAATTCCCTCTCATGGTCACAATTGCTAAAACATAATAAACAGAGAACAAGTTGCTTACCCCATCTTGCAGCAGAATTGTGTTGTAGCGTTCATTTTTATCCGAACCAATCACGGTGATTCCCGGGCGAATGGGATGCTTCGTCCCTCGGATATTTAAATGCATCTAGAAGAAAAACGGTCGTAAACGAAGTGGATTGCAGCAAGGTTGCAGATGATTGTGAAACGGAAGTGGATGCGGGTTCGCGACGTAACCGGAAGATTACTTACATCGGACACGGAAAGCACGACTCACTGGAAACACTTAAAGACTGAACAGTACAAGTAAAATAAATATTTTTTAACGCAACAATCGCGCCAGCCCATGGATAACAACACACGCACTGCACTGGATTGTTTTGCGTCGCTTGGATATTGTGACGTTTCCGTTCCCGCTGTTTTCGTTTGCGAACGTCAAGCAACGATTTACAGTGACCTACAATTCAGCAGCCGATCTGTGTGTCGAGGAATAATGTTGATAGTACCAAAAGAAATCTTCATGAAAAGACGGGCAGCATACAATCAGTGCGAAAATGTCTACAATTATTTCGAAATGTCTGCGTATGTACAAAAGAATTGAGATCATTCTAGCAAGATGGTAAATTGCATGGAAAATTGATTTCTATTGGTCTTAAGATAAATAACGTCAAGACATTGACATTGAAAAGTGTGTGTTTCATTTTAAATTTCTAGTAAAAATCTTTTTATTCTTACATATACATATATTACATTCTTTTTCGTGAGTTTGTGTGCAGTTTGTTTGTACAGTCACTACTTTTGTAAGTACAGTCTGTTCCCGAGTTACGCGGTTTCTGCGTTCCCAACAAATCCGCGTAACTCGAATATGCGCGTAAGTCGAATTTCACGTTTTTTGACTAAAATACTATTGATTATTCGGAGTTTTTTTTATTTAATTCAGTACTTTTATACACTTTATCATTTATTTTATACGATTCGTGCATAAAATTCTAATATTTCCGGCTTTTAAGCGGTTTCAATTTGTTAGCAAAAATGCAATTCATACCGAACTTGAAGCAAATTGTACTGAATTGACATTTGATCTGTCAAATTTAGAAAACCGCGTATCTCCGAATCGGCGTAAGTCGAGAACCGTGTAACTCGGGAACAGACTGTACATAAAAACAAACTTAAACTTTTGCAAAGATCTCGAACCAAATGTTCCAACGGAAAAGAAATTCAAATTGTTCTCAACACACACACCACAGTACACCAAATTCACCACTCGCACCCATTTGGCTGTCAAATGCCCAACGTGGTACACTGAGTGACCAGAAATACCGATTTATCTGTATTCCTACCGGTTTTTTATACATATGCCTACCGATTCACAGATGACCGCCCTAAAACTACCGATTTTTCATTTATCCTTCCGAAAATCACAGATATTTGATTTTTCAGTCGTTTAAGCTTAATAAGCACGTATGATAAAATCGTATCCGATGGAGCATTGCAGCGGCTCTAAGGTCGCGTGGAGGCCCGAGAAAAAGAACTTGCCACCATTGAGAAGAAAATGTGCATCTTAGTCCTTCTTTGGCTTAGAATTCCTTGTACAATTTTCAGATCAACACTTCAGAAAGACCTTCATTTGTGTAACCGCTGAACCAAATCTAATCCATATCCTAGGTAAAGGATGCATATTCTTTTGAAATGGAACTTTCATCTTGCGCATTAGTAACCCCTCCCCCCCATCCCGCTTAACACTTCTTTTGCTTCCACTTCTTTTAACTCGCGTTAAGTTTCGAGTTTTAACCTACCGAACACGAAAATTTTGATGCGCCTACCGAAAACTGCCAAAATAATCTGGCCACACTGGTGGTACATGACAGCTCGAGCACATGTTTTTCTTCGAACAAGAAATAGAAAAAAAATAAACAAGCGCTGTCAAGGTTCCGCATGCTCGGCCAAAATCAGCTCTCATTCCCTCAGCAGACATCTTGGAGTGAGGTGCTGCCAGTGTTTCTTCCTCCGTTCAAAATGGCTGCCCTCGCTGATTCTGTCCTCGATGCGCTGGTGTACGAGCATCTATCGAAAAAAGACAAAACTTTCGCGGCTGTGTTCCAGAAAAAGTTCCAGTCGGTAAGTAAATGTTGTTATTCAAAGTGTTCCCTAGTGCTTAGTGAGGTTAGTGATGGAGTTTTTTTCCTCAACAATGTGTTCGGCTGCCACCACCCGGCGCGCGGCTCCCACGTGTTTGTAGCAAGTGTGTGACGCAGTTGTATCAATTAGAGCGAAAAACACCGATTTCCTTCCATTTGTTCGATTTACTTCAATGAAATGTGCTGTGCTACTGATATTTAACCGGTTAAGTAGGGTTTCCTACTGGCAACTTGTTTAATTTAAGGCATTTTGAGGCGAAACCCATTCCCCCCGTAGCGCATGTTGTGTGTGTGTATTTGTGTATTAGACGCCTCGTGGTGGTCCGGCTGCCATGCGGTTCCGGGCATCCTGCTCCGCAAGCGCGTGTCTAGCCCACCCCTTGCCTGTATGGGCATTGGTATCGTGTACCGCATGGTGGCAAAGACCTTGAACGACGATGATGTAGTTTCGTTTGAGGTTTAATTATACGGAAAAAGCTTCCGGATTCTGGAGTAGTTTCAGGTGTTCTTGGAGGTTATGTTTTTCTCTCCATGGACTTAATAACACTCCGAGACTAAACCATCATTGGAATCGTGCCTTGTTTTGGGATTGACTATTGTCTCCATATTATCACCCGTTTTTGGCAACGATTTCAAACATATTTGTACCTGTGTGTATCTTCCGACGCGACAGCATAACCTTACAAATGTGACGACCCAAGACTAATGTTCTGTTCTCTCGTGTACCTTCTCCCCCACCCACTAATCTCGCACAGCCCGTACTGCCGAAGGGAGCGCCTAAGCTGGACGAAATCGTCAAACACTACCAGTCGACAAAAAAGAAGCTCGTGGTAAACAGTCAACAGAAAGCTGAGGAATCCGACTCGGACGAGGAGGAGGAAGATTCCGACGAGGAAGAGGATGAGGAAGAGACCCCTGCGCCAGTAAAAAAGCCGGCCACCAACGGCAAGGCAGCGGTTAACGGTAAGGCGGCTACAAATGGTGCTGCCGCCAAAAAGCCCCAGCCGGAGGAAGATGACGATGAGGAGGAAGACTCCGACGATGATGATGAGGAAGAGGACAGCGATGAGGAGGAGGAGGATGAGAAGCCGGCGGCCAAACCGGCAGCTAAGGCCACTCCGGCAAAGGTGACTCCGGTGGTAAAGAAACCTCAGCAGGAGGAAGAGTCGGATGATGAGGACGACGATGAGGATGAGGATGATTCGGACGAGGAGGAGGAGGCCGCACCGAAGCCACAGCAGCAAAAGCCCGCGGCACAGCAAGCTGGTCAGAAGCGCAAGGCACAAGAAGAGGAAGAGGAGGATGAGGACGACGATGATGATGATGACGATGAGGAGGAGGAGGAAGAAGAAACGCCCAAGCCAGTGTTGCAGAAAGCCAACAACGCCGCCAAGCATCAACAAAAGGACCAAAAGGTAGGCAAATCTTTCTTTTATGATTCTTTTTATGTTAGTTGAAAGTTTGTAAGTTGGATGGCAATATTCTTTTAATTCGTGTGTCGGATCATAGACCAGTAGTGCGATTGCTGCTTTCTTCGAACGTACGTATTTGTACCAACCGACAAATATTCATAGATTTTTTTTGTCACTGTTGTGCTCCTGTCTGGGAAGTGTAAATTTCAAGTACTACAACATTTAGTCAGTCGGTAACGTTGCTTTGAAAGTCAAATAACCGCACCTATTGAAGACACTTAAACACATATCGATGTATCTTCTCATGCTGTGTTGCCGTGCGAATAGGTCATTGCTTTGCCATTGGAGAATGATAGAAATAGAGAAAAATGCACTCACTTTTACCCACCTCTAAGAGTGTCAGAGTTTTTCAGCAACTCTGCTGCAGATGTTCAGTAATAGGACACAGTTTCTTTTAAAAGTTTGTTACGCTGTTATGTGTGTTCGTTAACGGGACCGAAGTGACCGTATTGAAACCTGCTAATCTTACCATCGACCTTTTTATCAGCCTGTTTGAATTGTACCTTCTACATGCTACATGCAGTTTTATTTACCTGAGGAGCGAGAGTGTGCGGAGTGTTAATATTTTCTCTATTTCTTCCTTCTTTATTTTCATTGGCCGCGATGATCGCTCTCTTTCTGATCTGATGGCGCATGCAGAATGACAATCGAAAGTCCTTTGGCGGCTTTGACAATCGCAACGGCAACAGCGGCGGTGGCTACAACAAGCAGCAGGGTGGTAACAACAACGACCAGTACGGGGAGAAGAAACCGTATGAATCCAAGCCCGGCGATTGGGAATGCGATGCTTGCGGCGCGAACAACTTCCGAACCCGCCGCAACTGTTTCAAATGCTCGCAGGAAAACCCGAACGAACCGGATACCTGGAGCTGCCCGAACTGCCAGTTCGATAACTTCCCGTCCCGCTGGAGCTGTTTCAAGTGTCAAACTGACAACCCGAACGGTGGCGGTGGTGGTCGTGGTGGTGGCCGTGGCGGAAACAGAAGGAGTTTTGGTGAAGGCGGTGGCCGAGGGGGCGGTGAAGGCGGTCGTGGTGGTCGTGGCGGTGGCGGTTTCCGCGGAGGTGCCGGTGGACGTGGAGGCGGCGGCTTTGGTGGCGGCCGTGGCGGCGGTGGCTTCCGTGGCGGTCGGGGCGGTCAGGGTGGTGGTGGTCGTGGAGGCCGGGGAAGCTTCAATGGCAATCGGAGTTTTGACGGAGCGCCGCCACCAAACAAAAAGATGACGTTTGGTGATGATTAATGCTACTAGCTTCTAATCATCTTCACAGAATAAGGAAAAACACAGATAGCTTATATTATTCGTTTTAAGTGAGGCAAACCTACGATTCAATGCAAATATCGTTATTTTTCGATATTTCTCAATTCACAGTTTTCTTTTTCAAACCTATATAGTTTCTAAGTATACAGAGGGCAGTTTTCACGAATGGCAGGAAGCGGAAGGGTATCATTTGTGTTGCATTTAAATCAGGATTAGGCAACGTTCAAAATCAAATCTAAACAGCTGAATGAGTGATCCTCTGTTCGATAGATGTAATTTATCGAGTGAACCTAGCATGGAAGGTATAATACGTGTATCGAGCAACAATACATAGTTTCACTGTCTAATATTAGAAACGACTAAAGGAAATGATACGAACTTAACCTAGGTGCTAGGACATGATTCGTGTGTTTGCCTTGATGTTGGCATTGTATTTTTCTTATTTTGTCGTACAAATAAACCATCGTCCCAATAACAAAACACACAAAACACGTTATTCTTATTTAATCAATTATACTTCAGCTTCCAAAAATGAATAATGGATGTTCTGAGCCCAATCTACACGATTGAGTATAGTATACTGCCATTTATTTACCCGGGAGTTAAAATTGTTTGCCGCGAAATGGAATAATTTTCTTTATTGATTACAAGCCCCAACTCTTTAAGCAAGTTATTGGGATTTAATAACATTTCAATTATTCAGGCTCCTACAAGTTCCAACCGAACTAATCATCTGTAGCAAAGATCTAAGCCTAATCGGATGCGTGGAATAACTATGAAATTGAGTTTAATCTTTTTTCGTTCAAAGAAACACGTCTTAAAACATCGCCAATGGTAAGATTCCATAAATCTGCTCAAGGGTTCCTCGCTTTTACGCAGCACTGTTTTCGTTCATAATATTTGCTACTGGTGATTAAAGAAAACGAAAGGCTTGAAGCTGTGTGAATTTCCAAATCCGACAAAATATTCCTGTGTCGACTAAATCGTTCAGAGATTCCATTATTCGAACAACAATTATAAAACAATCGTTTTTTTTTACTTTTTTCAGGCTAATGGAAAACCAATTACCAATGGTAAACCCACTGCGAATGGAAACGGAAAGAAAATGGACGAAAGTGACTCCAGCGAGGATGACAGTTCTGAGGAAGAAAGCAAACCAGCACCAAAACAGGCAGCGAAGACGCCGGTCAAAACCCCTGCAAAGGCAGCCACACCAGCTGCTGCTGCAAAGAAGGCGGCAGAGTCTTCGGACGATAGCTCTGAAGATAGTTCTGAGGAGGAATCCAAGCCGGCAGCAAAGAAGCCAACACAAGCGGCCACTCCAAAGGCAGCGGCTGCCGTTAAGACACCAGCCAAGGCAGCCACACCAGCTGCTGCTGTAAAGAAGGCGGCAGAATCCTCGGACGATAGCTCCGATGATAGCTCTGAGGAGGAATCCAAGCCGGCAGCAAAGAAGCCGACACAAGCAGCCGCTGCCGCTAAGACACCAGCCAAGGCAGCCACACCAGCTGCTGCTGTAAAGAAGGCGGCAGAATCCTCGGACGATAGCTCCGATGATAGCTCTGAGGAGGAATCCAAGTCGGCAGCAAAGAAGCCGACACAAGCAGCCGTTGCCGCTAAGACACCAGCCAAGACAGCCACACCAGCTGCTGCTGTAAAGAAGGCGGCAGAGTCCTCGGACGATAGCTCCGATGATAGCTCTGAGGAGGAATCCAAGCCGGCAGCAAAGAAGCCGACACAAGCAGCCGCTGCTGCTAAGACACCAGCCAAGGCAGCCACACCAGCTGCTGCGGCAAAGAAGGCGGCAGAGTCTTCGGACGATAGCTCTGACGATAGTTCTGAGGAGGATTCCAAGCCGGCAGCAAAGAAGCCTGCACAAGCAGCTGCTGCCGCTAAGACACCAGTGAAGGTAGCCACACCAGCTGCTGCTGCAAAGAAGGCGGCAGAATCCTCGGATGATAGCTCTGATGATAGCTCTGAAGAGGAATCCAAACCGGCAGCAAAGAAGCCAATACAAGCGGCCACTCCAAAAGCAGCGGCTGCTGCTAAGACACCAGCAAAGGCAGCCACACCAGCTGCTGCTGCAAAGAAGGCGGCAGAATCCTCGGAAGATAGCTCTGATGATAGCTCTGAGGAGGAATCCAAGCCAGCAGCAAAGAAGCCAGCACAGGCGGCTACACCAAAAGTAGTCACTGCTGCTAAGACTCCAGCGAAGGTAGCGACACCAGCTGCTGCGGCAAAGAAGACCGCAGAGTCATCGGACGATAGCTCTGACGATAGCTCTGACGAAGATTCCAAGCCAGCAGCAAAGAAGTCAACAGTTGCTGCCACTCCAAAAGCAGCGGCTGCTGCTAAGACACCAGCCAAGGCAGCCACACCAGCTGTTGCTGCAAAGAAGGCGGCAGAATCCTCGGACGATAGTTCTGACGATAGTTCTGAAGAGGAATGCAAGCCGGCAGCCAACAAATCAGCCGTCGCTGCTACTCCAAAAGCAGCGATGGTGAAGACACCAGCGAAGGCAGCTACTCCAGCTGCAGCGGCGAAGAAGGCAGCAGAGTCTTCAGACGATAGCTCTGACGATAGCTCTGAGGAGGAAGCAAAACCAGCGGCCAAGAAACCAGCTCTAGTTGCCACACCTAAAGCAGCAGCACCTGCAAAGGCTCCGGCTAAGGCGGCTACTCCAGCAGCAACTAAGAAGCAGCAGGAAGACTCCAGCAGTGAAGATTCTTCCTCTGAAGAAGAGACCACCAAGAAACCTGTTGTTGCTGCTGTAAAAACACCTGCCAAGGCAGCAGCCGCTGTTAAAACGCCAGCAAAGACGGCAACACCAGCTGCGGCGGCAAAGAAAGCAGCAGAGTCTTCGGACGATAGCTCGGACGATAGTTCGGAGGAAGAATCAACTACTAAGAAGCCAGCACAAGCGGCAACGTCGAAAGCAGCAGCTCCTGCTAACAAGACCCCAGCAAAGGCGCCCGCAACCGCAGCAGCAAAGAAGGCCGACTCGTCGGACGATAGCTCCGATGATAGCTCTGAGGAGGAATCAAAGCCAACAGCAGTGAAGAAGCCTGCCCAGGCAGCCACACCGAAAGCGGCAGCACCCGCTAAGAAACAGCAGGAGGAATCGAGCAGTGAAGAAGAATCTTCCGAGGAAGAAACAACAGTGAAAAAGGCAGCTGTAGCGCCGACGAATGGCGTTGCTGCTGCTAAAAGAAAAGCAGAATCGTCCGATGATTCAGACAGTTCGGAGGAGGAAAATGCAAAGCCGGCAGCAAAGAAGCCCGCTGTTGTAAGCACATCCACGCCGAAACCTGCTGCAAAACCAGCAAAGAAAGAATCATCGTCCTCAGATTCCGATTCAGACGATGAAGATGATGATGATGATAAACCGGCGGAAACGTCCCAACAGTCGGCGAGCCAGGCGGGACAGAAACGAAAGCTGGATAATCAACAGCAGGCCGCAGATCCGCCAGCGAAGAAACCGCCTAATCCTTACAGCAATTTTGTGAGGGCTAGCGACAATCACGACGAACAGAATAGCAAGCAGGAGGTAAGTTCTGTTAAACACCAGCTTTTATGCAGAGGTAGTAATGGAATCATTTTATTAACGTTCCTTTTAATTTCCCTTTTCAACTATGATGCCTCACCTTTCCAGTACGATACGCCGCCAAATAAGAAGACTTTTGCGAATCAAAATGGTAGCGCCAGCAGTGGTTTCGGCAGCGGACGCAAATCGCAAAGCGGCGGCAGCAAGGAGATCAATCGATTCCGACGCATCAAGCCAGAGGAAATAGAGATTGACGAGCGGCTGATGGATAATTCTTACGAAGCAAAGGTAAGTAATTGACCCATGCTGAGATGTAGTCAGTAGTAGCAAAAGCGTGCATCAAATGGAGGCATGGAATAATCATAATTTGCGATCGATCATCATTCCTTTGTGGCCGGATGTGCTTCAGTTGTAGATATGTTGGAGTTAGTGAATATTTAATTCGTTCTGCTTTTTTGATCGTACTACTGTACACGAGTGCGTGAAAAAATATGAAATATGATCATATTGTTCGATCGAAACCCCCCCACAAAGAGGCACGGAATGCGGGAAATTGTAGCTTATGATTTCTTCACGCTCTCCATTCCGTTGTCACGTGAAGTTCGCTGGCAGACAAGCGATCACTTAATGCGATTTTCCTCTCCTCACATCTATACTAACACAAAAGCCGGAAAGCATCAATCCGCCTAAAGTTGAGCAGAATGCTGAAACAAAACCTGCCGCCGACGACAAAAAGCCCAACGAGCGCCGGGGCCAGTGGAAGTGTACCGGGTGTTCCGCCATTAACTTTGCCGTTCGCCGAATATGTCCCAGCTGTAAGGTGGCTCGCACCACCTGGAAGTGCAAGGAATGTTACGAGCAGAACGAGGTGAAGGATCTTGAAAACGATAAGTGCAAAGTGTGCGACTCGGTCGCACCGTACGTTACGGCCCGCAACATGAACGAGCGGACGGGCAGGTGGACGTGCGCCTTGTGTAACGCGACCAACAAGGAAGAGTTTGATGTTTGCTTTTGTGCCAAACAATCGACCACCACTATTGAGTACGACGACGGCAGTGGGCCGAAGCGAATCAAAACGATCAAGTTTCCGATGATGCCGGGCGATTGGAACTGTCCGGACTGCCAGAAGCATAATTTTGCCAAAAAGCTTAAATGTGTGCTTTGCTTCGCGCTAAAGCCAACGGAACTGCTGCAGCAGAAGCAAAGGCAGGGCAAAAGATGAACGATGATCGCAAATTGTATATTTTCTCCTACCCTTTATGTATGTAGACGCTATATAAAGTTGTGTTAGGGATTTTGCTAACAGCATTTAATTTATATCTAATCAAACGCTGTTCTTTTTTTAATTTACAGCGCAATGCTGAAGGCGCATACGGTGAACGGGCGAACAGGATTTTAAAGTTCACGAAAGGCAAATCGTTCCGCCACGAGAAGACGAAAAAGAAGCGATCGGGATATCTCGGCGGTCTTATCGATAAATCAGTTAATTCTATCAAGTTCCAGGACTAGAAGGATGCTGCTACAGTGCGTTAGGAATGTTATTATAATATTGCAGTATGTAGTTACTCTTTTGTTAAGCTGATTCGCTTTTGTGAAGCATCGACTGCGCTGCAGAGTTCAAGGGAGAGTCGGTTTCTGTCCAATCGTATCTCGTTTAGTTTCGATCCTGTCCCGTCAACATTCGTTGTTTGTAAACGTTCATTTAGCGTTTAGTTTCAGGTCATTACCGTAAGCATATTGAGGATGTCAATATTTAATTGATATATTGTTCGCTATATTCGGATACACTAGTTCGTAAGCATCCATGTCAAGAGTAAATGTGTACGCCTTTTATTTCTATTAAATGGATATATATTTGCCTACACACTGATAACCACATGAATTTTATATTACGTCTATGGAATGTGAACCTTTATACTTGTGTCGTTATACAGCAGTGATTGCTGTATTGAACGATGAAAGTTTTGACAGAAATTACACGTTTCAAGTATTTCAAGACCTCTGAGAACAATTGTACTCATATAACAAAATAAAGTAACTAACCATATTTACACCGAGAACTATCTTTTGTTACTGGACAAAGGAATAAAACAAAAAAATGCTGGTTATTTTCCATGGTATGGAATTTATAGTTTCTAAAGCATCTTTTGTGAAAATAGACTTTCCGAAACACTTTCTACAGCGCTGCTGCCAGATTAATGGCAGGTTGTTCGTTTCAAGATCACTTGTAACGGCTGTGCACTTGTTAAGTTAAGTGCAATTGTTTGCCCTGTTAAGCACCATCGTAGGTATGTCTATGTGGAAAATCGTATAATTTTCAATGTCATTTATTATTTAGCAGCATTCAAATTGTTTTTATCAATAAAAGCAAATAACTAACATCATTTATACTACCATGGTCGAATATCAAGACAATTTTCTACCAAGGATGAGTAAAATATAACGATTAAATGTTTCGGTACTTAAGTTACTTTACACAGCTTTCACACTTTTCAGGAAATATGTAAACTAAATACGATGAAAAAAATTTAAAATAAAAAATGCAATCAAAATTCTTCAAAATTGTTGCCGAAACACTTCGTCCCAAAGTTGGATCAGTTAGTGCGCCTTATCTGACGATTATTTCGACGGTCGACATTGCAGTTTGGGGCAGAATGAACGCAAGTGTTCATGCGAGACCATCTTCGGCAGAATCGCGCATGATGAACTTTCTTCATCAACGATGATAGGAAATGCGGTGGGAGAGGATTACATTCAACCGCAGCGTGAAGAGCGCAATTCATCATCAATCCTCCCAAGCGAGAGCCTTCTTGAGCAGCACACCCCTGCATAGCACCCCACTGCATGGTTCATTCAATCGCCCGATTCATCCCGCTCGTCAAGTTCGCGTTCGTCGCTTTAACCATCGTTCAATTCTTTCCCGACGGTCGTCTCGTGCAGACGGCTTTTGCTCAAGACTTGTACCGTCCCGTCTCCGGAAACACCTCACCGTGCTCAGGTAGAATCGTCCGCAGTGAATCGACAGCTTGTGTGCACCTTGCACTCTCGTTATACCTGTCGTCGCGTCCATCGGACAATCCCCTCTACGCAACACCAAATCGTTTGCTGCACCGGCCTTCTGGAACAGAAAACTGGTCGCATTCCTAGCACACAAACCTAGCGCGAGCCTCAGACACAAGCGAACCTGTACTGTTCTGCACGTTAAAACGGTTTGTTGAAGAAGCAACAGTAGTCGCGCACAGTTTTGGAAGTCCTTTCCCAACAAGGATTCTCTTTCCACAACGAAGCGATCTGTATCAATAGGTGTGAGAGAGTGTGTGTTCGTGAGTGTGTTAGTATTTGTTACTGGTGCTACCTGTGAGTGAAACGATCCCGATCCGGATACCTTTGCCTGTATCCTCTCGGCCACCTGCTAATAGCAAAACACCCAGTGTGCCCGTTTCTTCGCAGTACCGTTTGGCAGCGTGAAAAAGTGAAATCACAGCAACCATTGGAAAACATTACGCGGCCCGATTTGCATCTGACCATCGCGGACTGTGCTGAATTGTTAAAACGCAAACTCCTGCTTCCTTCCCGGCTCGAAAGGGTAGTTGACCCGGCGTTGTTTGCTCTGGGCAGCGAGCAAAAAAAAGCCGAAGGCACCTAGTCTGTACGGCGAAGCATCTTGCTGCAGTACACCCCTTTCGAGAGAGAGAGAGAAGAGCTCCTTGGTGGCCGCTGGTGCGCGTGTTCCGAGTGTGTCTGTGTGTAAGTGCGTGTGTGTGTGCGCGCGTGTGCGGCAAACGGGCAGACGTGTGTGTATCCGTGTGCGTGTTTGCGCGCTAGCGAAGGAAAGATCAAGGCGCGCGGGCGCGCGAGAACGTTAACCTGCTCCGGCTTTAATTGGCCAATGTGTATTGCTGAAATTGTACGCAGAAACCACACCCGATCCACCAGCTCACCACCTTCTTCGCCCAGCTCGCGCTAGTTTTCATCCGGCAGCTTCCGCAGACGCGTCTTAAAAGCGAGTAACAGCAGCAGCAGCAGCAGCAGCAGCAGCATCAACAGGTCGGCATTAGCAACAGCAGCAACAACACCACGATGGAACAGCGGTGGATTTGCTATTTGGCACAAGTAAGTACGGAAGAGCAGTAGCAGCAGCAGCAGCAGCACGGCGATAAGCGCGGACCACATGGTCTGCGGGTGAGGGTTAATTTGTTTCATCTGCCTCACCATCCACACCCATCTCCCGCGTTCGGTCCACTGCCGGTGAAGAATGTTGCTTCCAGCCTGCTTCTCTCCACGACACACGCGCACACACCCGGTTCATGTTTGGGGATGTTTTTTTGCTGTTGAAGTTGTTACTGTTGATGGTATTTCCGTTGCACTCACAGCATCATTTACTTTTTGGATGCTTTTGGAAGGAGTTGGTGTGCGAGCGAATGGGATCACTGTCGAGTGATGAAAAAACATAGCAGCTGGAAAGCATAGCGAACACGATGTTGGTAGAGGCTGGTCTGGTCATGGTTGGGGTTTCATGCGATCGGCCAACTTTGACCGGCGTGCAAGCACAACGAAACTTTCTCATTTGTTCAACTCATTTTTGAATTTCTCTGTTTACAAAATTAAGTTAGTTCTTGCTTTTGAAATGCGTTAATGCAATTTAAAAAATATTTCTCCTTCATTAATATCCACCGATCCACCATAGATCGCCTTACTAACAGGATCTTACTATTGGTTACCCAGCTGGAATAATAAGATCTTCGCAGGTTTCAATAATGGATCTTTTTGAAGCCTGATTTCAAGATTTCCAAGTCACTTTCGAACGTGCACATCATTATTCACCACCTCCAAGATATTTTTCAAAAGCTGTGAAATTGCGTATTTGCATCGAAATAAAATTTCAGTCCTCCATGATTTTCAACACACCACAAAGAACTGCCAAACTCAATCCAGCTTGAAAGCTGTTGAAAATCATGTGTAAGAACTGAAACAGCTGTTGAAAAACAACTCGCAAGCAATGCAAAATGTTGTAGATATTGGAATTTTGACTCTAAAAGCCTATAAGTTCTGATTGGTACTAATCATCCCGATCATTTATCCCCAAAATACTGATCATTTCAATGTAACCTTTTCACGCAATTACAGAAATGGTGCACCTGCTTGGTAAGGGGATCATCCCAGTTAATCATCGATATCATATTGCTCGGTAGTTTCAAGTCGTTGTGTTTGATATTTAAACATTGCTTTGCAACTTAGTCTGTTCAACGATACATATCTGATCCCAGAAAATTGAACATATTTTTTAATAATTTGACCTTTTCAAGACTCTCTTTAAAATGATTTATAGTAATAGAAACATACAAATATTGAAATCCTCGCATTGTGGCATCATTTATCTTAAACTTATCCCAATATCTTGAGATAAGATAGTGGTTTGGCTTAACAGATAAATGATAAGTGTTAAAAATATAGTTGTATTCAGTTCTGGTTTCGTCCAGAGGATAGAATAATATCAATTGAACTAAGAGGCGGATCGTAACAAGAGGGCTTAAGGTATCTATAAAAAAATCATTTGAACTGTAAATCGCATTCGTTTTGCAATAATGAAGGAATGTTCTTCGAAAGCAGCATTTTTTTTTCTTTTACCACCCTTCATTACCAAAAAAAATAAGAAAAAACAACATTTGTGGAAAAAGTTCCAATGTAGATCGTTATATTTGCCCATTTATGCTTGTTCCGTATGGTTGTGCAGCTTCATAGTTAAACATCACTGCTTAGTTTTTATGTCAATTAGCAACAAAAAGCAATGAATCATCATAAGCTTGCATTTCTGTGGTATGTTGAAGATGTGGCCTGTGTGAAACTTTGTGGAATGGAAGCAAAAAACCCCCGCATTGCGTTCCACCTATAGAAATATAAAGCAAAAATGAGCGAAAATGCAGTACCATCCAGCAGCTAGCAGGAAGCAGGTACGATGATTCAACAGGCGATTCATGACGTTCAACCAACGACGACGATGCCTCTGAGTGTGTCTTACCAGTTCGGAAGCTTTCTCCTTCATCGCGAGAGCTTGACCGCACTGGCGAGTGGTCATAATGGTGTTGTCCGGATCAACTCCGGCAAACATGTTGGTTTTTTGAGTAGGGAAAACCGAGCCGAAAACTCGAGTTTGAATTTTCACCACTTCAGACCACCGGGGGCGGACTCGCCAGCTTCCCAACGCGTAAGGGCAATGAAACCAAACGACGAGGGTACTTGGTGATTTTAAAAAGTAGAAACGTACGAATTTCGCCCATCAAACAATGGAGGGAAGCCTCGTCTCATCGGCTCTTGACGAAGTGAGTTTGAATTGTTAAAACTGAAAGTAGCTGGTTGGTGCAGGGAAAGAATGATGATGTAAGGAAATTGGGCGCCCAAATTGCCGAGCATCGTTCCTTTTGTTTTAAAGATAAATATTTTTATACAATTCTTGTCTCAAATGCGTCTCATTGTACAACTTTGGAAACGAAATCATACTGGTGGGTGACTGTAATTTCCAAACTTCTTCCCCTCCCACTCAGTCAGCGGACTGGTACATACTACTTTCTCCCGATTTTGGTTACAGCAAACCCCATAATTTCATAAACCATTCCATTGCATTGTTCCTGCAGAGAAATGATTAACCATTTTAATGGTTGATTTGCTTTGCGCCAACCTTTCGACACAAACACATAAAGGGTTGGACCACAGCGACCCCCCAAAAAATATGACATTGTGCCCCATCTGACACACGCAACATGACGACGCTGCGCATTTGCTGGGCTGTGATTTGCATACAAAAAGCATCCCGTATCGTGCACCCAGTCCCTTGGCTCACCCCTTAACACACAGCACAGAGGAGATAGGGCTGGAAAGTTGCTCGTTACATTCTTCTGTCGTGGCGTGGATCAACACCGCAGCACCAACTTTATGGTGAATTGTTGTACCACGGAGCAGGGCAAACAACAGAACGGCAATTGTTCTTCGGGAAAGGGTTTGCTGCAATCGCGGATGCGCTCCAAACCATTGCGTATTGTGCGTCCATTCATGTCTTAAACGCAGCAAGCGGCTGGAAACGAATGGTGAAGGTAGTTTTCGTCGGTATCTGCGGTTCGTCGACAAACTGGTATCTTGCCGCGCTGAGGTGTCTGTGCGCGCTGTGACACCGTTCAAGTTCAAGATCGCGTTCCGCGCGAGACATTGCCAACTGGTCCGCGCAAGTTTGTTTGCAGCTTGTAGCAGAATCATTCCATCGATTCCAGTATGATCGATGCCGTAGAAATTGCGCTAGCTTTGGTCCGAATGCATTTTGTAATGATTTCCAGGACTTTTGTATCTGCGTACAGATAACTTTAAATATTGAATCGATTTAATGTAGCTGTAAAATAGACTTTGTTGTAACATTTGTCAAAAATAAATGACCTTCTGTTAATAGCTATGATGTAAACTGTTGTGCTGTTGAGAAACTTTTGCATTGCTTTTAAGTACACTGAAAGCCTTCGAAAAGTGCACTAGATGTGCACAGAACGGTACGATTCTAGTTGCAGTCGAGCATGCTTACCATTCCTTCACGCAAACCCAAATCAAACCGACGACCACTTTAGTTGCGTGCTCTGGACTGTTTTAAGATAGTAAGGGAAAGGGATAATAGCGGCTAATAATGAGAAAATTCACATAAAATCCCATCAATGCCGAGCTCGGAACATAACAACGACGACGTTGACAGCCAACGACGTTCTGCAGCTTCTACTGGGGCCCTTTGCAAGTGTGTGTGTGTGTGTGTGTTGATGGTACCAAATCCACAGCTCGGCCCAAAGCTACAATTGCCAGGAGCAGTCAGTGGTTTCGTCCCCATTTCGTTGTGTTAAAAAAAAGCAACAGCACCGATGGTTAGCTATTTCATTTTCGATCCTTTTTTTTTTGTTGGTGTATTTTCTCCACTTGCTTCTCAAGCACACCCGCCGTCAGAGTTCGGCGTTCTTGACGATTCGTTACGAGTTGTAAGTGAAAAAATAAAGAATAGTCCCGGGAGGCGCAAGAAACCGGCATTAAAAGGTTAATGTGGCGGAAAGCGAAACGATACGCAACCAGGAAAGGCAAGGAAAAAGAACACACAGCACACGGTTTGTTCACTTGGCACCCCACCCCTGGTCGCGCGGTGTGTGGGTTGTGGTTTTGCGGTTTAGCCGGTTCCTTCTTGAGGATGATTTTACGTTTCCGTTTTATGTTTTATTGAATTACTGTCCCTAGCGTTAGTTAAAGTGTTCTTTGTGCTGCTTTATTTTTTTTATTAAAGGATAGTCTTTCTTAACGTTTTATAATCTCCCCAACACAATCTTTTATTTTTATAATAATATGATTTATAAATAAATGCAACAAAAGCATTGTCGTTCAAATTGTCCAGCTTTTAAACCTAATATGGGACACATTTGTCATCCTCAAACACTTTCATTCGCATTGCAATGTACCCGGTGTGTATGTGTGTGTGTGTGTGTATGTGACATACTGCAGCAGGAACGATCCGGGTCGGAGCTTCACACAATTCACTTCACGACTGCAGCAGCAGCAGCGACCGACTCCGAAGCACATGACACCCGGTTAGCAAGTAGGCCATCCAGCGTTGCCATCGCCGAAACCCTGTTTTGGACGGGGCGTTCACTTTCGCAAAACAACGGCCAAACGGGTGGTGGTGTTCCACTCCTTCCCGATATGGATACGTGGTATCGGTTTACCATTTCACCCATGGCATGGCCAACAAAAGAAAGCCAAAATATGCACGGCCAAGCGAACGGATGCGACGCGGGCGCTTCCCGTACGATCGGTGGAATTGGCACGCTTTAAACATTTATAATCGATTGGCTACGGCAGCCAGGGTGGGCCCTGGGCGAGCGATGAGATACCCAATCGGCCAATGCCATTTTGCTTTCGATTGACCCCGGAGCTGCGCAGGAATGGGGAAAGCTTTCTTGGTTGGGTTCTTGTGTTCCCGTGCTAAATTGAATTGGGACAAGGGCAAACAGAATGTGAAAAAGGAAGGATCGGTGGGAGGTGGTGAGAGAACGAAAGTAAAACTTTATTAGCCACACTTCACACAAATCGACACCTTGAGCATGGGAAGAATTATGACGCATCATTGAGGTGTGTAGCAGGTTGTGAAAAGGTTGTAGCATAAATTAATTAGTTAAAATTAATTAGTAATTTGCATGATCAAGAAAATTGAATATCCGCTTCGAGCTCTTTTTGCATTGCATTCGCTAATCTCGTCCAGTTGTGGCTTTCACGGGTGGACTGCGGTAATTTTTAAGATATTCAATGAAGTTATTACTCCATCATCGTCATTCAAAATAGATAATGCAATTTTGAAAATGAAACTAAAAATGAAACCGCCCTTTGAACCTTACCACATTGATCATGAATAAAACAAATGAATTACAACTAAATGACCCTCATTTGTGTTAAGCCACAGTCTGGGTTTCAGCTTGAACCCGTTTTGCAACTGCCAAACCCATTCACAATGGTGATCGCCCGAAATGAAGTGATACTGTTTTGCTATTGCCTTCATTATACGGTCATTTACCGCACGGTTTGGACGGGCCAACTTTCTACACACACAAGACGCGCGTCTGAATGAAATGGTTCCCCGCATTTTGTAGCACAGCCCCACAATCCATGGCCACCTGATCCAGTCAAGTCAGTGGTGCGCATTTAACCCTAAAAGATCACTTTGTTTTCACAATTCTTCAATCGTCCAGCTTTGGCTGCTATGCGCGCGCGCTTAATCTGCGCAAAATGCTACTACCGTCCGAGTCGAGCGTCCGGATCGTTCGTTCCGATCGTTTGCTGCTAGGTGAAATGCTGCAAACGGGGAAGCAGGAGGAATCGTGGAAAGGTAGCACCAGTCCATAAAGACGTAAAACAATTCCACTCCCAGTTGATGCATCAACTCTCACCTCGGTCGGGCGAACTTCGACACAGCGACACACAGCGAGGAAGGAGATGGGAAGGCTTCGACACAAGCCACCAAGGCTGAAGATTGGCCACGGTCAAGTTCAGGCAGCTCTACTCGGGATGGGAACTGAGGCCGGCTCGTTGAAGCGAGAGAGCGTGCTCGCTCACCAACCATCATGTGCCATCGTAAGTTTCAAGGTTGCGAATCGAAACGAAACCAATAAAAAAAGAAGCCAGCGCGGTGAGTTGAAAACACAACATGATGAGAAATCATGCCACCTGCAAAAACAAAATAAAAAGATTGACAACACGATAAGAGCGAACACGCTCGCCGACAGATTGATATGGATGAGAAGTATCAGTTCGGGCAGCCTATATGTATTCACCTTGCTTTACGAAAAGATTGATTTATTTTTCGGCACACTGAGTTCATCGCTGCCACCGTCGCGCAAGTCTTTCGTGTACCGTGCGCGTGTCGGAATTCATCTAACCCAGCGTTTCGCCAGCGTTTCGCCTGTTTGGGGCCGCTTAATATGCTGCTTTTCGGAACGAACGCGCAACACAGACACGCATGTAATTGCATAAAACCTGTGATGTGCTGAGGGAGTTTCGGACGGTTCGGTTCGTCAACTGTTTCTTTTTTTTTGTGTTGTATCGCTGACGACGAGCTGGCGAAAATGAGTGAAGTAAAATAAATAATTAGCACCGGGAGCTGGTGGAATTTGGGTCACACTGAGATTGGGTGGCAGAATAGGTGTGTGTGTGTTTTTATCTTTACTTCTACGCTTCCATCTCAGCCACACACACTAGCGAATCACCTGTTTGGACACCAAATAATCTATTGTGCCGCATGATCGGTTGGTTCGCGAGATAGTAGCGCGCCGGTCTTAGTATACCGTTATCTAAATTGCTTTACCGTCGTATTTTGTCACGTTTCTGTAGAATTTGATTTGGTCATTTATTTTTTTGGGAGGAGTTCCAGTTTTGAAGTGATTTTAATTTAATGTGGCGTGTTTTGTGATGTTTTTTTTTCTTCTAACGAATTTGAAGCCGATCTTCAGATTAGACTTTCTCGTTGCCATTTATTTCATTTCACAGTGGCACATTGATTTTTAGCTTACCGTTAAGGAGTGGCAGTTTCGTTTTTTGTAAGAAAACAGATTCGAAATGGAACATTTGCTTTACGATACATAAAATGATTGCAGACAACCCTTGTTTCTTTTGGCATTTGATCATGTGTGACATGAATTTGTGACATGAATGCATAAGTACCTCCTTGGTGAGAAGGAACAAGGAAAGTACGATCGGAATTTTCCTTCACATTTTGGTGCCGATAATTCAGTTTAAATATTAATTATCTAAGCTAGTTCTTTTTCTTACTGTAATTTAACTTTAATGATTTAATTTTGTTGTTGAGGTGTCTAAAATGAGCGAAACACGCTTAGCCCTCTTAGGACTCTGAAACCGAAGCCTCCCAATGGATTTACCATAGAAAACAGCCAACACGGCACCCTCGGGACGGTACCGTTAAACTTATCTCTCCTCTCTTGCAGCGCGCAATGGGCCGTACAGAGTCCGGCTGGCACCGACCGGCAGAACCGGGAGAACGCGAACGATACTGGTTTTTCTTTGCGTCCGGTTGCAGTGGCTGGCGAAGCGCGAAGCAAAACACTTAACAGTGGCAAAATAAATGTGTTCATTTGCAAGCGCAATTTACACGCTTTGCAGTACGCCGATGTATTTTCCTTTTTGCTGCTATTCCTCCGCCCCATAAATGTGGACAAATTTCGTACAACCGGATCTCAAGAATGACCTCCTTTATCTCAGCAACTTAGTTTCTCCTCGCACTAGAACAGAGCAGTCTTTTGATTCCGAACTGTGCTGCTGGCTGCTCGAAGATGTCAACGGCAGTGCGTCAACACCAACGACGTGCTCCGCGCATTTGTTCGACAAATTGTGTGACTCTCGACCAGCAGCATCCATTCTAGCGCGTGAAAGCAACCGGCCAGCAGCCTGCACAACAGATCCGGATTTAATATGCTGCGGAGTGATAGAGTGGTGATTTTGTCACTGACCCAAATATCGGAGCCGAGATATTTTCATCCCGCGTGCGCGCGCCCGCACCATTCATTCTTGCTCGCGTTGCTGTTGTTGCTTTTCCCGCTACTCCCACCTTCCACCAACCGTACGCAACCTTCCAGGGGTGGCGTGTGGGTTTGGAAAGTTTTACAACATCCACGAGGTTTAACCCTTTTTGGAGAGCGAGACAGTAAGATATGAACCAAGAGAACGGAGACGGAGACGGAGTTGAAACACACACAAAAAAAAATCTAAAGCTTCCAAAGATGGGAAGGAGGAACCGTAAGAAAATGGGTCAAGCCATGACATGCGCCCATCTGTGTGTGTGTGGGTTTTCCTCGCCTGTGCGCAGCCTCCCCCCGAAGAATGAAACATATGGACGTAGAAATGAAAGCTACCGCTGTGCTGACGCTGCTATATGCAGGCCGGCCGGAGACTTCTAGAGTGAGATAAGCTCCATATGGATCCCCCCGTGGCGTTACGATTGTGTTAGAAAAGGCGTGAGTGGACGGCGAGATCCAGATGGTTGGCTAAGATCATTTACCCGGCTTAGAGGAAGTGGAACAAAAGAACGGTTCATCTTCATTAGCATAGCCTATAGTGTGGGGGGGATCGTGGAAAGGATCGTTTTACAGGTGCGTCATAATCATAAACCAGCATCCCAGCAGCGCTGACCCAATTCTGGTAGGCGTGAGCAATAATTAGATCACGGTTCTGGCGTGGCGCTTCGATTCGAGTAATTGATTTGAAAAGGGATGAAAGGGGATTATGAAATAACTTTGAACTTGCCTGTTGCGGAGTTTCCAAGCTTATGTGTATGGTGAAACCAATGGATGCAATTGAAATTAGTTCTACTATTTGCTATTGGTTTGGAGTAACCAATGGAGCTGCATTTTATTTTGATTTTAAACCGGAATCAAATAAAACCTAATATAGTTTCAAGAATTTCTTGAAAACAGCGAATTATAAATGACAGACAAGTTAATCTATGCATATGCATCAAAAAGATTAATTTCGCAAACTGGTTAGCATTTTAGAATTTTGTAGAATGGCTTTGGTGTTTATAGACTTTTTCTTTAAATATGTTTTTTTTAATATGGCCGTGTAGTGCTGGAATCTAACCATTCTTTATGAGTTGTTAGTTGCCATTAGTATTAAATCATGTTACGTTATTATTTGTCGTTTAGGTTTGAGGAAGATGGATTTACATTTGCTGCCTCTATCTCTCTTTCTATCGGTTAATGAGTTTTGTTTATGTGGTGTTGTAGTCGTCAACCATTTAACACAGTTAAATTATCTCCAAACATCTTCCGGAAATGTGTTGTTAAAAAATGCTTTATGAAGAATTTTTTTAAGAATCCACTTAATGACGTAACCGAGTAGCTGGAACCATTAATATAAGAATAAATAATTCTAGAGCCAGCATTTTTGCCCAGTGTTAAATATATTTTCTGGGTAATTTTTAATTTCAGCAATATACCATATTAATATTACATTACTGACTCGCTACAAGTGTTTTAACTGCATATTAAATTAATTTACAATGTTATGTGTAAAAGTATTGATGCACATTTTAGTAAAAATATTGATTTTTTTGAAAACTATTATATTGACATTTGAAGGTTACCTCGAAATTTATATCTGATTGAAAAAATCAACATAAATATTAAATTAAATTTCAAATGTTTTACTATAGTTCTTAATATGAAGTAAAACTGAATCTTTTGTTCCAACAATTAATATCTAGGGCGTATTTCCTTTTCCAATTTCAAAACTAAAGCTACACGGCCTGACTCTTTTGTTAAACTCAATGTAAATGTGTTTTCAATTGCTAGCAAATACTAAATTTAAATAGAGCTTTAGTCTCGATTTTTCCATTTTTTTGTTTCTTAAATATAGAGAATATTAAATTCTTCTCATCAAATGTCTCTTCTAGTTAGTTCCAATCTTTGTATTTGATGCGATATCACCGATATGTATAGTAAAATGTTATGAAGATTAGCAGTGGTGATATCGCATCAAATGCAAATATTGGAACTAATTAGAAGATACATTTGATGAGAAGAAGCACATCACATCACAGCCCTCAAAAATACAGTTAAATGTGTTTAGTAAACAATAATCCTACTCTCACAATAACCGATAACGATATACTATTTACATTATCCCTCTAAATACGCTCATTATACGCTTGTTGGGCTCCATAATCGTTCAATTTCCAATATTTAATTGAAAACAAAAGCAACCAAAAACCTAAACAATCCTCATACAATAACCTCCCTCATGCGAATAACCAGCCCAAAACCAATCAACCCGTTTGTGTTTATCAAATGAAGCAATCAACCCGAAGGAAAGCAAAAGGGCCAAACGTTGTTCGGCGGATATTAATTTCCCTTTCAGCAGCTGCATGTGGCGCTGCCGGCCGTGCAAATTGCATGTGGTGAAACGTAATAGGGACCCTGTGTGCGGGGAGACGTGTGGAAAAGCAACTGAAAAAAAAAGCTACAAACCCTTGTTTTCTCTTTCGATGGGCAGATTCCACCCGCGGCGGCTACACTCGATCATTTGCCAACTCGCTTGGGCCTTTCCCAATTTCCCATCGATCGGTGTCAACTTTCTTTCCTATCATTACCGGGCGCAAAGGGATGCCGTGTCGATGTCGAAAGTTTTTGTGAGGGTGGGGAGAAGGGGAGGAGGTGGTTGCAAACCGTCCCTTTTGTTTGCGGAAGCCGGCGGCTATAGAATCAACCGTGCGCGCTACACCGAGATCCTCCCGTGCGCACATTTGCATACACCTCTACCGTACCACAAACAGTCGGAATGCAACGGTGTGCAACCGCGGGAGGATTCTCGCCATACGGTGCACACGTTTTCCCGATCGGCACTGCCACAGCAATACACACACTTGGCCGAACAATCAGCCGCGAGGTTAATCTTGTGATTGTTTCTTATGATTTTGTTGTACTCGCCAGCAAACAGCTTAATGGCCACCCTCGGCTGCCGCAGGCAATCACGGGAAGCGAACGAGGGTGGGGAAATCGAGGTCATGCTCGATCGTGCCAAGAGGCTGCGGCAACATTTTCCACCCAATCACATGCGGGGTGCGAGAAAACGGTATGTGTGTGTGTGTTTGTGTGTCTTCCGACGGTGTGTATGGGTTGGAGAATTTCCATTGAAATTGAAAACCATCATCGCTTGGATAAAGGAATCAACAGATGAACGTGTTGTAGACACTCAGTTTGTACAATCTTTTCTCCCCTCCTCACCTCTCGAAAGACGATCCTCGTACACTTCCCGATCGCCCCGTTGCTCGGTGAAACACGGCCGGGAAGAGAAAATCGATCGAGTACGAGATGCAACCTGGTGTTTCGATGCTACCAGTTTTGCTGCCCCCAGGGAGAGTTTTGCTTGCCTTCCGGCCCGCCACCCCTCTCATCCCTGGGACAACAAGCACTTGCCAATACAATTCCTATTGTGCTGTTTGGGAACGCGAGCAGAGGATGCACGCGGATTGGTGACATACCGTAGCCCGATGCCATATGGCAAGTGTGGGCCACTGGCGTCGAGTCGTGCTGGGAATTGGAACACGATGTTTAGCCAGGCACACACCACACGCCACGCCATATGCTGATGGAGGGGGGAGGGATACAGGAGCGAAAGGTGCTAGGGTAAAATACCGAAACCATTACCGATAGGTGATTGTGGGGAAACGTTTTCTCCCAGCCAGATTATGTTGCTAGAGGGCAAAGCGGGGTCCTAAAGAAATGACAAGAAAAAAGATGGCTAGCGAAGGAGTTGTTGAATCTTTCGAAGCTCAACCGTTTGCCAAATGGCTTGTCTTAAAGTTATATTGATTTTTGCAAGGTATGATAGTGTTGTACTGAAAAAGCAATATTTCTTAAGCTCCTACGTAGTTTATAAGCCATCAAAATGTTATGTTTAAGACCTTATGATTAGAATTAAACTTGACCGTTGTCTGGAAAGCCCCATACGTAGGACTTACTATCCTGCTATGGGTAAATCAATAAGTTACTGAAAGTCAAGCCTACTAGTAGTGGTACTCCAGGCATGCCTTGACCGACCACGGTTGTTGTGCCATAGAAGAAGAAGAAGTTGTTTGGAAAGATGATCCTGGAGCGAACTGTCGATGATAATTTCCACATAGGATAATTCAACAGCTTTCTAAATAATTGTTTGTATACAAAATACTCATTTATCCACCCAAAGTGGATTTAACAAAAAGCGCCTAGCAGCGCTTTAATTGTTTATGACAATGGCAGTTAGAATTTCTTACAATTGGTTTAAAATTAACAGTCGTTTTAAATTAACCAAAGTCGTTAAATCAGTTCATTCGCTCGTTAGAATCAAGTCACTCACACACAGTTTGAGTTCATTTGTTAATTTTAACGACTGAACGATATGTGGGTGTTAAACAAGTTTGACATAAATTATAATGCTGGCCTCGAATTGTGTATTAACAGTCGTTTAATTATACTGCTCGAATGTTTTGCAAGTATTCTCTGGATATTATACGATATCGAGCAGTCGTTAACTGTTTTGACGGTCGTTTATTTTATCAAGCTTCATCGGAACAACAAATGAACTCAGTTATACATATGAATACTAAACATAAACTACTCAAAATGGTGTTTGTAGCGTACCGCATTGGTATCCATCCGTTGAACGATAATGTTGGTGTGTTTCTATCATTGGATTTGACATAAATTATAATGCTGGCCTCGAATTGTGTGATGAATCATTCACATGTTACAATGTTCCAAATATCCATAGTGAAATTTTGTAAGTATTCTCTGGATATTTGCAATCATACCACGGAAGCTGCAATCAGATCAACACTTTTTAGATAATTTTACTGATTCATCAAGCTTCATCGGAACGCTAAGTCAGGAATTATTGAGTGTATATTGTATACATATGAATACCACACATAAACTACTCAAAATGGTGTTTGTTGGCAAACCCTTCGTAAAACCGAACATATGAGCCCCATGTGTAATTTTAAAGCATTAATTCACAGCATAAATAATTAATGATAGAAAAGTTGTTTAAAATTATCACAATCAAAAAAGTTTATTATCGCATGCAGTATCATACCAGAAAGTAAAAGAGCAAAAAAGCATACACGTGATGAATACAGCATTCAAGGGCCTGTGATCGTGCGGCGACGATCTCGAAGCAAAAGCTCTTTAAATGATCGTATTGCGTGCACGTGTGCGCTTGAATTTATAGCGGAAAAATCTCACTCAACTCTTGCCCGCTGCCACTACGGGGGGCAAACGTAGTAGTTCCATTGCCCTCAAAACAAAATGCACTCTCGAACGTTAGTTATGACCGAGACAGTTTTATCGCCTAATTAAGGGCAATATGTTAGGGCAGCATAATGATCGTTTGTTGCCTGCACTTGAGCCGCTGTTGTGGATGAAGCAGTTAGTAAAACCACGAGTACATGGGAACATACACGACTAAATAAAACTATTAAGTGCCGTAATGGAGAAATTAGTCTAACGAATGTGTCGTGGAAAATGAGTAACGATTGAAGTAAAACATATGATGTTTACTGTATGCATTAGGGCGAGATAGATCCATACGCTAAGTCTAACTTTAACTTTTTGAAATGATTTGGTTCATTTTGTCTTTAGATTGCTTTTCAAATTCTAGAAAAAAAAGTGTAGTGGTATGATGTAAAGAGACATTACAAATCTTTATATTAAACATCAAATATTAGGAACAGAATATTTTCTATTGTTTAAAAAAGTTATTTCAAAAGCATTACAAACCCGTTCAGAAAATAAAAACAACGAAAAAAACAACTGTTCTAAGAAATAAACCTCTGAGAAGAATCAGAATGGCGAATCACAATTGGGTCACAAAGTAAAAATGACAAAAAAAACTGTTTTTAAATTTCGACAACCTAGTATATATTTAGGGTCTTTAAAGTCATGTAAGTGTTAAAAATCGAAACCCTTTTTCAATTGTTTTTTTTTTTGCTTGGCAATCCACCACAAAACACAGTTAGCAGACAGCTTCGTTAGGCAAGCCAAGTTCTAATTTTTCCTAAAATAAAGCAGCAGTTCCCGAGGTTTTTTTTAATTAAATAAATTATTTGCATACATTTAATAATTTATTTAATACGATACGTGTAGAACATTTTGGGTTCAAGCCCAGAATGGACCGTCGTCCCATAACAAGGACTGACTATCCGGCTGCGTGATAATGAATAAAGTCTCGAAAGCCTGTATAGGCCGCGTAGGACGTTACGCCAAATAGAAGAAGATAGAAGAAGCAGAACATTTTGTTATTGCTTACTTAAAAGAGACTTTAAAATTTTACCAATAAAGCAAGCCATTTTACATTTGACAAATTTGAAAACCCGCGTATCTCCGAATCCGCGTAAGTCAAGAACTCGTGAACAGACTGTAATTGTTTTGCTCTAAAATATATGTGAGATATTAAATAACATAATTTGAATTTGAACATTATATTTTGCTGTTTTCGTAAAATATTCCAATCGTTCCATTCATTCACGCCTTTTCCGTAATAAAACTCACACACACACAAAAAGCTGGCAGTTCCGTTCATTATCCGCTCCCGCCACAACTGTACCACACTGAAATGGACCAACAAAAGGTGGGAAGATGTACTGTTATCTGAAATAATGAACTGATTAATGATAGCTGCTTCATTATCCAACCTCCACCGAAGTAGTTGTAATGATACGCGATCCCCGGGGCAGGTGTGAAGAGTTTTGCATTTTGCATCCATCCCACTACCCAGGTCCCATCCATATCATGCTCGCTACATTTAATGTGCGAAAGTCTGCTACCAAAATTACGCGAAATTTCCTGCAAGAAGACCAGTTGTGCAAATTATTACGGCATTCTCTGCGGCGAGTAAAGAAGGAAATGGAACTGCTCCAATCCCGTACTGATGGAAAAGATAAAGCAACACATTATCAGACAGAACAATAGGGGAGGCAAATTAGTGGGACGCAGCGCAACGATGATGATTCTTAACCTAATTTCTGCTTCCCCGAAATCAAACGGGTTCTCCGGCAACCACAACCCCTTCTTGTGGGGTGGGGAGGGAGCATTCCAGGGAAGCTTCAGCTTGAAGAAGTGTTTTGTACCAGCTTTGTCAAAAGCGATGATGATAGATGAAATAAAGCGGATAAGATACTCTCATCGTCATGTTCCATCAACAGGGCGGAAAAGGTGTTGAATTGGTTACTAATTTCCACCGTTTTTCCCTGCCCAATTCCACACCCAGCCAAAGAGTGGGGGGGGGGAGATTTCTGCCGCATTGTTTCGGTAATTGAGCAAAATGGTGCCCTCTTTCGGTGTGGCCGCTTCGAAAACAGGAGAATCGGTCACGTATCTCACACACACACAGCATCAGCCGTGTGCAGCATCATCATTATGGGCCGTGGTGGTGTAGCACACTGTTGACGCTATTGAGTAAGGGCTTTTCATGCTTGATTACCACCGGCCGGGACTCCCATACTGACCCAAATGATTCATCTTCGCAGCAGCACGGCGAATGGAATGGATTGGGGCTGTTGTGCGTAAAGGCTGCGAAGCGTGGTGCTTGCGCCCTTCATACACAACGGGGCGCCGGAAGTGGCCCCACTGCCCCTGCCAAGCCCGGTGGACATGGGGAAACATTTTTGCAGGGTTGTTGTTGAAGCCCCATGGTCCCATTTCCCAAGCATCATCGCCACTGCATTGAGTGTGAGGAACTGGCGTGCAGCTGGGCGAAATATTAGGCCACATATTAGGCGCGTCTGAGCCACCGACTCTCAGCAAAACGTGCCAGCGAAACGGCTGTCTGGCACGCAGTTCCGGTTCGGTTTCGTTTAGAGGACTGGGGAAGTATTTTTATGTTTTGGGATGAATGCACTTCTCCGCCCGAGGGGTGGATTTGTTGGAGGGAAGGGGGCACCTAATATGGAGCTTAATTAACCACGTGTGAACTAGCGCATGTTACTGTGAGGGTGAGGCTCCCCCAATTTGTTAGCGTAATTTGCGTGAGTGCACCTGAAGGATTAATGAGGGAACCTTTGCCGAGGGTCTGTAACCTTTTTTTTGTAAAACGGGAAAATCTTTCTTCACTGTGTGCATGTATAAGGGCTGTTCAGGCATTTGTTATTACTAACCAACCATATTGCTTTTCCTTCCTTTTCCCTCGTTTACAGTTGATTACCCTCTTGTTGCTACCCGCGTACGGACCCCAGTTTGCCTACAGCTCCACCTCCGCCCGGGCACACACGCTCTGGTCGGACGGACCGGCCGCCGCCGGAGCGAGCGTGGAGAAATGCTCCCCAAGTGGCAGCCTGAAGTATCTGTCCGGTGACGCGCTCACCGACAGCCCGAACTGTCTCGGGCCGAACAATGCACCGTACCCGGCCAGTTTGGTGGCGCGGACGTTTTCCAACTGGACGCCGGGCGGTTCGTCGCGTCGCGGCCGCATGAGCCAGCTGCCGACGCTGGACCCGAAGCTGACGCAGCGCGCCCTGCTGCAGGCGTACGGCGATGCGAACGAGGCGGCCACGCTCGAGAGTGCCCGAACGAGATACAGTAAGTAATCTGTTTTGTCCTAATCGATGTTATGAATCAACGAACATGTCAGAGTAATGCATTTTATTATGGATTTAGACCTTAACATTGTAGGCATTTCTTTCTAATATTAGTAAAAATGTATTTTTTTTATTTTTGAATTAGATGCCACTGTATCTTTAGGTGCATTCGAAGTGGGTTTTGTTTTTGCTATGCTATTTGTTACGCCGTAATATTTTGTAATATTTGAGACATTTTGGGAATTTATGTGATTGTAGCTGGATAAAAAAGTCCAGATAATTTTAAATGGTAATGGTGCTTTGCTAGTTCCGTGGATGATAAATGTCAAAGCATCAATTGGACCTACAATTTGAACGGCCTACAATGTCGTACAGGTATCCTTTTTTTATTCAGAAGGAATTTCTACGGATAATTTTGATCGGTTGTCACTTGTCTCAAACGGAATAAATGTGTGCGAGTAGTAATCTACGAATGCGAATAAAACAAAATATTTTCCAACACTATTTCTCTATCATTTTTGAAACAAAAATATCCCATGAATCGCATTCATTATTGTTTTATCCTATATCCTGTCAATACATATTTAAAAACATCTTCTATCTATGCTCAAAAATATTGTTATCGAATATTTTTGTAATACATACTGAATACTGAAGGAATAGGGTTTCGTTCTTCTTCTACATGGTGGACATGATGTTGGCCTCTACAGGTTTTTGAGACTTATTCAGTACAACGCTGTCGTACAGTAAATTCTCCTTGCTACCGGAGGAAGGTCTATTCGAGGCTTGAACCCACGACGGGCATGTTGAGTCGTTTGTGTTGACGACTGTACCACTGGACTGCTCGGTTTAAATTCGGATATCTAATAGCAGCAAAGGGATTATGTAGCACATACTGCAAGGTGATTCGCTAAACCCTGGTGAACAAATACAAAACAAAACCCATAATTAATTAAGAACAATAAACCAATATAAATTACAGCAAAAATCTTTATAAAAATAGCAATAGAATAAATTTTGAGAAGATTTCATGTTTTTAAAAATACAGGTAGACGCCGAGATACACGGTACTTCTTATACGCTGATCCGAAGATATGCGGTTTTCCAATTTTGACAGTCATTTGAGCAAATTGTACTGATTTGATACATCGATTGTAAAATGCCAAATAATTTCCCGTTTGATCGAATGTTCAAAAGGCTTTCAAAAACCATTTCAAAAGGCTTAAAACTGTTAAATTCAGTCAGAATGATCTAAAAAAATTGATTGATTGTCTAAAACCATCCTCAACTTGCAAAATTACGCGAAAATTAGTGATATTTAGGCTGGAAATCACATGATTCGACTTTCGCGGAAACTCGAGTTACGAGATCAACCGTGTATCTCGGGGACCGTCTGTATCTTGACATCGGCAATGGATAACCAAGAACTTTTTTTTACAATAATTAATTATTCATTGTTAGTTGATGCACTAACTTTAAGTTAGTTAAACTAAAGAATAATTAAACCTGGACCCGAATTGTAGTTGTCATAGAATTTTGTGATATTTGGCGTAGAATAACACACTCATGATCTTAAGGCGTTGATTTGTTTCTTTGAAGTATAAAATATCTTCATTATCTTAATCATCATGAAGTTCCAGTTCATGTATCTATTTACAACTTTTGTATGCCAGTTTGAAGAAATGCTCGACACTGAAACTAGAGAACGAGGGACTTTTCGTTATTTAGAAAGTCAAGATTAGGATAAGCGTAGTACGTGTTATAGGAGTCCTCGTTGAATCCATCTAATAGTTTTTTTAAAAGCCATATCTATGTTTTCGCTGTACATGATTATCTGATTAAAGTAATTACGTTTCGCTCAGGGGAGAGCTGCTGTTTCGCCACGTCCACTTGCGACTGCCTACTACGTGGAAATGTAATCATTTGCCAAAAACCAATTCAATTTTCGACAGGTACCGTGTATCATTGACGCGAGTGCTTCTTAACTACGCACGGCAGCTAACACACTCATAGACCACATGGCGTGGAGCGCTGGAAGTTGTACGCATTTCCCGCTCGCCAGCCGTCTGCTGTCCACTGGGCCAATAAAATTGAAAGCAAAACACGTGAAGCAAAAACGGTGCCGAAGAAGGAACGATCGGTTCCACTTTTCCGACCGATTCCCCAGCGACTACCACCAACCGCGGTGCCATATCAGTAAATCGCGCCGCCACAACACTCCAAACAGGGAGGGACAGCGAAATGAATTTGGGGAAATGAGGCAGGGAAAGGAAAGGTATCGCTAACAGCCGGAAGCGCACAAATCCGTAACTCACACGCCCGCGTACTTCATACACAAACGCGAGGCGAGAACTGGGCCGCGCAAATGGCGAAAACACTTCACTTTCTTCCCGCCGCCGCCGACGCGCTCCACGAGGGAGGGGGTCTGGGAAAAAGCGAAACTAACGGACAATCGTTTTCACAGTTCTTGCCCCTAATCGATGTGTTTCCCTCCCGTTGTTTTACAACCCTCCCTCTAGCGCCTTCGTGCGCACTGGCGCGCACGCTACCCTTTTGCGTAGAAACGGCCAACAACAGTGCGCGAGTGCGGAGCGCGGAGAGAGCGTCGAAAGTGTCAACAAGTTTCAGGTTCAGGGCCGGTCGGAAATGGAAATGGTTCCGCGGCGATGTGACACTGCGGTGCTGCTACGATTTTCGCTTTTTCCTGTTTTCGTCTACTCCACAAACGGGCCGTCGTGTAAATGAGCTTTTTGTTTCTCTCGCGTGCTTCCTGGGAAGACGCTGACCCGGTCGTGACCGGTCGTGGGTTGTTGCAAAAATGGACCAAGTCACGAGATACGACGCTTTCGTAGGCAGCAGAGATATGGTTTTGATTTTCTCAACCACCTGGCGATGACATTGTCGCATGGGAGCATGTGGGAAAGGTTATCGTCGGCTTATTTTTATCCATTGTGGGAAGCATGGGAAGAATGGATGGATTTTGATGGGAAGCAAACCACGCATGACGCTAAAAGGGTCAAACCAGTCAAATACTGAACCACCTGGGCGTCCCTAAAGACCGACAATTAGTATAGATAAAATCGCATCGGAATGCTATGGGATATTACTCATTACATTCTCATTTTTAAATAATATTTTTGAAATGTGTTATCATCATGAGTCCCACCTCTTACGTCTTTGGACTTTGATAATTTTGGAAGTGTTTGATACATATACATAGCAAGAAGTAGTTTTTTTTTGGCTTTTATGTATAAGCTTTTGTTAGGTCCTTCAGTCGGTCATTTGAAAGGTGTTGGCTAATGATCGTATTGGCTATTTGGATATGCGGGGATGTGTTGGCAGTAAATGTTCAACTGCTTTAAAATAATTGCTAGTCCACCCGTGAATTTATAGCAACATCACCGTACGGCCAGACGAGGTGAGATTTACAGCGAAATGAACTATTTGACCGGTGAATTATCTGACCGGTAAAGCTAAAGGGTTGAGGGGAGATGCAACATCCGCTTTCGATATTCATTATCATCAGCCGTACGATCATGCCTTGAGGACGTTTTTTGTCGAGTCATTCATCGTTAACCCACTCATCTAATGAAGTATTTTTGCAATGAAATGAAGCGCACTCTGTGTAATTGATTTATGTCGATTTTTTCCAATAAAAAACGCGTCTTTGATTTAATGTGCACAATAAGAGTAGGATTAGAGAACGTAGAGCGACAAAGCGGTTAATTAGAAAACGAACAGCTTGCTAATCGTTCATGTTAGATCTCCAATTTCTAACATACACGTTCTTAGTGAGGTAAAAGTATGCATACAACGAAGAGTTTAATTTTATACATCTAAGACAAAAAATAATAATTTAAAAGCCAAAATTAAAAATTTAAGTATAAAAATGAAATTCTAGTGGCCTTACGTATTTTTTTTAATTTGATTTTAATTCTCAATAAAAAATTAGCTTGTATGTCTGTATGTTGTATGTCATTAATTGTTCAGAAAATGTTAAATGTTCAAGACGTTTAGTTCTGTGGTTATTCTATCCCAGTACAATTGTTGAGCGATGTTGTGTGTAATTTGGATACACTTAAATTACACTTGAGCGTAAGCAATCATGATCATCGGTCACAAAACATAAATTTGCAAATTACATTATATTCGTGCTTTCAAGCTCGTGGTGTAAATTAAATGTCTATGTACCTTCCAACACTTTTACCAAAGCCTTCACAAAATGAACAGCGTGAACATTCAATTACTGCTTCCGAGGAAGGTAAAACTGGCCATCATTTTTTGCGTTTCCAAAGCAACCTGTTCTTAGCGAAAGAAAGTGTCAGCTCATTTCACGCTTCATCAGGCAAAGCATCACGCGAAGAAACCTTCCCCCTTACGAACCCTCCGTTTGCTAAAGAATTGCGCTTCCTGCTGAAAGTTGCAATACACTGGAGCACACTGAGCTTGCTTCTAGTACGACAGGGTTGGTGTATTTTTGTACCACTTGTTTTGCTGGATGACTTGGCTGGAAATTTGGAATGCATCAGTCCTGTCCAAGATCACCATCGCCATCAGCAGCATCTTTTCCAATCACCATCATCATCATCATTCGTACGTCCGCCAGAGTTGTCAGGTGTCGCGTCCGGGGCCACTTCACGCCGCACCGAAAACCGTTACACCGCGATATCCGAGCATTGCCCCGAAGTAACAGTAACTGAAGCCTTCCTCCCGTTTGGTTGGGCCCTCGGCCACAGATGCCAATGTTTGGGATGAAGGGGTGATCGCGGGCGGACTTGCCGGACGCTTAGAATGGGGCGCGTTTAATGCAACGATGGAAAGCGCACTCTCGAACGTGCTAGGATGCTAATGCGACAATATGCTAATGCTTAAAGAGGTTCGTCGGTTCCGTCTCGAGCAAGTACAGAATGGTGTGCATAGTGCATTTTTCATAGCATAGGAATATTATTCAGTTAAAACAAATATTATTAAAGGGTAAAAATCGTGTAAGAGTGATGTGGTATCTTTTGTTAGAAGATTTGACTGAAAAACATTTTCATAGTTTCTTACTTTAACTAAGAAAGGAGTATCTCTTGTAAGATGTTATTCTCTCATTTTCAACCATATTCAAGCATTGGCATAAATCATTCCAAACCACTTTATATAAAGACATATCATTTTAAACTATTTCAAATAAGACATAGCATAAACAAAACACATTTTAGTTTCGTTCTATTCGTTCAACTCTGTCCTAAAACGGGAACGTTTCAAGCTCCAACCGTTTATGGGTAGCAATTTCAATGTCATCCATGCTCGTTAGCATTCCGATCGCAACGATTTCTCACTCCCTTTCCGTATCCTCTTTCATCAACTCATTTGAAGCACCCGAAAACTTAAAACTTAATAGAATAGCTCCTCCCGGTCCAGTGTTTCTAGAACGTTTGTGCCAGGAAACATTCCAACTAGTGATGGGAAAAATGATGTTTTCGTCGGAATCGATTCTGGCTAGCTCTGATGTCTTCTGGAATCGATTCTGGATAGTAGGTCCGGAATCAGTTCCCGAGTCGATTTCGTCATCTCCATGAGAGCAGGTGTTCGGGTCCAATGATGCTACGTATTGATAGCAGCAAAGAATCCAAATTTACTTGTAAACGATCAATTCTCATGGATATTCCCGAACTGATTTTACTTCTGAAGCTTCTGATTTCAATTCAAGAACTACAGTGAACCCTCTCTTATTTGACACCTCTCCAATTTGAAAAACCTCTCTTATTTGAATATTTTACACAGTCCCTTCATTTCCAGTACAGTTTTGTCCCCATAATTTGGAAAACCTCTGAAATAAATATCCCGCTTATTTGTGTATGGTGTTGCCATGGTTATTGAATGATGTATGCTCAAATTGGCAATCGTGTTCTTAGTTTCCTATAGCAACAGTTAAGGCTGCATACTAAATGTTCTGTCTCTTTCTTGTTTGTATGAACCTTTCATTCACTTTCATCCTTTGTAATTTGAAAATCACTTTTATTTGACAGTGCCATCGCCTCTCAAATAAGAGAGAGTTGACTGTATTTCCCATTCTGGAGCTAATTCCAATTCTGATTCCGTTACCGGAGCTAATTGTGATACCCAGGTCAATTCTGATTCTGGAGCCAATTCTGATTGCGTAGCTGATTCCGATTCCGGAATAGATACCAGCATTGAAATTGGCTCGGGAATTGCCTCCGAGCTCCCACCACTAATTCCAACCCTTCCACTTGCAATTACATTCCTCTCCAAAATGCCGTTCAAAATCTAATCTACATTTTTTAATGTTTCTCCCCAGGTCGCTCGCTCGATAGCAGCCAGTGCCGGGATACGCCGTCGCGCCTTTGCAAGACCCGCTACAACACCACGGCACCGATGTACGGCGTCAGCTTAACTTCCGGTCAGCCGGTCACGATCGTGCAGAAGTTCCCCGATCTGCTCCAGCAGGTCGTCTTCGAGGTGTGCGAGTAAGTATCACGGACTCCCCGTATCACATCCGAGCAAACACAACTCACTCCATGCGCAACATTACAATTTCTCCTTTTTCTTTCAACTGATCGACCATAAATCGGGCTCAGTTTTTAACCATTGCAATAAACATAACAATAAATAAAAGCTCTCCCAACAACACACCACTGCTCAAAGCGTTGCTATGCGACCATCGTTGTCCGCTGGAGTGCCACGTGATCGATCGAAAGCGCTCGCTTGCGCACGATTTTGGTGATACGCGCGCGGTGACTTCCCCTTTTTTGCGCGCGCGCGATCATTACTTATGCAAACAGCGACGTGAGCCATTTTCCGCCTGTTTGAGCGCACAAACGAATTTAAAAGCAATGCGCGCTCCTCGCCTCTCCTCCTGTGCGGTGCGGTTTTCTCGATTTATTTTTCGTTAGGTTTCTGCACGGTTTCTTATCGAGTTGCTACCAACAACGAGCGTTAAAAATCTTTGGTTTTCCTTTTTTCTCTGTTATTGGACTCCATGAGTCGTATTTTATTTTATTATTTTATTTTCCCCTGCTTTCGATCTTGAGCGAACGAAATGTGTCCCAAAAGGAGACGCGTCAGTGCGAAAGTTTAAGACTTTTACTCGTCTCGCATTTTCTTTCACTTGCGTATGCGACTTTTTTGTCTTTCGCTATCTCTCTCCAGTCGTTACTGTTTTATGTTTGTAGTGGCGTCTGGGTTGTGTGCGATACCTATTAACATATCGCTTCCGATGGAATTTAATCCGGCTCGGTCGGTCATGTTCGACCATTAGCCTTTAAACTTGACCGACATTTCTCTTTCTGGGCGAACGAGAACGGAGAAAGTTAGGTCTAGTATGTAGCTACCCCGTCGTCCCCCTGTGTGTGTGTGTGTGTGTGTGTCATTTCACTTGCCATCTTCAGGACGGTCTTGGTTGATTAATGTATACACACCAAAGGACTATTTAAAGTATGTAAATTAATGCTACCAATTTGCTTATCGCTTCATTGCAGATCTTCCGAGTGTGACGTCGTGCGCGGTGAATGCACACAAACGTACGTACCGTACCTGTTCCTGGTGATCCCGCTCGGTCCGGTAACGCTCACCGGCCAGGACTACGTGCTGGTGGAGAGTGGCTGCGTGTGCAAACCGAAGTACGCCACCGACAAACCGAGGGAGGCGGGCGGTAACTTCATCCCTTAGGACGACGAAGTTTATCCTCATGAGACGACACAAATGCATGGAAATGCATCCGATGGAGCTGGACCACGAACCAGAAATCAACAGCAACAACAACCACGAACACATTAGGCATTGGAATGATGAACAATGTGATTGAGATCGAGAGATTGAGAGAGAGTGAGAGATTAGGTTTGATCGTGCGAACTGGCTGTTGTCGACTCGACACATCCGCGAACGGTGGATGAACGTAAAATAGGCATTTTTTCTGATTTAAATTATTTGACACTTTGCTTTTCCACCTCTCTTTTTTGTGTGAGGAACTATCCCCGTCCAGCAGGCTCTACACGATTACTTTCGCAAATAATTAATGACACTAACGCGGGAAGCATAGCGTGAAAGGGAATGTTTTAGCGTACAAGTAGACGTGAGGGGTGGGAAAACTAGTACGGTTCTATGTTGAGCTAATTGACCCGCAAATCATCTTCGAGCAGCAGCGTCCGGTGGGGTTTAATTGTGAGGTATGTGTTAGTTTTTCTTTTACGACGACTATCATCAACTATTAGAGATAGGGGCAAGGCGCACGGCGAGTATGACGATAGGTGAGTGTAGTACTTTCGCCTGCGTGTGCGAGGATGAATTAGGTATATTTTTTGTAAATACAAATAAATATTTCTCTATTCGATTTAACTAAAGCGCGCTGGCGGAAGTAAATGTTGAATGTGATGACAGTATTTGGGTTTAATTATTTTTGCCGACTGTTGTGAATGATGCTGCTGCTGCATCATCATTTGGGAGTGTGGAAGATGGGACAGCTGGTAATGGCTTGATTGGTGTTGCTTTGAATGATGCTGCTATGGATGTTGCTGCTGCTGCTGCTGTTCGGCGTACTCAGCCGGTGCACTCATGGTACGGTAATCATCGGTCAGCACCAGATTGTCGTGTGCAGCCCGCCGTACAGATAGAGATCGTCATCTTCGAATCCCAATTCTGGTTGGGATTCGAAACTTTGAATCCCAATCCCAATCCCAATGTGGTATTGCGTTTTTGTAGTTTAGATGAAGCTGGAATAAGAGGTCTGAGGTTACTCTTAATAAGAGGAATTGAGGTTACTCTTAATTGTTTAACATTTCAGTATTTACATCATAATTAGTACAGATAGTCCTTGAGATACGCGGACCTTTACTCAATATCAAATCAAATAATTTATTTTGTGATTATAACTTCTCATTAAATGCTACATTACATGAACTTTTGTTATATTTTGACTGAAACTGCGTGAATCGACTTCCGGAATTAGAGATACGTGGTTTGTTTCGACCTCCATTAGTAGCGTATCTCGGGTACAGCCTCTAAATTCAATCGCCATCCCAATCGCAACTATACTATACAAACTATACAATCCCAATCGAATCGCAATCCCAATCTCAATCAGAATCCCAATCGAATCTCAAACGAATTCCAATCCCAAACGAATCGCAATACCAATCCCAATCAGAATTCCAATCGAATCACAAACGAATCCCAATCCCAATCGAATCGTAAACGAATCCCAATCCCAATCGAATCGCAATCAAATCCCAATCGCAAAGGAATCTTTTAGGGATTCAAATCCTATACACGGGATCCGATCCGATCGAATCTTTCTTGGGATTGAATCTTTGAATCTTCCAAATTCTGAATCTCCCACCACTAATAAGAACGCACTTGGGAAGAGCACGGACACGTCGCTCGGCTCCGCGGCTGGCTGTTTTTTGGCGGCTGAATGTAGCCGATATCGTCCAGACTGCCGGCAATGCCACCACCATCACCACCCATTCCTCGTGCCGAAGTAGCTCGTTTCGAGCGGCTGGCCATATTTAGAATTGATCAGGCCCACTGCTACTGCTGTTGCATCTGCCGTTGCAGCGCCTGGCTAACGGCGGCCGATGGTTGTGTTCTCGAGGGCGATACCATGTCTGTGGATGAAAAAGAGCGATGTAAAAAACAAGTTTTGGAAGTAAAAATTAAAAAAAAGTTCATTGCATCGGCCGGGAATCGAACCCGGGCCGCCCGCGTGGCAGGCGAGCATTCTACCACTGAACCACCGATGCTCGGTTGGATACCGAGCGTCTAAATCCAAACGGGCCACTAGATTTTGAACATAGTAATCTTGACAATTCATTTCTTTCGATTACTTTCCATTTTACAACACCTCAGAATGGTACAGTTTTCCGTTGAAAGGATTACAGATATAGAAATGTTTTCTATGATTATTCTTTATTTGTGTTTCGCTTGGTTGGTTGAATTGCGTTTCTACAACGTCTGCAATATTTATGTTGTTCCCCCCGCTTTCGAACACCCACTCTCTCTCTCTCTCTCATTGCCACGTGCTCCCTTTTCTTAGCATGAAGAAGAGTTTCTTTTCCATGGTACTTTTTGCGACATGTGAAGGTTCGGTATCAACAAATTTATACTGTTTTGTGTAGTTGTTGTTATTAAATAGCACATTCGAGTGCGCTTTTTTTCTTCCTTTCATTGCCCACAGAGATTAAATAATTGTTTTTGAAGGTGCATTCAATTACATTTCCTTCGAAAGTAGAAAGAGTAATAGATAGGTACGCTTCTCGTCGACCCACGGAACGGCTGGTGTTGTTGCGTGCTAACTATTACTATTGCTGTACCCTTGCTTTTATTATTTCACCGCAAGCGACGATAAGGAGAAACGTGAAGGGAGCTGAAGGATTTCATTATCTGTTTGTTTTTTTTATTAACCCTTTTTTTCTTATGCAATTTTTACTCTAATTTGGTTACTTAAATTTTAAACTGCTTGTTTTGCCTTTCATCGTTACACACACATGAACACACTCACACACACACATACACACACATACACACACTAACACACACATTCTCACACTAGAGACCAACAAGCAATTCCGTTTTCCGGTGTTGGAATTTTGTTGTTTAAAATTGCAAGAAAACAGAATGATCGCAGACGAGAGGGAGCGAGCGAAAGATACAAAAGAAGTAGAGTGGGAAAGAGATAGAAAGGGAGAGAGCGCTGCAGAGAAGAAATGGATGTGCAGTGACGACAACGCGAAAGGAAAACACTCTTTGCTAGACACTGCACAACACCGTCGCCATGGCAACCATCATGTTTGGAAAAGGTTGGCCCTCCCCCGTCATCGGCGTGGAAATTTAACGCACGTTAATTAAGGACTAGCCCACACGTCGTGGGTTTCTAAAACTGTACTAATAAAAAAAAAATACTCCACTCCCTCCCTGTACTGCGCTTCAATACTACTAAATAGCAAATGTTTGTCCAGAATTTGCTGTTTTAAAACCCTTCAAGCACACTAATGCACAATCAATTGCTTCAATTGCTGCTCTCCCTCTCTGTCTCTCTCTCCTTATATCGCTCTTCTTTTTATCCTTTTTTTGTATCGCTTCCTTCCGCGAAAAGTAGAACCTCCTAGTAGGCGTAGTACGGTGCGCGCCATTCGTGAAACGTGGTATTCCACACACAAAACACACACACATACACATTCCACCCCAACGCGAAAAGTGTCCCTGCCCATCCCCCCTACGCACTATATATCTATATGTATAGGATCTAAGTAGTGTACTGTAGCAGAGAGAATCGATACGATTGCCGAAATCGTACCTCCACACCACTTCCGGCCAGGATCACACCACTACGTAATGCCGCGCTTTACGCGCGATAATCGATGTCGTCGTCGTCGTCGTCGCCACTGTATCCACCGATGAAACAAGGGGTTGTGGAGAAAGAAAGGGAAAACGCTTCCGGGAGAGATCACGGTTTGTTTTTCGTGGCGGATGCATGAAATCTGTCCCTCCCTACAGCTCGCTCCTATAGCCTATCTATACAATGAATTAAACGTTCACGATCCTGCCCTCTCAGCGCTCAGTCCGAGATGCTTTGCTGCTTTTTCATCGACTTTAGGGCCCGCTCGCGCAGCTGCTTCTCCAGATCGTCGTTGATCACCGTGCCGCCAGCGCCGCTCGCACCGATCGCAAGCAGGCTCTTCTTCGTACGCACCACCGATTTGGCCTCGTCCTCGTCCGACGAGGAGGACGAGCTGTCGCGCTGATACTTGCTGCTCGACTTGCTGCTCTTCTTGCTTTTTTTATGCTTTTTACTCTTCTTTGAGTGCTTCTTCTTCTTCTTGTGTTTCTTGTCCCGCTTGCTGCCGGACGAAACGCTCGCATCGTCGGGCGAGGCGTTGCGCTGGCGTTTCTTTTCCTTGCGCCGCGCCTTCTTCCGCTGCCGCTCCGAGACCCGGTCGTCCGAATCGTCGCTCGAGGAGGAGGAGGCCCGACTGTGGTGCTGCTGCTGGTCCGCTGCCGCACCCGGGGCCACCACCTTACCACTCACCGCCTTCCCCTTGGACGATAAGGACACACTGTTGTTGCTGTTTGCGCTCGGCTGAGGAAGCGCTTTTGTGCCGGATTTTGTGTCTTCCGGGTGTGTCGTCGCTGCCCTTGCTCCCGGGCCACTCTCCGAGGTGGAGTATTTCCGCCTTTTACCGCCGTGCTGCTCGACGGAGGATGTACTGTCGCGGTGCGTCTTACGTTCGCCGCCCTCCTTTCTACGGCGATCATGATCCGCCGCTTCCGCCGCTCCCTTGCCGGCCACTTTCTTTGGTTCCCGCCGGTCTTTCGTGCGAGATTTTCGTTGCTTCCCCGTGCTTTCCTCGCCGGACGATCGGCTATCTTTGCCCCGGTCGTCTTCGTCATCATCCTCCTCCTCCTCCTCACTGCTCGACGAAGAGGACGAAGACGAGCGACGCTTGCTGCGCTTTTTAGCCTCCTGCTTGCTCTTCTGCTTGCGCTTTTTAGCCTTTTTGTCGCCTTCCTGCTTGGTGGCTTCTTCGTCGTCCTCTTCGGCGCCCCGCCGACCGGTTGATGGGGCTGGCAGCTTTTTCTGCTGCTTTGAGTCGTCGCGTGAGTCATCACTTTCGCTGCCGGAACTGTCGTCGTCGTCGTCGCTGTCCGAGCTGGCACGCTTCTTGTGTCTGCTGGTGGGCTTCGCTGCTTTCTGCTGTAGCTTCTGCTGCTGCTGCTGCAGCTGTTGCAGTTGCTGCTGTAGTTGCTGTTGCTGCTTTCGCTGGTCGGCCGAGCTGGCCGTGCTGGCGGAGTTTGCGGCGGCGGCGGCGGCCGCTTCACGCTCGTGTGGCTTCAGGAAGGGAGAAGGAGTTCGCGAAAGGCTGCTGCTGTAGCCCCGCTCCGACCGTTCCACGCGTACGTTATTGCTCGTTGCTGATTTTGCCGGCTTGCGGCTCTCGTCCTGCGCTTTGTTAGCTTCACGAGTCGCCGCCGACGATTGACGATCATCGGAAATCACCACGGTAGCTTCCGGTTGCTTACGAGCACCGCCGGAACCACCCGAACCAGCAGCTGCCGGTGCACGTGATTTCTCTTCTCTTTCGGTGCTCTCGCCTCTAGCCGGCGGTGGCTTATCCGCTCGAGCTCGATCGGACGAATTGCGTAGCCGTTCTGATTGCGCTCCACCCTCGTCCAGCATTTCGGTGGAATCTCGCGCATTAGACATGCGCGTCACAGAACGACGACTGCCAGTCGACTCAGCGGGGCTTTGGGAAGCTTTCCTAGCTCCGCCACGCGCTCCCTGATTGCCTCGGAACCGATCCTGCTGCGGTGGCTCGATGCTGTTGCTACGCCGCCCTGCTGCCGAACGGTTGCCACCAGCCTCTCGATGGTTGCGTTCACGATCATCGTACCGGTTCGATGCGGGCGGGCCCATCTGCTGTCGCTGCTGCCGTTGCGGAGGTTCATCGGAGCGGCGCCACTTATTAGGGTTGTTGGGGCCAGAGTAACCGAACGAATCACGACCTCTACCACCACCGTCCCGGTCACGGGACGAACCACGGCGACCCGGTCCAGCACCGCCAGAGTATCGCTGCTGCTGTTGCTGCTGCTGATGATAGTTTGACGATCGCGCTGGTCACGGTCACGATCGCGAATATCCCGATCGGAGCCTCTGCCTGGGCCACCCGGGCGCATTGATGGTGGCGAGCGACGACGGCCGTAATTACCATCACTGTAGAATGCAATGAACGCTTGTATTAGAATCTTCACAACTTTTGCTGTTAAGCCACAATTAACATAATGACGCATTACAGGGTTTTCCAGGGGTTCTCATAGTCTACTGGGACACTTCTTTGACTCTTTCCTATTGGAAGTGAACTTCATACGTTGGAAATTTGACTCTATGGCAACCGTTTTGGACAGGCTCCTTTAAAATACTTGTTAGATTTGTCCAACAAGGGTGCTATAGAGTCCAATTTCCATCATAAGTTCACTTCCAATAAGAAAGAGTCAATAAAGTGTCTCACAGCTATGAGAACTCCTGAAAACCCTGTAAAATAATTCCAATGATAAAAGTGCCCAATTAGCACAGCCAACGAACCATAAACCAAAACTTACCGCCCATTGCCCCGTCCACCTGGTCGACCGGGCGATCGGGACCGTCTTCTGCCGGGCGAGCGCGATCGGTTGCGCGACCGCGACCGGGATCGATTTCTCGACCGTGATCTCGACCGACCACCACCACCACCGCCACCACCGCGGCCACGGCCCGGTCCCACATCGCGACCACGACCGCGTGAAATCGATCTCCGCTCGCGATCTCGATTGTCTCCCCCGACCACCGTACCGGCCGCCGCCACCTCCCCCGCTGTTCCCATCGCCCGGCCGGCGACGGGACGCCGCTGCCGCATTCCGGCCGCCATCCGCATCTGAGTCGGACGAATCTTTGTTCGAGCGATAGTGACGCTTTTTTGGATACTGTTTTCCTTCTTCTGTATTTCGAAATCATCCGGCTTGCGGCCGCGCGACGACGACGACCGGCTACTGCCCGAACGGCTCCGCGACGTATCCCGCCGATTGCGGCTGTGGCTTCGACTGCGGCTGCGACTGTTGCGTCCGTTGCGCTTTTTAGCCGCCGCGCCGGCCGTACCACCGCCGCCCTTTGCATTCTTCGATTTCTTCTCGTCCCCGCTGTCGCTGGACGACGACGAGCCGGACGAGTTGGAGTTCGAGCTGTGAGATCGGGAGCCACCACCACCACCACCATCCTGCTGGCCCTTTTTCGCTTTTCTCGATCTGCGAAAGAAGATGATTTTGTGGGGTTAAGAAAAAAAGACCCAAGAATCGTGCGTTTGTGCTTCATCAAGCGGTACCTTGACTTTGATGGGGATCGAGAACGACTAGCACTCTTCTTGCGGTTGTCGTCCTTCGTTGCCGATCCGGACCTGCTGCGCGAACGCGACTCGGCAGACGAGCGACTAGGACTTTTCTTGTTCGAACCTTCGGCCTTCTTTCCCTCGGCCATGTTCATCAGCTTGGATTGGAGCTTCGACAAGGCGGCTGAATTGCCATTACCTATTGAAATATTCAGAGTATTGAAGGATCGTAATTAGCCGAAATAAACCTTTTTTTTGTACGTATTTAGGATGAATCAATTCACTTGCGATAGAGCTTTAGAAGCTTTAGAAGCTTTAGAAGCAAATCTCAACAAGATATCAGAACCGATTTACAGACGCTTACCGTTCTTGTTTTCCTTCCGCGCAGCAGAGCCGCTGCGCGAACGCCGCCGATCACGATCATTACCGCGCTTGTCCCGTGGCGATCGGCTCGAACGTTTACGCGAACGGTCCACCGAACGACGGGGCGAACGTGACCGCCGTCGATCCCTAGACGATCGGCGCTCGCGGGACGATCCTCGGCGGTCGCGTGATGACGCCCGCCGGTCCGTGCGTGAACGCGAACGATCACGCGATTTTCTACGCGCCCGCGAATCATTGTTGCGCTCACCGGATTTGCCACGTTCCGTCGATTTGCGCCGCGAAGCCGAATGGTCCTTTGCACTTCTCTCCAGCCCATCCGCTGCCGGCTTGGTGGCGCTTTCATTTTTCACCGCGTCCTCGAGCGCCCCGGCGGAGGCAGCAGCGGCAGCAACGGCAGCAGCAGCGGCGGCCGCTGCCGGTGCTACAGCCGCCGGCAGCACCTTCTTCGACTCCTTGGGCACGTCGGCCTCGATGAACTCCTCGATCATCTTTTCCTCCTCGTCGATGTAGTCCTCCGGTTCCGGTTTGTACATGGGCCGTGGTGCAGTTTTGAGTGGCTTTGTTTTGCCCGCACCACCACCACCGTCGTCCTTATCACGGGTACGGCTTCTCGAGCGGTGGCCCCGGCCACCGTCCTCCTGCAGCCGGGCCTCTTCCTCCCGCTTCAAGATTTCCTCCTTTTTCGCCTGTATAAACTCCTCCGGTATGCCCGTGTCGGAGTCCTGCGCGGAGAGCAGCAGCGACCACAGGTCCTCCATGAAGAGGCGCGCATTTTTCCCGTTCAGAAACCCGGTCAGATTGATCTGCATCTTCTTCGGGCAGGGGAACTTCTCCTCCTCGAGCTGGTTGTACACAAACTCCACGATGACGTCGTCCTCGATGTTGAGCATGTCGGTGATTTTCTGGCTAATCCAGGGGCGCAGCACGTCCAGCTTCACCTTCGACATGTCGACCCGCTTGTTGAGATTATCGCTGAACTTCATCTGCTTCAGCAGCTTCTTCTCCTTGTCCGAGAACCGCGAATCCTGCTGCTGGTTCGTACCCTAGACGAGAGTGAGAGAGATGTAGAGAGAGAGAGAGTTTGAGAGGGGAGAGAAGGAAAGGCCACCAAACAGGGTGCAATAAAAGGAGAATGACCAACGCGCTACAGAATATGCTTGTACAAGTTTCGTAACAGCACCCTCTCCCGCTCCCCCTTCCCTTCAAAACAGGTGCGTGTTTTTTTAAAGGGGACAACAAACAGGAAGGCGCCATACTAGAGCACACACATTGCACAATGCCTGTACACGTCCTTCCCGTGCGCTGGGGTTCTGCTCCTGCGTTGATGTGCGAGAGGGAAAAACAAGGACACTTACGGTGAACATCATTCTGAGGCCGTTTGTTGAGCTGCGTCAAAGATGAAAACGTCTACCCTCCCTCTGTTAAAACCTCCGCTGACCGAAGCCGGACAATCCTTCCCTCTTTTCACCAACCCAAAGCCCACACACGGTCACACACGCAATTCGCAATTCAGATTTTCAGCACTTTGTCACCCTTTTTCCACTTTTTTCACTCGACCGATCCCGGCACAAACGTTCGCGACGGCGGCGGCAACGGCGGCTGCGGCAGTACTCGTCCGGGCCGACCACCTCTCCTCACCACGCACTGCCACCCACCCCGGCGGGTAGTTGGATATATGGGACGGTGAGAAGGAACGCGGTCCAACTTTACCCGTGCACTGGAAGCACCCACTTGCTTTCGCTTAAGGTGAACACATCCTTGGCCAATGCGGTTCCGGATTGTGTCGCTTGCTAGATTCACACTTTGCCAGCAAGATTTCCGCCCGCAAACATAAAGTGTACGCGCGGCCTTTGCAAAATGGCGTTCTCGGGCAAGCAGCAGAAGAGAGAAAAAATACGGCAAAAAAAATTGGACAGAGACGTCGGACGTCAAAAGTGGACCGGACTGTCAGATGGATCGAAGCAATTTGTTCGCACGGCGGGTTGCGGTCGTGGTTTTCAACTCGACAATTTGTGTGATTAATTTGAGGCTGTACAATTTTATGAGGTTTTGCAGCACTCGAATATTATTTTTTTAAAATACGACGCAATATTCCACATAATATTGATGATAAATGATTAAAACATGCCCGTAAAAAACCATTCAATATAATATTGTTTTCAAACTGGGAAGCATTGCGAGGCTTACCAATATTATTTGAGTGCTTTTACACTTTATTTATCATATACAACTCAAGTAAATGTGGAAATAAAACACAAAACATTAATTTAAAAACCACTTCAAACTGGTTTTGGCACGCACTGTTCCATGCTGTCAGTTCACTGTGCTGTGCAGTTTTGTGCTGTCATTTGTTGGAGAACTGTCAAAACACGAACCGTGCTGGCTGGGAACCGTGTGGGCATACAAAACCGCGTGCTATTCCACCGCGAACGGTTCACACGATCATTTTTGTTTTCCGTACAATAAAAACACAATGAAGCAACTACAAACGGATAAAAACGATGCCAAGGGTAAGCAAAAGGCAAATTTGAAAAAGAAGTTCAAACCGGGCAAGAAACAGAAGGGCAAACAGAAGGCCAAGCCGGACAAGGATTCGGACGAGTCGGAGGATGAAAGAGGTACCGTGCCGCTGAAGGAAACGCGCATCTCCGACGAGCCAATCCCGAAGAAGGTAAGTGACCGTGGTGAGGCATTTGTGGAAGTAGTAAACATTTTGTGTGGTTAATTTCAGAGCAAATGGACCAACAAACAGCGTGTGCTGGTGCTGTGTGCCCGCGGCATCAACCATCGCGACCGGCACCTGATGCGCGACCTGCGAACGCTGATGCCGCACCACCGGGCCGAACCGAAGATGGAACGCTGGAAGACGCTGTCGGTGGTGAACGAGATGAGCGAGATGAAGCACTGCAACAAGGTGGTGCTGTTCGAGGGGCGCCGCAAGCGCGACCTGTACATGTGGCTGGCCAATGCGGGCGTCGGACCGTCGGTGAAGTTTCTCGTCGAGAACATTCACACCATGGGCGAGATGAAGCTGACCGGCAACTGTCTGCGCGGCTCGCGGCCGCTGCTCTCGTTCAGCGAGGACTTTACCAAGCAACCGCACCTGGTGCTGATCAAGGAGCTGCTGGTGCAGATCTTCGGCGTGCCGAACCACCACCCCAAGAGCCAACCGTTCATCGACCGCGTGATCACTTTCACCTACCTGGACAACCGGATCTGGTACCGGCACTTCCAGATCCTGTCGGAGGACGGCGGGCTGACCGAGATCGGGCCGCGGTTCGTGATGAATCCGATCAAAATCTTCAGCGGCTCGTTCGGGGGCGACCCAATCTGGGAGAACGCGGACTACCAGAGCCCGGCCAAGCATCGGCAGATGCTGCGCAAGGCCGCCAGCGAGAAGTATTTGCAGCGGACAAAGAAGAAGGTGGACCAGCAGGTGAACGCACCGAAGAACACGCACAAGCTGATACCGCACGGCGACATCTTCCGCGACGACGTGGACAAGCGGGCGAAGGTGTTGCTGAAGCAGGAACAGAAACAGGAGAAGCTGCAGCAGGAGCGTGAGAAGATCGAAAAGCGGCAGAAGATTATGGCCGAGCGGGATGCGATGCGCAAGCTTAAGCTGGCGACGGCGAAGAAAAGCGCCAGCAGCAAGAAGCTTCCGACGAGGAAGGAACTTGCTAGGAAGCGGGAGGGTGACGATCGTGGTGCGAAAAAAACGTTCAAGGGTGTGAAAAAGGGCGCCAAGGGAGCGAAGGGCAAAAAGATGGCCAACGGTAAATGATTACACATTTCGAGCGTAAATATTACTATAAAGGATTTAAATAAAGGGCCGTACATATAGTGTTAATGTACAAAACAGTAAAGCAAACCGAGAGTATAGTTACTGTTTTGGCAGCGAGAAACGAGGAACAAATCATGCCATTTTCATACCGATTACAATATAAATACGTTACAATGTGAGGTTTTATTTTGTATCCACCAGCCCCAGCCGTATTCCGATTTATGCCAGAATTATATACCCTCCGGGTAAAATATAGTTAAGATCTGTTCACTGCTTAGTTTGGGCGCAGGAAAATAGTTTCCTGGTTATTTGGTTTCTTTGTTTCTTTTGTCGTTGAAAACTGCCATCTACCTTTAAAGGGCGATGGTGGTACACACGCGCACAGGTCATGCTTGCCTCGTTTTGCCTTCCTACCTGCCCCAAACTCCCATACATCAAACAGTAAGTGAGAAGATCATATCATATAAGAATGTTTCAGCTTTCTTTTCAACCCATCCTTAACATCCGCCTAATCTCTTTCGCTGTTTATCAGTTCTCTTTCAGTTTCTCCGGGGGTAAATATCTGGAATTGTTTTAGTACATTTGTGGTAGCCATTTAGATATTTCGCTTTCTAGCTCCCTTCCCAAGCGCAATGCAAAATGATCCACAAATTGGGAGTTCTGTCTGCCTGTCTCTGATTGCACACCGATCGATCTCTCTGCGGCAAATATTATTTATTTGCGTTTATAAATATTGGACAACTTTCACCTAACTGTGCCAGAAAATTTTTCCCTAAGCAGGGACAAAATAGAGAACATTTGTTTCAGTTACAGAGCATTACAAGCATTTTGGGAAAGTGATTGGAGTCATTTTGGCAAAAAAGACTCTTAACACGAGAGAAGAAAATCATCCACAAACGGGAGGTGTTAAGGGGCGCATAGATAAGCTGACCAATTGTAATGTCTAGAAAACCCACCAAATACAGAAAACTGTACTGATTTTGTCTGAAAACGAAGAGGAAACAAACACACACACCCACGAAACGAAATAAAGCAGCTACAGCTTACCTCAACCGACCAGAAACTTATACTATAATAGCACAAAGTGTTCCGCAGCTTATGTAAAAACGTAGTCTGTTTCGGTTGGAATTTCCCACGGCGTTTGGAAGAATTCTTCCGGCAGCGGTGTGCAGTGGGTCGATTTAAAGTCTGCCAAGTACTTTTTAATCTGTGGAAGGAAGATAGGAACCAAAATCAATACCCGGCTGTTTCCGTGCACGCAAAGGAGGGGGGGGGTTTACATACCAAGAATTTGACCATAGAGTTGCGCTGCTCCGTCGTATATTCGGCACCGATTTCGATCGGATAGCTCCGGCTCGTTCCATTGTTACCGTTGTCGTTAAGGTAGGACATGAGCAGTGACATGCAATACTGTTCCGGTACTGGAAAGGAAGAAGCGGAAGAGAAAATCAATATTAAAAATGATAAATTTGGATGAAAATCGCATTCTACGAACCATCCTTGATGAAATCGACCGGTTTCGATAGCAGTTCCTTCGCATAGGTTTCCTGTTCCGGTTTGAGAATGTTTGGGAATCGATACTTAAGCATACTAATGAGCAGGAAATTTCCCCTATTTGTACCAAGGTTGGCATCTCTGTGTGCAGAAAAAAGGAAGAGCAAGATTCATTTTTTAAATAAAATAAAATAAAACCTTATTAGCCCGATCGTTCCGTCCACTTACTCTGAGCAAATAATTTCATCCTCCGTGCGTCTGATCAACAACACCGGCCCATTGTAGCGGACGATCAGCTCCGTGTTGTTCAGATTCACATAATCCCGCACGGCGATCTTGACAATGTTGGAGATCTGTTCCGGCATGCGGGGCAACGCTAGCTGCAGCACATCGTCGAACGTCGCATCGAGAACGACGCCCTTCACCTCCGGGTACTGGCTGGCGGCATACAGCGTCGAGTAGCCCCCGATGCTCCAGCCGTACAGGATGATGTTTTCCGGCTTGAAGCCAAGCTCGCGGATTGCAAACTGCAGCACAGCGTCGATCGCGTTCTGATCCTGGTCTGGGTACGGGCGTCCCTGTAAGGGAGGTGATAATGCAAGCGGAAATTAACAGATCTCTCATAAACATCACGGAAAGGGCATTACACTCTAACTTACACTACTGCCGGCGAATCCGGGATGGTTCCAGCCGAGCACGGAATACTTCAAATCTAGCGGCGTCGACATGATGCCAATCTCGTAGAAGCTCGCATTGCCCTCCGAGCAGATGACGAGCGTTTTACCATTTGCGCTCTTGTTCCGGTTGTCCACCACGATCGTGTCGATTTCGTTTCCGTCCGCCGTTTTTACCTTGTTCCGCTGTCCATTGCATTGCGTCACCAGTTTCGTGCGGCCTTCGATCAGCATGGGCTCTATGGGGGAGGGGGAAATAGAAAACTAGCAATGTAAGCACATTCCGTTTGGTGCTTGAAACCAGTGCTGCAAAATGTCACTGTCAATGTTATAAAAAAATCTGACTGAAACAAAATCCATGTCAGCGTCACGTACTCAATATTGATAATCAGAGGTGATACTCAAAACGATTGGTCTGACCAATGCATGCTTCGTGACATTTTTGCGACCAACGCTTGATCAGTCACTATGTCACGACTTTCTTTTCATGACAAATCTTGACTGAAACAAAATAATGTCAGCTTCACGAGCTCTACTGTGATGATCATAGGTGAGACTCAAACAGTTTTTGCGACTATCTTATGCTTGGTGACATTGTGTGCAACCAACTCTTGGTCAGTCACTTGGTCGCGACATTTTCAGTCGGTGATCATCGCGATAGTCATGAGAGATATGCGGTGTTTGCGAGTGGTTTTAAGAAACAAAATGATCATGGTTTCTTGCTCTGTTTGATATTCCAAGAATGTCGTGATTATCACCGACAGAAAATGTCGTGACCAAGTGAGTGATCAAGAGTTGGGTGCTAAACAAAATGTCATGTCAAGCCAACTGTTTGAGTCTCACCTCTGATTAACTCAGTTGTTTTCGTGGGCTGAATTGAGCTTCGTTTCAGTCATGAGTGTTGGCCACTATGATTTAGTATCACCAATGACCATCAAGCTACCACGGATTTCTTCAGTGTTTTCGTTGGTGAACCTCTCGTGATGCTCGTGACATTTTGCAGCACTGTTTGAAACGCAACGAATGCACATACCGACGTAGCTTTGCAGCAGCCGTACCGAGCCGGGATAAATCATCCGAATGCCAAACGTGTGGATGGCAACGTACGCCGCAATCTGGCACGGCAGCGACGAGATCCAGAAGTTCTTGTTCCGCTGGGCAACCGTTTTGCGACTGAAACAGCAAAAAAAGCGAATAAACATACGAGTTTAACATCCAAGTAGGCTTCAGAATGCATCTCGCTCTCCAATAACGTACCTTCCACCCTTTACGGTGTAGTCGACGGGCCACTGCTCGAAATCAAAGTCGTAGCGGCGGAGGGCCGCCTTCGGAGCCCCGCACCGGTCGCTACTGCGTCGTGCATTCTCGAGCGTTTCCGCAAACCGCACGTACACCGTGTTCATCGAACGGCCGAGACCGCGCATACAGAGCGACATGGCCACCAGCAGTCCCAGCCCGGTCGTTACCTTGGCAAAGGGGCCGACCGATTCGGCGACAAAGTAACCGCGCCGATACAGGATCGACACCAGGATGGGGGAGGTGTAGTAGCTGAAGCTCCACATCAGATTTAACTGTTTGCGCGGGGGGAGGTAGGGGAAAGAATCGAAAGGGAAACATTATCCAATTTGTGCTGTTCGTGCTGCGGCTTAGCGAGGCTTGGGGGCCAACAAACTAACAGCTGTCAGGAGCTGGTCTCCATATTTTTCCAACGTTCCCGGCTCGTAGTTGTCCTGGTGCGCAAAACCAATCAGACCGTAAAAGAGATGGAAGAGAAAGTTTAACAGCAAATGGGTGAAAACGGAAGTGCAACGACAACAAAATGCTCGTCCCCCCCGAGGGCGCACTTACCCGCGATCCATCGTACTCCTTCAGCAGTCTCGGGGTAAAAATGTACTTATGGAATGGCATGTTGTCCACACGCGTATGCTCTGTTTAGTGATAGTGAATGTTGTTGGTTGCTTCGTCACTGAAGCCGCGACAAAATTAAAAAAAAAAAAAAAAAAAACAAATTGCCACCCGTTCGTTGGGAGGGGGACGTATGCGCACAACAACTTTCTCGCTCCACGCTCAGCCCGACAGGATGCCCACGGTAATGGTGTGGTGGGTTTTGTTCGGCAGGCGACAATGATTCGCCACTACGCCACACTGCTGCTGGTTTACCTTGTCGCCGAAGGTTTCGCTTCCTGGCCCGCGAGTGCGTGTTTGGAGAGCTATTCGAGCTTTCTTTGGACTGCGCGGAATCGTTGTCTAATCACCAATCTATACATATCCAACGTGAGGGGCCCGCACTTATCTAACACAGCATCATAGCCCCGTCGTGGAAGCGGAGCCGAGCGGACTGGAAACGTGAAATGCAAAATCTACAGCATGTATTGGTAGTTTTTTTTTATGTAATTAGTTTTTTTGGTAGCCTTTTTGTTGTTGTTTTTCTTTCGCAAGTCAAGGTGACGTTTGTCAAATTGCCAAGGTGTTCACAGACATGCAGATACCAAACGAACTGGTGTTGAAAATTTGCTCTTCTTTTTTCGCCATGAAAAACTATTTCAATTCCAATAAATTCCATATTAAATAAATTAACAGTTTCAAAATGTATAAATTCATATTTTGCCTTTATATTACGTGTTTTTAAATTATTTTAACGAACATAAACTGAACGAAACATGGCGTTGACCCAATCTGTTCATTTCGATGTTTCAACTGTCACATTTTCAAACGACGCAACCGCCAAAACATCCAAACGAACGAAACAACGCAGCAGCGTACTAATTTCGTCGTCCCACAAAACAATACGTTCGCTGCCGATTACAACGTTTGGGATTGTAATTTACCATCAAAACAGAATGGGTGCGTTAAACAGCAAAGTTTCCCCATCGGTGGAAAGCATCAAGCAACAGGAAAGTGGTACCCAGCAGGATCCTCGCTCGCCTACACTGCACATCAACAGAAGCCCCATCAGTCAGGAGGTTTGTATTGCAGTTTCATTTTATTTTGCTTCAACAATAGCTAACGATATCAATTTACTCTTCCAGCAAGCCGGAGTTTCGCGCAGCTCGATTACCAAAGTAAAGGATCTAACGCCAGCGCTTACGGAACTGTCCGATCATACGCTCCGCACGCCGTACAGTCATCTGCTGCCGAAGCGCTTCCAGTCCATCATAGATCCCCGCTCGCCCAGCACGTTTAACCGAACGCCGATCGTACTGGACCCGGACACGGGCGCAGACTGCAGCTTGACCAACGTCGTGTCGTCGCTCGAGTACGAGGAGCTACACAGCGGCCCGGAAGAGGACATGCAGGATGCGTCGTTCAAAGATTGTGACCCGCCACTGCCGGAGATATGCAATCTTCAGATCGAATACGACGAGTCGGTACCGTTCGTGGAAGTTGCGGTCGACGAAAAAGAAGTAACGATATTCGAGGACGCCGAGGTTGCACCCTTCGCAGGTAGCGATCCCCGCTCGCCGTGTATTGCCGTTGCCCGCACACCCATGGTGCTGGTGAAGGAAGAGGAAGAGGAAGAAGCTGTGCCGGAGCCGAACAATCAGCAGCAGGTAGCAAATCTGGCAGCGCTTCCAACCGACCTGAAAGCGGCGGTCGAAAGGCAGGAACGTACCCCAAAGCAGGAAATACAGGACAGTGAGAATCGGGGCGAGCAAACGCCGAAGAAGGGCAAGCTTACGCCGAGCGGCGGCAGTATTAAATCGGGCAATCGTACGCCGCTCGGCTGTGTGACCAACATTGGAGCCGTATCGAACAACATCCGCAAGATGGCACTGATTGGCCAGATCAAGCAGAGCATGGTGATGGTGGCCGACGAACAGAAGCTTATTCCGCGCGGTGGAAACACGGGCAGTGCCGAGTTGAGCACGTCGGCCAAACAAACCAACCGTTCGCGCATTCCCAAGCTTCGAATGTCGTAAAATTCCTGACTCGCATTTTCTTTACTATTTTATTTTATATAAGGATTTTTTTTTCGTGTGTTTGTACCGGATTGATAATTAAGTTAAATAAATGAATTAACGAATGAAATAAAAATGGATACAATTCGCGATAGCCGTGCGATTCGCATACTTTTTTCACCGGGAGCGCCCGAGACGTCAGCGCAACCAGTCGTCCTGCCTGCTCCACGTAAAAACATTACAGTAGGCGCCGGCAACAAAAACAGCCAACATTGCTCGCTCGCGCACACACATCGCTCTCGTTGCAGGTAGAAATATACATACGGTAACCTTTCCGTTCAACAATGGCCAGTCGCAACCGTAACCGGGTCGCTCCGAAAGAGCAAAACGCGTGGAACATTCCGGTGCAAACGAAATCCGAATCCGACCGACAGCCGGCGCGAAAACCATCCACTGCAAACGTTTCCAAGGGCGGTGCAGCGGCGGCGGCGGCCACATCGGAACCGGCCGGTATGAGCAGCTCCAAGATTCCGCTACCCTCCAGCATGTTGAAAAAGTCGCAGGAAAAGTTCAACCAGGTACAGCGGCAGCACGCCGAAACGGCCAAGAAGTATGCGGCCGAGTACGTGTCGAGCGAGGAGGAGGAGGAGGGCGAGGACGCGAGCGGACAGGAAGCGAGTGCAGCAGCCTCGAACGATGCGGCCACGCGAAACATTCTCGGGGACGTGCTGAAGAACTACCACGGCGCCGAGGCGGACGTGGGCAAAACGCAGGAGTATTTGCAGCATCTGCTCGAATCGCGCAATGCCGTCTGCCTGATCTGCATCGAGACGGTGAAACGTGCGGACAGGGTAGGTATGCGCGCCCCCGGGGTGCCAAGACGGTGTACGGTGTGATTGTGTAATGTGCACGCTCCAGCACGCTGCGACTGATTTGTGTCGCTCTGTTTCTATTTTTACAGATCTGGTCCTGCGCCGCGTGCTACACGTTCTTTCACCTCATGTGCATCCAGCGATGGGCTAATGATAGCATGTCGATGAAGCGCATCAATCACGAGCAGCAGGAGGGCTACTACAACAACCGGGGGGAGTACATACCGAAGCCGGCGCTCGACGTGCACTGGGACTGCCCGAAGTGTCGCCGGGAGTACGAGCCGGAGGCGATACCGCGCCATTACGAGTGCTTCTGCGGCAAGGAGCGGGAACCGAACGCCCATCCCTGGCTGATTCCGCACTCGTGCGGTGAGCCGTGCGAGAAGCAGCTTAATCCGGCCTGTGGCCATACCTGCCGGCTCCTGTGTCATCCGGGGCCGTGTCCGCCGTGTCCGCAGACGGTGAATGTGTCGTGCCGTTGCGGAAGTTCGCCCGTGAAAACGATCCGCTGTGCGCAGAAATCGTGGACTTGCGCAAGGAAGGTAATTGGTGACGTTAACAGGCGTCCAAAAACCTTTTTTAATGAAGTTTTGCCCTTGTTTTGTAGTGTAAAAGAAAACTAGCCTGTGGGATACACGAGTGCGGTGCCCAGTGTCACGACGCTGGCCAGTGTCCACCGTGCCAGAACCGCAGCAAGCAGCCGTGCCTATGTGGCGCACAGACCAAAGAGGTTAACTGTCACGAATCGCGCTGGCAGTGTGACAGTGTGTGCAATAAACCGTTCCCCTGCGGGTTGCACCACTGTGAGGGCGTGTGTCATGCTGGACCGTGCGGTCCCTGTCCCCTCGGGCTGCCACGCTCGTGTCCGTGCGGCAAGACGGAAACTCGCGCCGCCTCCTGCTCAGAGCGCATCGGCACGTGCGGTGACACGTGCGAGAAGGTGCTTGCTTGCGGACAGCATCTCTGCCCGGAACGGTGCCACCAGGGCGCGTGTGGCAACTGTCTGGAGCTCGTGCCGAAGGTGTGTCGGTGTGGCTCGACCAAGAAACCGATCGTGTGTCACCGGGAAGCGATCTGCGAGGGTCGCTGCAAGCGGACGCGCACCTGCGGCAAACACCAGTGCAATCGGAAGTGTTGCGATGGCCAATGTCCGCCCTGTGATAGGGTGTGCGGGAAGACGCTACCGTGCGGGAAGCACAAGTGCAGCTCGCTCTGCCACCAGGGCCCGTGCTATCCTTGCAATCAGAAATCCACGATCAAGTGTCGGTAAGTGTTAGTGTGAACGCGTTGTTGGGTCGTTTTCCAACAATTAACGATTCTCTTTTAATTCTCCCCTCCTCCTCCTGAAGCTGTGGCGGTACCGTGGCCGAGGTGGCATGCGGTCGGGAAAGGAAAGCGAACGCACCGAAGTGCAAGCTACCGTGCCGGACTGCCTCCAAGTGTCACCATCCGAACACGCACACCTGCCACCCCGGGGACTGTCCGGCGTGCGTGCTGCCCTGCGGCCAGCCGAACGATACGACCAACTGCGAGCATCCGTGCCGGGCCAAGTGTCACGATGCGGTGCAGGTGGTGACGCGGGAGAAAAACTTCAAACCCGTCGGCCCGTGGGACGTGCCGAAGGAGACGGTCGAGGTGAAAACGCTGCCCCATCCGGCCTGCACCGTGAAGGTGCCGGTCATGTGTCTCGGTGGTCACGAAACGGCCGACTGGCCCTGCTCCAGCTCGAAACCATCGTCCTGCGGGCGGCAGTGCGGTCGGTTGCTGAAGTGCGGCGTACATCGCTGCCCGCTCGCCTGCCACAAGGTGACGCACCGGGCCAGCACGACGCAGGATTCGCGCTGTGAGCCATGCTCGGCCGGCTGCACGCTGCCCCGGCCGGAGGGTTGCGTTCACTCGTGCGCGCTGCGCTGCCACAAGCCGCCGTGCGATCCGTGCCTGGTGTCGATCAAGTCACAGTGCTACTGCGGCCTGACGCAGGTGTTTTACAAATGCCACGAGTTTTACCCCACCGGCATGGAGGGGAAGGAACCGGAAGAGTTGGCCGAGCTGGCACGGCGGCGCGAGTCGTTTCTTAGCTGTGGTCAAAAGTGTATTAAAAACGTAAGCAACCCCGATGCAGGTGCCTGGTGGCAAGAATCTAATTCCTTTCTTTTCGCTCCACAGTTCCCTTGTGGGCATCGCTGCACCTCCATCTGCCATCCCGGGCGCTGTCCGAATCCGGAGCAGTGCTCGAAGAAGGTAAAGGTGGCGTGCAAATGTGGCCAGCGAAAGGTGGAGGTAAGCTGCAAGGTGGCGCGTGCCACACCGACGCTCGACTGCGACCAGCAGTGTGAAGCCGTCCGGGCCCAGAAGCAGGAGGAGCAGGAGCGCAAGGAGCGGGAAGCACGGGCAGAGGAAGAGCTGCAGAATCAGCGCGAGCTGGAGGAGTACGAGCGCAAGTTTGGCAAGCGGAAGCACCGCGAACGGAAGCGGCACCAGGTGCAGCAGGAGGAAAAGGGAACGCATTGGGCGGTTTACGTAGCGCCAGTAGTGGCTGTGTTGATAGGTGTAGCATTGTACTTTCTGTTTGTGCAATAAATTATAAGTTTTATTTTTGTTTTTTTCCCCCAATTTTTGTCGCCCAAATCCAGTCAGCTGATACGGCTGATAAAGCAAATATAAAATAAACAAAGCCCACGTTTGTGTTTGCAGTGAAAATGCACCAAATATTTTAAACATGATTTTTTTTTGTTATTATTACATCAGTTAAGAATATTACAAAACCTTCTTATTGTTTCCACCCTTGGCCGATGAAGTTCGCTTGACAAAGTCGTAGATTTTAAACCGCACATCAAAGTCATAGTGAATTGTCCAATGTACGAGCGCGGCGATAAATGTTATAACTGCCATTGCGAACAAAAATTCAGCTCGATTCCTGGAATAAAAGACAATTTAAATAGAAAAGTGCTGTAAAATCGAGGCTAGTGTTTCCACTTACTCGTACGGCGTGCCACAGACCGTGTACCAATAAGCGCCAACGTTCGGTGGCTTCGAAATGCAGTGGAAATCATAATCGGTCCTGCTGAACGTATCGAGACAGAGTGGAGGAGCGTTGGTACCAGTCATATGGTGACAATCGCCAATCGGTTGATGTCTACCGCTCGAAACAGTGTCTTCTGGGCGGAGGACGAATGCGAGCACAAAGTACAGCAGAAAGTGTCCCACTGTGATGACATTCAATGCGTGATCCAGCAGAGATTGACTAAAAACCCACCCGAAAAAAGCATGTAACTTCAACTTTAAATAGGTCGAACGCAAGAACCAGTTCCTTGTCGCACTTACCTTATTGGCATCCGGCGATTGCTTTTACGATCAAACTTCCAGAAAACAGTCGCCACACATAAGAACACACCGATCACGATGATCCGATGGGGAATGCCAAGCACGGTGTGCAGGGGATAGCTGAACGCAAGGAACAGACCCGTTCCAACGGAAAGGGAAACACTGGCAGCCCCAACCATTGCCACTAGCTCCGCTCCGATTGTCCCCACCGCCCAACGACGATCCGTCGGTTGGGAGGTCCCCACTGACCGATCCATCCAGCTGCGCAAGTTGTGAAATAGATAGGAAAAGGCGAAGCTGGCCACGGCAAAGAACAGCAACAGCGTCCACGGGGCGGAGTAGACGCGCTCGCTCAGCAGCTGCTCGGTGTCGTGCAGCGTCCAGTGGAGAAATTTAATGCTAACCATGTCGAAGGGCAAATCGGCCAGCACTACCAACAGCCCGGCGGCGATATGTTCCGACCAGCGACACTTGAGCTGCAGCTTCGAAGCAGCCCAAAACGCTTGATAGTAGAAAAAGGGATCTGGTAGAAAGAAGTAGAAATACAATTAAAGTATGTACTTCATGGAGTATGGACTTCCGATCCGGCCATTACTTACAGACGAAAAATACGAACAACGGTACACGCTGATGAAACAGATCGATCACGGTCGGGCTGAACCAGATCGTTTCACCGTACGGCGAAAAGTACATGGAACCTTCGACCAGCACCCCGGTCAGCGCACTGGCCATCCACAGGAAGGGCCATCTGCCGCCCCGGTGTAAGGCGTGTGCTAGGCTCAGCAATCCACCAACGATGCAGAAAGCTTGACTAACGACGTAGCTTGGTTGCGCGTTGAGCAGTTCCGCCGGATTGCGCACATTCAGCAGCCAGTGTGGGAAATCCTACAGCAAGAAAGGTATGTTACTATGAATTAGAATGTATTTATTATGTTTTTAAACTATGAAATTACCTGCCGGAACTGCTCGTACGTACGTACGGTCGAAAGGGCATCCATGCTGAGTGTTTTTGTGTCCGTCATTCGGCGTTTAAAGATTAAAACACAACTGAGAACGTCAGCGCTCGTTCATTTATCGCTCATGGTGAGGCAGCAGACAGGGGAGGGACTCCGAAATTGGATTATCTTTTGAAGAAATTTGGACTGAGCACACGCACACACACACACGTACCCGTACCATGTAACCTTGCCGATAGCCTTTTTGGGCACAGGGCAGGAGGGAAAAATGATTCAAAGTTGAAAAAAACAACCGTAAAGTAAAGCGATTTAAATAATGTTTTATTAGTTTCTTTGTTCGTTTTTTTTAATTGTTCGTAAATTGCTACACGTAGGTTCAGGTCCGATTGGTAAAATATTTGTTCGGTAAGCTTTTTTGTTTTAATTATAATTAATTAACAAAAGGTTCGACCGCTCAAATCGGGTCATATGTGCAAAAGAGAATGCACAACTCGATTTTGTAGCAGGATGTTTTGTGTCACTTCTACTTAAAAGTGCATTAAAGTTTAAGCGTAATGGGTGGTGGTGGTTGGTTGGTTGGTTGGTGTTGTTAATTGAGTAAAAGAAAGCGGACAAGCGCTCTCAAGGCAATGCACGCGGCGCGAAGAGAGTATTGGGATGCGTGGTCGTGCGCCGATGGTAGGAGCGTTAGTCCTTCTTTGGTTTTTTGTAGTACCACGCGGCCAGCAGCACCGAGCTGCTGAGCACGGTCGAGATGCCAAAGTTGGCGAGCAGCATTTTATCGCCCGAATCCAACATGATCGTGTAGATGCGAGCTGCAGAAATGAGAAAAGGAGGAATTAAACATGTTAGTGTTAGCTTGGGAGGGCATCAAACGACGAGGGTGCGACATCCTACTTGAGTTCGTGAACGCCGATATGCCCCACGTGATCAGGCTGACCGATTGGGAGTCCTTCGAGCGGAGGATGGCGATCAGCTGCATTACCTTGCTCGTCGCCCCGACCGGTGTGGTAAATGGCTGGTAAACGGAAAAGGAGGAAGACGCAATTAGTCGGGTTTTAGAGACAGAAGCAAATTGTATCCACTTGCTTACCACCAGCATCATGAGCAGCGAGGAAGGTATGATGGCGGTAGCGAAGCCAACAAACACCGCCACATAGACGGCAGCCCACTGGTAGGCGCGCTTGCCGAGCAGCGACTCATACTGCAGCACGTAGTAGATGAGCACGTACTCCTGCACCAGCAGTATCGGGTACTCCAGGTAGGAAAGGAAGGCGTACCCGTTCGTGTAGTTGTACAGCATCGTGACGGTGTAGCTGCACAGCTCCATTAGCAGCCCATTCACGCTCAGCCCCTTGGCGGATTGCAGCTGACGGACGGTTTGTATCTGCGGCACCTTCGACACCAGGCAGGACGCGATGGTGACGATCGACAGCACGTCCGCTATCACGTACAGGATGCCACTCTCGTCCAGCAGGCCCATTGTGGTCGTCAATTGTGTCGATCGGTTCAAAGACGCTCAGTAAGGTAGGCTGACACGCTGCTAATGCGCCTGCAGATGATGATGATTTGCACCGATGAAGTATCGTCGCGTAACTGGCTGTTTGCACACCTTCCTTTACCTCACACCGATGCCATCGTTTGCGCTACCGAGCGAGGAGGTTCGAAAATTCAGCTATTATTATGGGGTGTAGTAGCACACCTAAAAATAGAGGGGAAAATTTCAGTACTGATTGTTGTGCTGCGGCGGCGATAGAACACGCCGGGCGTACACAGAAAAGGAAGCTGTGGCACACAGAGGACCGTAATAATCAGAGGTAAAAATTGGCCCGTTGCATTTGCTGTGTCCCCTTTACCCTTTGATCGCATACACACCTTGATGATTGGTACTAATTTTGTCCGGGGCGATGATTTTAAATCTCCCGGTCGGACGCGGAAAGCGCACCGGAACACTGCCTGCCGCAACACAACTGCTGCTTTGCGCCACCGTTCGGGCGTATACGTATACGCACGACGCGTTCGCGGGTTGACACGCGTAATTATTGACTGGTCGACATTTTTAGCGATAAGCCAAACGAGTGACGACGCTAACTGAGAGAAGAAGAGAAAAAACACAACCTCATAACAGGGAGGAGGAACCCATCATAGACAGCTGTTCTCGGGGTCGGGCGTTTGGTGCAGAGCGCGCTGCTGCTCACCAATACTTGTGCTGCCGCAAATACGAGCAACGCATTTGTTTACATACAAACGCTGCAGCTATTCTTTTGACAGCTATTCGACAGCTGTTAGTGTGCGTGTGAGCACGCATGCAAGCATGCGCAAGCATTAGAACGAAATGCAGCCGGTCGAGCACGGTAGCGCAATGCACTGTTCTAAAGGGGGAAATAATGCTCCCGGTGCATTTCGGCATACAAAGAGGATCACACATCAGTCATCATGAAGCTAATCATTTAATAAAAAAAACAAATCACACACATTTTGTTTACATTTTTAGCTAATGGGTTTTGTTGTGTGTTGCGTGTTATTGAATTTATTCTTTACCGTTTTGCTCTGAGTTTTTTGTTTGTTTGTTTGTTGTTGATGTTGTTGCGCGGCTTGGAATACGTGTTTCGGTTTTAGGCTACGCAGCAAACTAAAGCACATTCTCGCCCTAATCTTTCCTAAAATCCGAGCCCTCTCGATCTCCCGCTCTCTCTCTCTCTCTTCTTCTTCTCTTGGGTAAAAACAGAATAAAAAAAGTAAAACAAAACACATAAAGAACAGAAAAAAATTCCCTTTGACACTACTAACGCACTACAGAAACCAGTTATTGGTTGAAAGACAGGTATATCCCTCCTCTTCTCCTTTTCTTTTCCTTCTTTCCGAGGTTTCTCACAATTGAACTAAAATTTTACATTTAAAACACATTTCATTAAATAGAAACACACAGGAAAAAAAAAAGATACACAGGAAAACATTCAAATCTGATAACCAAAAATTAATAGACAATAGAACAAACAGTGGAATAACATTTAGGAGAACAGTCGTTCTATAACCCCCTGGCAGTCCTGTCGGTTGTAAACAGTGAGATAGAGAGAGAGAGAGGGGACGAGAACGAGAGCGAGAGAGGGAGAGAGAATGAAAACATAACTAGTATCATGTGTCCATCTGCGAGCGTGCTTCCGTGCTTCCGCACTTTCTAAATTTCTCTCCCTCTCTCCCTCCCTCTACTTCTCTTTGTTGCATTTCCACCCATCCAATCCGTCGGCGGGAAAGGGTGTCGGTGCGGGGCGCGGCGGGGGACTCCTAACTTGTTTGTTTCGGTTATAATATATCGCTCTATCTGACCACGTGTCCTTATGCACTAGAATTAATGTTTCCGTTCCCTTCGTTCTTCCATTACATCCCCGCTAATTCCACGTGTTTCCCCCCTTTGCCTGGGAGTGTGGTATATATTCGTGTGTGTGTGTGTAGCGACAGTGCAGTTTGGAGTGCCTTTTGCACTTCTTCTCCCTTAATACCTTCCTCCTACTCTTCCTTCTTGCCATTTTTTTCAACCCGACCCCGAATCCTTTCGCTATTATTATTATTATTAATATTATCATATTGCCTTTAACAAACACGCTCACAAAATGGGGGGGAGTAAGAGGCGGGCCTTCTTTAAACCTGTTTTTTGTTTGTTTTTGTTGTTGACTACACTACAAACTAACGTTACGTAAAAATAAAGCATTATCCACGAATTGTTGTTGTTTTTGTTTTGCTATCATGAGTGTTGTGTAATTCCCGTTTTTTTGTTTTTTTTTTCTTCGTTAATTTCTTCATCCCGCTCGGGGGTACTTTGTTTGTGTTGTGTTTGGTGTGTAAATTCTCCCTACCAGCAGTCCCTTACGGTGGATCAACTAACCAGCCACGATAGGCGCCGCGTTGGGAGGAGGATGGAGAAAGGATGTTCGTGACGAGCCTATAGTTAAAAAAACCGTGAAACCGTAGCGCAGCAACAGCCCCGGGGGCTTGTCGTCGTACGGTTGGGTTGTGCGCAAGCGAGCACCAGTGCATATTGGCGGGGTTTTGTGAGAAATTCTACCACGGTTTAAAGCAATCTGTTTTCACCGTAAAGGAAACAACAGTAAGCAAAAGGAAGACACAATAATAACGAGAGAATTTTTTCTTCCTAAAATGGAAAAAAAAACATTAACACCGGGGGAGGCCGTACCTTTCCGGGTAACAAACAAGCGCACCGTTACTTTGCGATGAAACATACACAGAAACAGAAATGCAAAAACAAACAGATAATATACAAAAAAAGCGTTTAACAAACAGTAACAATCATGACCTGTAGAGTTGCTACGGAACCCTCCAGAGGACAAACGAAACAAAACAGCAGTCTTTAAAGAGCGGGCACAGCGGGTGTACCCACCCACCCAAAACACACGATAAAGAGTGAGAATAAAAACATCGAGGAGATTTAAGTATGCACACACTAAAAATCGTTTATAAAAGCTAATTGTCTCCAAACAGGATAATAGTACGAATTGGTGGATAAACGCATTGCTTTGAGAAGCGAACACGTGGTAAAACGGTTATCTCACCCTTTCCAAATTGCACTGACACACCGCACAAGCGTGCGCTTGGCGTGTGTATGTTTTCATCAACGAAACGTTCCACTTTTTGTGCTCATTTCAATTGGTCGTGCCCCGTGTTTTCAACACTTTACATGTGATGAAACAAATTGCACTTCTAAACAGCGGCAACGGCACGGTTGCAATCAATACGCTACAATACACAATTGTTAAACCATACCCGCAAAGAGCGGTCTCTGCAGAATCCTACACTACCATCCTACACCACTCTCCGCTCAGCCACTACTAACGGGTCGGTTTTTGATCCACTTATCGCTTAATCTCACACGGAAGAGAGAGATCGAATGCCTACTTGCCTATCCTTCGACAATTCACTGTGTCGGAACCACCCACCCGGAGGGGCTGGGCGGGACTGTGAATTCGGTTTTTTTTCTCTTAAATACGTTATACTACTACTTCGCCACGGGTGAAGGAGGGTTGTTATGTAAACGGGGAGAGAGGATGTCTAAGGGGACTAAGACTGAGTACATTTTGCGTGTGAAGGGAACGGTTTGAAACTGAGTAAAAAGAGCCTAAGCTAAGCAGCGGGGAGGGGGGGGGGATAGCAGCGACAGACACGGCAGCTCCGTGGTGTGGTGGTGGTGGCGGGGGCGGTGTAGAGTGTAGGAGTCATCTTAAAAATTATGAGCATTTTAAGCAGGCACCTTCTACATCGAAATCGAGTACCATCAGTTTGGTTTCCTCCGTGCCATTGCGCGAGCCAACGGCACAGATCAGCTTCGTATCATTTGCGCTAAAAAAGGAAAAGAAAGAGAACAAAAAATCGTTTTAATAATAATTAAAACATTTCGAGAAATAATTCCCCTTTTTTTTAGAAAGTTTCTAATGCTTACCGAATACGCCAAACGACTCCACCGGAACCGCCCGATTCTAGTAGCACTAGATTGCGGATAAATTCACCAGTCTTTACATCCCACAGCTTCACCGTACCATCGTCGGAGCTGGTAATGACGAAGCGCGAGTTAAACTGCAGGCAGGTGACAGCAGATTGATGCTTGTTGGGTCCTGGTAATTAACAGAAACAAAATTAGCATTCTCATTTCGACAGAGACGACGCAGTGCACCATATTTTACCTGACAAAGTCTGCAGACACTGGCCGGTAATGATGTCCCAAACCTTCACGGTCGAGTCAGCATTACCCGACACGAGAATGTTCTGCCGCAGCTCCATGCCCGACGTGAGGCTCTGGTGTCCCATCAGCGCATGCTTGCACGAGCCAGTTTCGGCGTCCCAAACGCGTATCGAAGTATCCAGCGAGCCGGAAACGACGTGGATGCCGTCAAACTGTGAAGAATAGCGAGAGAAAAGCATTAGTATTGGAAAAGCAATATCACAACCGGTAGCTGGTGCTTACCTGCAGCGAGTAGACACGATTGGTGTGTCCCTGCAGCGTGTGCAGACATTCCTGGCGCTCGGGGTTCCACACCTTCACCATGTAGTCGTACGCACCGGACACGATCAGCTTGCCGTCGTACTGCACGCAGCGTACAGCGGCCAGATGGCCCACCAGCATGTGCAAACAGGTGCCCAAATTGACATCCCACACGCGCAGCGTGGCATCTCGCGACCCGCTGACGACTCTGTTTGAAAGAATAAATAAAGAAACATTGATTAGATTACTCGACGTTCTTCCGGTTCTACCCAAAACTGCTGCCACACTCACTTGTTGCCGTGCAAATGCATACAGCGCACAGTCGACGTGTGTCCGTGGAGTATGTGCATGCACTGTCCTGTGTCAGCCTTCCACACGCGCAGCGTACGATCGGTACTGCCGGAGATGATGATATTTCCCGACATTTGCGATGACCAAACACCTCCCGTATGGCCTGTGAGCGTTCGAAGGCACTGTGATGGGGGAAAAATGGAAAAAACGAATAAATATGCGCCCAAACACTCCTTCCACTTATGCTTTCCTCCCCCCGGGCTGCCCTCTTACCTTCCCCGTGATGGCGGACCAAACTTTGAGCGTGTTGTCGTCGGACCCGGACACGATGCGGTTGCCGCAGAATTGAAGGCACGTGATGACGTGATCGTCGTGACCCTTCAGCACCTTCGCCGTCCGGATGGGGCGCGAGCGCCAGTTCATCTCGATGATGTGCTGGCGCATGTAGGCCGCCTTCCACGGCGACGATATCGGCGGCATGTTGCCGGTGCGGCCCCGCTTCGGCCGATCGGTCGACGGTTCGATGCCGATGCCGCTCTCCTTGCACTTTTCCTTCCACAGCAGATTGTCGTCGGCCAGGAAGCGCCAGCTGCGGCAGGTTTGAGCGGCCCGCAGCAGATCCTTCGGCTCCAGGTAGGACAGCACCTGTAGCGCCAGCTCCTTGGGCAGCAGCGAGATGAAGTCGCGCTGGAACTGGGGCTCGATCACCTTCATCATGTGCCGCACCTGCGTCGGTTCGCAGTGTTCGATCAAACGGTCGACGGCTAGCAGTCGCTCCACGTGCGTCCATCGCTAAATAGGAAGAGTAGAACAGATGGGCGCGAAATTAAGCACGATGCAAGGGGCCTGCGCTAAGAAGAAGCAGCGGAAACACTTACCTGGAACTGCATCAACCATTCACAGAGCTCAGGAGGAGGATTATCTTTGGTCGGTATTATGGTTCTTGGTGTCTTGCGCTCTCCCAGTGTGGATGACGTTGGCGTTGTTGCAATCTGTGGAGGTGACAGCAAACCGCATATGAAATTTACGCACCAGGCATGGTTGAATATGTATTTCTACTTACATTCATTGGACTTCGCAGGGAAGATCGGGGCGTTGTGGCTACAACGCCACTGGACAACGGTGTGGTAGTAACAGCAGAAGCTGACGTCGTCGTCGTCGATGTCGTCGTAGCTGATGTTCCAGCTGCTCCGGCCGCTCCCGGCGATGCACTTCCCGCAGCAGTAGAGGAAGCGGTCGCGGAGGCGCTCGACCCATCGAGTGCGAGCCGTTTGCGGCTGCTGTAGTTTAGCGATTCCGCCGACGGACTGCCCGCCTCCCCGTACAGTATCGTCCGGTTCTCCGTCAGCTTGCGCTTCCGATGGAGCCGTGGCGTCTGCGCATCGTGCAGCAGATCGTCCGATATCGTGTCGAGGTGCGTGTAGCTCGACAGGTCCACATCGCGGGACGGCAGCTCATCTTCGCTGCTCGCGAAACCATCCTCGTCGGTGTAATCCCGACAGGTGCACACCTCCTCATCCGTGCCCTCCTCACAGTCGGCCCAGTCCTCCTCGTCGATCTCGGGCTCGCTCGGTTCGGGCGAGTTGGACGTGTTGGTGCTGGCGTCGCGCTGCTGATGATACGAAGCCACCACCACTTCCGGCCCGGCACTAGCGACCACTGCCGATCCGGCCGGCGCAGTTCCGCCGCCACCGCTGTTCGTCGCGCGGGACGTAGAGGAGGAGGAGGAGCCGATGGACGCGTCGACCGACCCGTCGCCGCCGGCTCCACTGGCCCGCTGATGCTGGTGGTGGTGATGATGCAACTGTCGGCGATGGTGATGTTGCGAGTGCTGAGATTGATGTCCCGTGCCGCTGGCCCGGCCACCCTTCGACGCACTGTCGTGCTCATCCGGCTGACCACTGTCCGCCCTGCCATTGCTGGAGGTGGACGGAAGCAACGAGAGCTGTTTGCTGCCGTCTGGCAGAGACATTCGCGCGTCGTCCTTCGGGAAAGCGCAGCTGAAGGAAAGTTTGCCACCCTCGTCCTGTTTCCGTCCCGAGCAGCTGGAAGGTTGCGACGATGACGCACGCATTGCGCGAGTGCTTTCCGGCTCGTGCTCGTCCTCCTGATCTGCCTCCCCGTCACACAGCGGTTTACCGTCATTGTGCGCGGCGGCAGTGAGGGTGGACTCGCCGTGTGCGGATGAAACGGACGAGCTGGCCGAATGGGAAGCGGTCGGTGGCAGTGCCGCGGAGGAGCAAATGCTCATCGTCACGTCCTCGGCGTGCTGGGCCGTCGCCGTCTGCGAAGGTGAGGGCGAGGAGGAGGACGAGTACGACGCCGTCGAGGAGGTGGAGGAGCAACAGGGATCGTCGTGATGCGTATGGGTGTGCTCCTCCTCTTCCTCTTTCGTGTGCACGTCCACCGCCGTGATTGCGGTTTCCTCCACCTCCGTACCGTGCACACCGAACAGTGACCGGCCAGACGATACACTGTCGTTGGAGTTGGCGTTCAGGAAGGCTTCGGCAATCTCGGCGGCCGGTTTGCATTCCTCTGGCAGGGCTGGTGTTGCAGCTGCTGCATCGGTGACCATTGCCGGAGCGGTTTCATCGTCGTCGCCAGTGCCGGTTCCGACACCGGCCGCCGATGCCGCTGAGTACAGCGAGTAGCTCGACGAGGAGCACGAGGAGGAAGCGGAGGAGGTGGCAAATGAGGACGCGATGGGTGACGTGGAGCTGGATCCGGTACTGGTGGCAACGGCATCCTGCTGCTGCTGGTGCTGGTCACTCTTTTTATCGTTGCAATTAGCTAGACTAGCGGAGAGGTTCCTCGTAAGCTTATTAACTGCGAACTTGGTTGTACTATTGTTCTCGGTTTCCCTACTATTATAACTACTACTAAAGCTATCGCTACCGGTGCTGCTGCTGTTGCTGCTGTTGAGCGCTTTGCCAGCCTGGTGGTGGTGATGATGGTGATGATGTTGCGGATGATTATGATGATGATGGTGAGGATCATGCTTGTGCTGATATCGGCTGCTCGTCGGCGTAGTCGTATGCTGCGCGGACGTGGGGGCAGCAGCCGCTTCGACAGCAGGGAGGAGTTCGTTGGTGGAGACCGCGCTGGTTGCGGTGAGTCCCGCGCTCGGTCCATCAGTCAACGAGGGTTGCTGCTCCGCGGGCCGACGCTCGTTCGACGGGGGACGGGCGTTTGTATTATTTAAAAATTCTAAATTCAGTCTATCGCCAGATATCAGTGATCTGTTTCTTATCAAAAAGCCGCCCTCCTGCTCGAAATCGCGTCGTTCGATCGCGTCCATCGATTGCACATCGTCCAGTAGAAGCTCCTCGTCTTCATCGACGGCAGCGGCGGCCGCATCGTTCTGCTGATGCTGCTGCCCTTCCTGCTCCAGTGGGTCGTCGTCTTCGATCGTGTTTTCAGCCGCACGCAAAACGGATGCCTTCGGTTGCTGCAGCAGCGCGTCACGGCACGCCGGCAACAGCGGGTCGGCGGCATCCACCTTCGATCCGGACGCATGCAAACTGGATCGACGATTCTGCTCGCACACCACTCCCTCCTCCTTCTCCGTCGGCTCCTCTTCCTTGCGCTTGCCGCAGCAGGTGATGCTGAGATTTTTTATTTCGCTCAGGCTTGCCTGCGCCTCGCTATCCACCATTGCGGTCGGCCGATCGGTCCCGCACCGGTCGCCGTTCGATTTCGTCTCCTCGTCGTCGACATCGTCCTCCTCCTCGTCGTCGTTGTCGTCGTCCGCGGAGAAGAACTCATCGCTGAGGCGCTTTGGTTTCACCGCCGCTAGCTTGTCGCTGATGATCGCCAGCTTACCGACGACACTAATCCTACCACTTTCGCTCATCATGCCGTCGGTAGTGCCCTGCCGCCTCATCGCGTCGCTCCCGCCAACATCATCATCCTCATCGCCGTTCAGTTCCGCGCGCTCTAGTGCGGGCGTTTCGAGCAGGATGGGACACTCCAGCGGCTGCCGCTCGGGTTCATGTCGCAAGCTGCCATCGATATCGTCGCTCCCATTGCTATCCATGCGCAGCAGCTGGTGATGATGCTGTTGCCTGCGCTCCACCGCTCGATCTTCCTCGCAGCCGGCGGAGGCGAACAGCCAGTACGGCTTCTTCGCGCCACCATCTTTGCCACCGGCATCTCCTGCCAGCGACAGTGGTGTCACACCACTGGTGGAACGATGATCACACGTTGTCCTTGGTGTGCTGCTTCCATCGTTGCTACTGCCACCGTCTTCCTCCACCGTGTGGAGTAGTGCGCTACCCCGTCCCTCGTCCTCGTGGTGATGCGTTGTCGCACCGGTTGTAGCGGCGCACGTGGGCGATTTGATACAACTTAGCGGACTGGCTGGATGGCTAGAAGCGGCGGCGGCGGCTGCGGCAAGGGTAGTTGTGACGGGTTGCTCTTGTTGCTGCTTGCTGGCTTCAATGCTGACGGTACATTGTTCTGCCATTCTTCGACACGGCGACAAAGACGACGTATCGCGTTTGCATGCACTGTGTGGTGGTTGGCGTACTATGAGCTGAGAGAACAAAGGGAACAAGAAAAAAAGAGGGTTTATTAGAGGGTTAGTTGCGGAAAGAAACAACACACAATGCGGGTTGGAATTTGCAGTCGGTATTTCATTAATTCATATTATTGAAACTATGTACGCGTTTTGTAAAACACCGCTGGGTTCGGTAAGTGTCTGTTAGAGATGGTTCGACATAGGGAGTTCGTCCTTGTCTTTGCGAACATTAAAAATAAATCATAATTTATGACAACAACTACATTATAACAAGGCGAGAAACGTGTCTAGTTGGAAAAGGAGGTCAAGCAATGTGTTAGCTGTGCCACAATTCCAAGCAGAAGCCTACACGTATACCAGCAATAATGCACTAGTAGAAGAGCACGGTCAGAAGCTGTACAATTGCATGTTGATATTAAAGGATGGCTTAGTCCATTGCTATGCCCCATTTCCTTTCCCAAACTAACATCAGGTCCTCATCAGGAGGTTTACATGCATGAACGTGTCTAAAGGTACCCTTCAAATAGTTTTTGCTAGGGCTGGCAAGAGTTGCAAAAGGCTTCTGCGTACACAATTTTTCGGTAGCATCAGCGCATTTGTCCACCAGCACTAGTATGTGCAACATCATCAGCCGCGTGTCATCATCATCAGCGCCTATCAAACCCGTGTGTGCAGCAGGATTCACACGGCAAGAGGTGGGCCGCCCTGAGCGTAGTTGGATGATGATGATGATGCAGCAGTTGCAAAGACAGTTGCTAAAATTAAACTCAAACGACGCAGAACACACACGGCGGATGGCAAACGGCTGATTCGGTTCGTTTTTTGCTGCCTGCCTGCCCGCCCGACCCGATCGCGTGGAGGTCAAAAGAAAGGCGGAAAAAGACTGCACAGTATCACAAGTGTAAGCAAACAGGTTGCTCTGCAGTGGCCGCCGAGACGGGTGGCACATACGCACATGTGGAAGGGAAAAACATGTTCAAAAACTAACAAAAAACAAAAAACAATATGCACACACGAAAAAAACAAAAGGGCAACACACTATCGCACAAATACAAACACTGACTCACGCGCGGCGGTTTGCTAGTATGTCTGCGTCGCATACATGGCGGCGGCGATGGGCGACGACGTCATCAGCAACGGCGGCGCGGTTGCAAGACCCGACACGACCACGTTGTTTTTGGTGGCGACGTGCCGTGTATCACACACGCATCTTTTGCCCTAGCCAATAATGCGGGGCTAAATGCGTAGTTAGCAAACGCAAATCATAAAAGCAGTGCGCCAAAGGTCGTTATGATCTCGTGACGAATATGGTAAGCCTTCGGTGTCGCGGTTTATTAAGTGGGATTTTTTTCATAATCGCTTCATCCACAATTTAGCCCCAGCATGTGTGTTGTTGTGGCCGATGGTTTAGTGTTACTGGTTTAGCTGTTCGATGGTTAGCACAATAAAATGCGCAAACGGCGTGCGCCATATGAGAAGCGTTCGCTTCACCATTTACCCAAGTATCAATCAAAATGATCATATTTTATGATCTTGCAGGACATGTGAATGGTGATTGTGCACAGTAAATTTGCACTCGAGAGCTTTAAGCGGGACAAGCAACATACACAAAAAAAACAGATCAAATAAGTAGCGATTTCTTTCTTTAATGTCGTTCATAATCATCTCTCAAGGAGAGCAACGATGAAAAGGACTTTTTATGTTTGCCGTACTGCGTGCGCTGCTGATTATCAGCAAGAAAAACGAGTTTTAAATTCTTGTGAGACATGCGGTGGCCTGTTTTTTGTTCGAAATAAAACCACAATCGCTGCCGTTTGGTGCTGCTGGGTGATGTTTTTTCTTGTGTTTTTTTCCTTTCAAGTCAAACCAACACAACACTATTGATTCAGCACAACAACACAAACAGCATTTTTTTTTACATCATTTCTCAAGGGAAGCCCAAAAATGCAACCACAACAACCGCAAACAAGTCTCGTATGTCGCCGTATAAGCAATAAACAAAAACGAACGGGATGAAGAACAACCGATCGGATCCAATTCGTTTCTAATGTCAAACGAATGGGGAAGGAGGGGGGGGAAGGATGGGGGACAATATATCGATGGCCGATCTGTCTAGACAGCGTAAACTAATACACACGATGATCAAACACCGAATCAAAGGTTGATGAGTTATGAGCGATAAAGGCCCTGCCAGCAACCACACATTCCTCGGGTTGTGTCCATTTTTTGTTTCAAGTTTGGCTTCAAACATTGGTGGTTTTCTTAAGACTATATTTTGTCGATAAATGTTCATTTTTTTAAAGGCTGTTGAAAGGACCAGCGAGAGTCTGTGTAAGAGAGATTGTACGTGTATATCAAGTTCGCTCTCGAATTTAATTATTAATACCAACACAACAAAAATCCTGTAATATTTAGTGTGGAAAAGCAATGTCTCTTCTACCCACTGCACCGACAGCATCCGACTGTTAACGTTAAATTTAGCTTTTGATTTATATTACCGCAGAAAAGTTATTGAAAGATAAACTGAGGTAGTTCATTTTAACCTCCAGGCCATACAGAAGACTTGGTGGGGCCTTTGCATGTGTGTGCATCATCATACGGGCGTATCAAAATTTGCATGGCAAACCGGAAAATAAGCCAAAATGCAAAAACCCGACTTGTCTCAGGGCAGCACCAGCCTCGGGGACAGACAGCAACAGCAGCAGGTAAAAGGTAAAAGCTGTAATTATCCTGGCAAATGCGTATCAACAACGCACACCACACCGGTCAAGGGGGTAATGATAGCGATGCGTGTGCATTGATGACCCACCATACAAGCAAGCAATTGGGGAGGGATCGCTCGTAAAGTTAAGGTGTAACAACGTGCGTTTTCACCATTCTGCATCCACCCGCCGGTCCAGTCCAGATCTCCAGTCCAGTCCAGAAAAAATGCGCAACAGCAATGGGACGTTTTACAGGGCGCGCGCGCTTGAGGTTATCATCTTTGGTTCGCGCAAAAAGGATATGCAAGCAAGGTGGCGATGCAAAAGAAAGAAAAAACAGTATGCGGAAAGTTTTCTTTTTTGTTTGTTGGTCTGGTGAAATGTCGCAGCTGATTGTAGTGCGGCGGGGGGATATAGGAATAAAAGGGATAGAACATACATACGGCACTGCTTTTCGCTAAAAACCAACGAAACCGGATGGCAAACAGCAGCAGCAGCAACCCTACCGACAGCTGCAGAAACATCCCGGCACGCACAGCTGATGATATGTGTTTGTGTGGATGCTGTGTTTATTCCCGCCGCAAGAGATGGAAAGAGCGAACAGGAAAAAGAACGGAAAAAGGCGAACAAATCGTTCACCACATTGCACCGGATGTGAAGAGACCGCACCATCATCATAGCCAACCAACCACGCTCATGCCCTTCCTTTCTTTCCCTTCTTTCACCTGTTCGAAATTTCTTTATTCCTTAAATTTGCGAACCTTTACACACATGCATACACCTACCTACCTACACCCCTGTGTGCAACGGGGTTTCGGGAGGACAAAACAACAAAAAATCCCCCGGAGATGACCAATGAAAGCCGGAGCCTGGGTTCAACATGTGTAAAGGAATTTCTTTTGGATAGGTCTCTTCTTTTTTTCGTTCCGACCATATCCACACACTTTTCCATTGCAAATGAGCGACTTCCTCTTGGTGAAGAAAGGAGAAAAAAAGTGGAAAATTTGCAACCACGTCTCCCGCGGCTACGTCTGAGCCGAGGATAATAGGTGTAGAGCACATCCCATGGCCACGAAGAGCAAACCTTTTCTTCTCGTCCTCTGATTCGAACAGGAACTGCTCTGTAGTGCATGGAAAAAACACGGGCGCTCCTTGCAGGATTTAGTCCCTTATGTTTCCGTGTGCTTTTGTTTTAAAAAGCTTCTTTTTTTTTGGTATCGACCAGCAGGCAGGTTAGCTAGCGAGCGCATCAGAGTGTTCTCGTTCGTGTGGCCGGCCAGGTGCACATATAGGCCAGGATACACAAAGAAACCAAACAAAAAAAAAAGGCGGACGACGGCATCATTTGGTTCGCACATGATTTACGACGAAGAGAATAGGGGAATCGTACTAGTCGTTTGTGTTTTTCTTTCTTTATTTTCGCCATGGACTCGGCGTGGTTGGCGCATGGATTTTTCCTCCATAATCGCCGTTCGGGATTGCAACTGCCACCATGAACGCGTTTCCAGATTGCACCGAATATGTCGGAACAAGGGTCATTGGCTTATGTAAATGTAGACACACACACACACACACACACACACACACACAGAGAATCCTCTTCTCGACCGCGGTGCCGCCACCAGGCCAGGCAGGCAGCATAAGCAGCACCTGTTTTTCTTTTTTTTTTACCGCAGCACGAAACATAATCGAAGCCAATGAATGTTGTTTTTTATCTGCCGGTCAGTCGATTTAAGTGCTGCAGAAGAGTGTAACAAACACAAACACACACACACACACAACCATCTGTCGTGGTATGAAGGAACTGTAAGATCCAGCGGAGGAAGACGGCACAGAAAGAGAGACAGGAGTGGGTGGGATAAGGCACGAGGGACTCGCACCCCGGCCAAAGTGGATCATCATCATCATCGGTTTAATTTTTGTTCGCCTTCCAGTGTGTGAATGTTGCTGCGCGCCTGTGTGTGAGGAGTGTATTAAAAAGCTGTTAGGCGCGCGGTATGCCTTTTTAGAATTTCCATTCCCCCCGAGCAGGAGAGCTCAGGCGCTATTTCAGTGGCAACAACAACAACGACACACATACACAATGGAGGGAACGAAACAAAAAAGAAACTCAAAATCACACACAGGTGTAGGAAAACTGCATGAACACAAATACAGAAGGAAAAGCGGCTTTCTTTTTACTGCGCTTATCATGCAAATGCGGATAATCGGCTTAGGACGTGGGTAATACGCATGTATTGGGCGGCGTCGTGCGCTTTAACCGTCTTATAGACCCACTTTTCTCTTCGTAGGATTGAAATAGAAATTGTATGGTCTTTCCCTTCTCTCTTTGGCGATTGGCAGAGAATCCAGAAGAACTACGCGATTATAGCGGCGTTGAAAGATATCACTAAATCTTGTAGTATTGAAGTATGACAATAAGGCGTGGTAATAAATTCTACTTAAATATGTGGAGTGCGGAATATATGAATAAGTAATGCATTTTCATTACATTCGTTAACATACCATTGAAGAAAAAGGATCAATATTGTGAGAAGCCTACAGAAAATATTAAGAAATCTGTTACAGAATATTTTGTTGTATTTTTTACAAACATTTAATTCATATCCAATTTTCATTTTAGAGGTTTCTTCAATCGGCTCAACACTTCGTAGCCCTCATCTTCAATCCAATGCCATCTTTGAATGTTGTGCACTCACAATCACGTTGTTGATGCAAGCTTCACGTGTCACAGATCATCTGGATAGCAATTGAAGTAGATGAAATGAACTTTACGGGTTTGAGAAGAAGGCTTACAACGCTCAACTCAATTCATCATTAAAGCGTTAGGCATTTAGCATTAAATTCAAACATATTTACGTGGAAATAGTTAGCCCTGGTCGTATGGCTGGCCAAAAATTAACCTCCATGGCGTCAATTGCTGCAGAAGTTAATCAGCATAAGCCAATGGGTTCACGTTGGCCCACAGGGCATAATCGTGCGATATCAAATCCCATGATTTTGGGGCTCCCAATGGACTCACAATTAACTTGACGCTCATATTGTTCACCGTAACGTGAGCTCTGCGCTCGTTTCTAAAGAAATAAGGTCCGATAATGGCATCAACGCGTAAATCGCACCAAAAGGTGCATATTTTTGGCGATTGAATGGAGTCTCTAGGGCATGCGGTGGATTGGCATTATTCCCTCAGGGGCAATTTTGCTTATGGAATCAGCTGCCAACTGCTGTAAAGCCAAATCAGTGGCTCAAGTGACGCATATGGTGGTTTCGTGGCTTCAATTTCCCTACCAGCTGGACCTTACGCTGAGGCCGCTAACCTTTCACACTTTCGCATACTGGATTGATATGCTCTCTTCAGAACACGCAGTGTGTTGAAGGCGCGAGGAGTTTATCAACTTTAATCCATCGAAAATTTGTTTCAGTTGTGCAAATTGTAGATGGAGTTTTAAAGGGAATTTTGGCAATTTTGAAGCATTGTTGCAGGAAGAAATTGCTGGTTATTATGTTCTATACTATACAACACAACAGCATAATAAAGCAAATTTAACCAAAATGTTTGTCAAAAATTGCTTTCAACCCTAGAAATCTTGAAAATTGGCTCCAAAAATGGTTCGATGATGGTTTTTATAAAACGTTAGAGGAATAAAAACAAATCGTTTCACAACATCTAACGATGCAATCGTATCACCAACACGTAATAACATTTAGCAACGTAAAGAATTGCCCTTTTCGGGTTTCATGTTAACAGATCACGTCCTCTACGTTTCACCACCGACAAAAGCTTGACGACTAGAACACGAAAGGCAAGAAAAACCCTTCCCCGAGCAATCAAAACGATTGCTGGACATTTTAAATCTTCAAACAAAGCGTCGCAATATCTTGCCTTTTATGTGTGCCTTTCTTTCACCAAACGATACACACCACCGCCACCACATTGCTAATGAACCGATGGCATACCCTTACCAGCACGTACACAGTTCAACGTTCAACAGGATTTTGAAGGAGCTGGCAAGCGGAGAAGCTGCAGCAACAGGAAAAAAAAGGCCAAAGAATGTCAGGCAACAGCAGGAGCAGCAAAGAAAACATCGCAACACACCACCAACGCGCAACAGGGTTTGTTGCGGAAGAAGGTTTGCGCGTATGGCTGGATGGGCTGGAGGAAAAATCTCACGTTACCCATATTTTTCTCACGATCAAAATCAAACACAGACGGACACAGAGAGGGATGAAAAAAAAGCAACACGAAAAGACACGAAGAGAAAGAAACATTCTTGCTGCGAGGAGGGTTTGGCGGGAAGAAGGTTAGGAGGGAGTCCAGAATGTCAGACCAACGAAAGGCGACACACGGGAGAAGGGAGCAGAGCCAGAAGTAACAGATGTAACGATCGACGATATATCGACGAGATAGTGCGGAGGGAAGTGACGCGCAAGATCGCGAAGAAGGCACACACCCCGTGGGCAGAACATCCAGACAGAGTAACACCATCGACCGCTTGTTGTGCGTGTGTGTGTCTGCTGTGATTTACCCATACTCTCTCTCTCTCTCTCTTAAATACACACACTCACAGAGAGATTGGCCGCAGAATTGAACCGTGAGATAACCGGGTGAACAACAGCCGACCAACCAACCGACCGAAGAACCAAAGCTTTGTAGGGGATGAAGGGTGGCCACAAACGCGGAGAAGTCGTCGCCTTCTCACGGGGCGCAGCAGAACGGAAGCGGAGAAGAAACTACCCATAATAAGGCGAAGCGAAGACACGCGGAGATACGTGCCAACGTGGAGCGGAGGGGTGAAAGAAGAACCTTATAAAATAATAAATTATTCTTACACACAAACGTAGCGATGCTTACATTCGCCCCGTATCTTATGGCTATTATTGTTGAGTGTTTTTTTTTCTTCTCTCTTCTGCTTCTTCACTCTGCTCCATCACTACTCTACAACACTGGCATTTTCCATTTTAACGTCTCTTTAAAAATTGATGCCAATAGAAAACACCCTTGTCGACCCATAAACAGACACACACACACACACACACGCACCTATGGTCATAATCTGTTTGGTGGAAGATGTTAAACTGTCTGTACGGTCTTGATGGTCCTGCGGCCGTAGTCGACCACAGTCCAAAGATCACGGAGAGTTTAGTCTCTGTAGGCATCAGCATTCCTTCTCGCGCCACATTCTACACAACAGCCACGTTTTGCTTTTGTTGCTTAAAATACCGTGAGAAACGGGGCCGGTTGATGAGCTATCCATCCACTCGCAAGCAGCAGCAGTAACAGAGAGAAAAGAGCCATTTTTCCCTCAATTAATAAAAGCTAACGATCAATCATATTCCGCATGAGAAAACGACAGACACACACACACACACAATCCGATTGCCAATACACACCACCCATTAGCGCACTTAATCGTCCTCATTTGATCGATCGATTTATGGCCATTGTATTTAATTAATGATCAATTTAGTTTAGTTTCTTTTCCCAGAATATCAATTGATGCACATCCTGAGTGATGATTGTGGTGGAGTTCCAAAAAAAAGTTCCCAAAAGCAACCTGCATCATCTGCGCGATATGCATGAGACATAATTACTATTGCCAGAAAGCATTCATTATCCTGTGTCACTGTGTCTGATGTGTCCAGAAAACGGAAGAATTCTTTTCCGAAAAAAATAAAAATAAAAATTGAAGACAGATCGTTGCAGCCTCGTTCAGAAATTCGAGACCAAATTAAATCAGTCCTCGCGAGCTCGTACACTACCACAGTATGGCGCCGCTTCCTGTTTGCTGTAGGGACCACTTTTCTGTTGTCTGCAACATCATCGTGGCAGTAATTTTCTTTGCATTTTGTTGCACCGGAAGTTCAGCCAACTCCATATGATCAGAAGACAGGCTGGCGAGGAGCAAAATCATATACTCTGGTGTCGGCCGCCTGAGTTCGATGATCAGACCCCGATAAAGCCAAGGCCCAACCCGTATCATATCTGTTTCGGTTTTGGCCACACTGAAACGATTATGATCGTGCGATGATCACTGTGATTTCTGTAATAATAGAGCAGCATATGTTGTGGTAGCAATTTAATTCTCCACCATTCCAAACCAAAAGCAACCGAAAAAAAGGAACTGGAATCTGGACAGGAATTTACGTTACGAATCCCTAAAAATGTCTCCCTTTCCTCCTGTCTTGTGACCCATTTCCCTTCGCCATCCAATGTCACCACACACTGTTGCTGGTTTCGGTCCCATGTCTCCGGAGGACGTGTCTATATAATTCATGTGAGAAATTCTCCAGCAGCAAAACAAAATACAGAAACACCCTTCGTTTAACGGCCCTCATCAATAGTTGCGCAGCAGTCGGCTGCAAAGGAAGGATTGCGCTCGGGAGCTGGTCGTTGTGCGTCTTATCTGTGCCGTTCGCATCCCTCTGTTTTCTCGTTCATCTGATATTTTCGATCGAACGCCCATCAGGGTCGACTTATGATTATATACCTTCGGCGGGGTATTTTTTTTGTCTACCCTTTTGGCTGCCTTTTGAGCATCATTAACTTAATTTATAACCGCCCGACGGATACGGTGACGACGATGTAATGACAGAGGTTATGGAGTATAGTTTTTTTTCTGTTCTTTTTCCAAGCTTGCAATATGTCCTTGCGTCTGGGAACATTGTAAAATCCTGCGCTGATGATTATCGATCGAATCGACCGGCGCACTGTGATCGCGTATCGCAGAGGTATGATCGATTCGTTGCCCGCGATGAAATGACATTTTAAGTTTGACAAGAAGAGCATACAGAGTATTTGCAAGATGCATAGTTTAAAAATAAAGAAAACAGTCGTAACACAAACATTCTTGCTTGCTTTTGAATCCTTATCGAATCCCTTTATGCATTCCCTACCCTGGCTCACTGGTATGCATGTACGCACACTTAAATAGCCATTTGTTGGCTAATGAGTGGTCGATTGTTTGACCTTCCTTGATGATTCGTACGGCGCGCAGCGGGCACATATAGTGGTTGAATTCCCACGCTCGCTTCCACCTCGTACACACATTGGCGAGCAGGGGAAGAATGCAGGGAGTGGGGAGGAGCTGCCGTAGGTCAAGTTAGGAGGGAAGACGTTCTAGCGTCGGGCCTTAGACCCTTTGGCCATGTGATGGCATTGAAGCCATCCTGGACACATCAGAGCGTTCGTAGCAGAATTCCACGACCATATTCCAGAATGTTCATCACGATTTTAAGGTGTCCCAGGTTCATGACGCTTGTAACCCCCTTAATGTGTTTTTGTTGACTTCGCGCATCCGATAAGCTTCGGGGTGGGGAATGCATTCGAAGAAAACAACAGCCCTTTTAGCTTCAAAACAACTGGTTGCCCATCGAAGGACACATATGTGATAAAATCACGCGACCTTAGCTGAGTGATGGTAAAACTGTAGCGCAATTGTTCGCTGTTCGCCCACCGAAACGTCGATGGCTTTCTTCCGCAGCCAAGTTTGGGCAACGGCTCTACGAATCTCGCATGCCTTTTGGTACACACGTCGATCGCAAATGGCACAATTCTGTTGAAGTGGTTATAGTTGCTTTACGTCTCTGTCTCTCTATCTCTCTGACTCTTGGTCTCTCAAACGCATTGCAGATAATTTCTATTGGATAGAGGATCATCAATCACTTCACACAGCTTCGAGAGGCGGTTGTGAATGCTTGTGAGAAAATGGATTCGGCAGGTTCCGTCGGTGGTATGCGTGTTGACAGTGAACTGCATGGCCGTCGTCCGCCGAAAGCATTTTTCCCTCTACATACTTCAATCGGTATAAAAAAATAGACAAAATCTGACGTCTAACTTCACCCATATAAGTCCGGCAAGTCAGCGCGCACCCGCACTTCTGTCTCCGGGAGTTGAGCGACTTACAGCACGCCTTGTTCTGTTGTGGAATTTCTTTCACGTTTTCTTCCATTTGCCATTGCCCGGTGCCTACTGCTGATATTCTACTCCGGCTGGTTGGCTGGATCTGGATTCCATCTTTAACGATCGTACCCGTAACACGCATGAATCCCAAGAGAAACCAAGCGTAAACGAATCACGTTATCCCGAAACCCGGTGTGTGAAATGGGTGAACATAGAGGCAAGAAAGGCAAACCCGCGCAAACCGGTGAACTTGTGAAGAGCTTTACAGAGGAGAAGCAGAAATGAAGGAAACGATCAAAAACTGCGGGAAGCCAACCCGACAACGATGACGACGACTGTTGTAGAGGAAGTTTGCGTCTGGGAACTCTCCAGGTTTCTTTTCGGTACGTACGTCTCCCTTCGGTGCGTGTATCGCACAAACACACTCTTACAACACACACACACACAGAGACATACAGAGAGATGTAATGGTTAGATCTTCAGGCCCTGGAGGTGTGTCTTTGAAGTGCTGTGGATTTGGAGTTGGAAAGCAAGAATATAACCTCCACCATGTCCACCACACCAAAGCGATGTAAGAATCGTGGCCACAAAGATCCACGTCTGGATGAGCGTGGTATAGGTGGCTTTAAAAAAGAAAACCAAACCAAGAATAAACGAAGAACGCGATAGCGCTCTGTACGCTATTACACTGAACGAGGGGAGCGTTATTCAATAGAAAACAGTCGGAATCTCCCACAGGCTTCGCGCATTCAAGGAAAACCCCCCCTCTGGGGGAAAGGTCAATAACGAAAGGAGAAGGGGACGATAAGAAGCTGCTGGAAAGTGGTGGTTTCGTCTGATCTTGAGAAGGTCGTCGTTCCTGTCGACGATTGTCTGGACCTAGGAAGGGCACGGAAGAAGAAGATGCATCCGCGGACTTAAACGATGCCATAAGACAGGTTGATGTGGAATTTCGTTACTATTATTGTATGTGTGTGTATGTGTGTCTGTGCGTGTGAAATATTCAGTCCTTTGTTCCCCGCAGGGCGAATAGGGAAAAGCAGAGTGGAAAAAAGGATACAACTGTGAATCTATCGTGCCACCAAGCGGGACTGGGCTCGACGGATTGCGCGCGCTGTTTTTGATCTTCTTTGGCTTTACCTGCTCCATAAATGGGAGTTAGAGGTCAGAGCAAAGCCGAGAGAAACCTTTCAACGCCTTACGGGATCAGCAGGAGGATGATTCCGATGGGAAAATAGAGGATACAACAACAGGAAAAAAAAGTAACAACTAGCGATGAGCCTCCACGATCGATAGGTTTCAATTCCCCGTTTTCTTCACTTCCCGGGCTACAACCATCCTCATTCTCTTGCAGCATACCGCAGAAGAATGCGATAAAAAGGCGGGAGAAGAAGGACAGGCTTGTCGGCCATCGGGTTTCTAATACGCGTCTCGAAGTGTTTACACGGTGGTGCACTATTATGAAGGAGCCGATGAAAGCTAGGCAAGATAGCCCATACTTGTCGCGAGACGTGTGTCGTTTATCTTGCGTGTTGCGTGCCCACGATAGGGGATAATGTGCTGTGGGAAAACGCGCCCCCTCCGATTACGATCTCGCGCTCGAGGCGACATTTTTGAAATGTTTGAATTTTTAATTAAAATAAATAACACTAAACCCGTTTGCTTTATGTGATGACATCTTTCCCATACACATAGGTAGCAATCATTGCTGCCGAGAGTTTCGGCTTTCGTTTTGGAATGGCTAGCTCATCGCCACCAACTTAGGGAGCCTCGGTATAAGCTAATCTCCGCCTGCTCAGTTACCGATCGAAGAGATTAGTTTCTGTCGAAATTCTTCTTCACCCGGTAGGCTGAAAACTAATCGCCTTACATCCCTGGCGAACGAACAGAAGCTTGTTGACGAGGGTACGACTAAAAGGGTCACACACAACGAAAGCTTCCCAAAAAAAAAACAAAATCAAAATCCACCAAAATTCGCCCTCTCACCATATCTCCTCTCTACCCGTTTGGGAGTGCCCCTTGGAGGCGTGGGATTGTTTGGGAACGGCGTGGGAAATGCGATCTGTCCCGATCGAGCTCTTATTCTCTTCCTGCTGTTGCTGCTGCTACGCTGTTCTTCGCATCTAAGAATCCGACAGACACCGTTTTTTGAATGTTTCAAATCCTTTCCGAAAAGAACAAAGTTTCAAACGATTCACACGCCACTGCTCGAACACAGAAAGATTAGCCAGCCACACACACACACACAGCACCATTTGGATGAAGAAGCATAGTAGCGCCTTCGTTCTGCGATTGATTGCCCTTGGTAATTTGATGCTGTTCGCTACTGCAACAAGATGAATGTGTAGTGCAGAAGAGTGGGGTTAGGAAGCGACAAACAAAAAACGCGACACCGTGTGGTACTCCCTTCCTTTATGAAACCGAAAGTCACGAAGTCGAAAATCAAACGTCCCAAAAGGGAAACGCGTCGACGCGGCGTGGCAAGAACCTCGTGGCAGTACTCGTCGCCGACGTGATTTTATGGTGGGAGATTTTTTTCCCTCTCGTTGCAAAATAACGTGTTCTTAATGAGCTCATCACCGTACAGACACACACACACATACCCGTAGAGAGATACATGATTTGGCGTCTCCACGAAGATCCCACGCGGTCCAGCCTCGAGATCAAGAGCATCGGTACGAAATTCGTTGCTTTAACGAACGGGTCCCGGTGTGCACAACCATAGCCATATGACGACCAAGACCTTCACCAAAGACGGAATCTTTCCGCAGGCGCAAAGAGTGAAGCACAGCCAAAGGAAGAAAACTTTGAAATCTTCCACACCGTACCATCGGTGGAAGTCCCCGCCAAGTCGCACAGGTCGTGGGAGTTTTTAAGTTATACACACACACACACACTCAACAGCAGATTGATCTTCGTTCAGGGATGGGTCGGCGGGCCTCACACTTCAACGGACTGGGCAGTAGGATTAAGAGAGAAATAGAGAACGAGGTGCAAGGGCATACAACACAATAAAACAGCGAGGCAGGGTGAGAATCCGATCATTTCGACGAAAGGGCTTAAGAATATCTTCCCACGCACCTCCAATAACGCCGAAGACGGTACAGTATCCGGGGGGACAACCAACACCATCACGACGCCTTCCCACATGCAGAAGAAGATTTTGCCAGCCACTCGAAAAAAAAGGATACACCACCGAAAAAGAACTCCGATTTGCCTAAATTCTTCGAATATCGCGCGCCACATCACGACCAAGCTCTTATTTGCGAATTTTCTGTGCAGTGTTTCTCGGTTTAGTTTTGAATGCTTTCGATTGCTGCCAAACCATCAGAGCACGATGATGGGTTAGGAACGGATAATTGCACACCCCCGAACAACGTTGATTATGCCGCTGGAGAGCGATTTCGTATGGAAGAGACGCAGTGTGGAGTTTTGAGAGTTAGCTGCACTTATTTTTCCATGTTTTAAATGTTTCGTCGAACAAAATGGAATGAAACATTTAACCTACAAAATGTGTTTTATAAATATGATATGAGGTGGATATCGTTCATAATTAGGTGATTCTTTGGATATGTATATGGCAAATTTTCTGAATAACAACTCAAAATATCCACAAAAGCATTTTTTCTCATTTGGAATTTGGGAGTCTTGGGAGTTGGAATATATATGGACACTTAAACTGTAACCCATATATCAGTGCTGCTGTAGAACGAAAATAAATGTAAGTGTGCACCCATTGTTGCAGGGTTCAGCTGAGATCTGAACTTACAACCGTTGACATACAACAGTAAGAGCTTTACCACGACACCATGGAACCGGGCGAATAATAGAAGATTGTTAAACGATTTGGTTACAATTGCATGATAATTTCGAATTTAGAACTATCGTTAGCAATAATAGTTTCATTTTCAAGTAGAACAAAGTTAAATGACTCAATTCCGTGTATAAGAATTGACCATTTTGTCTTTTTTAGCTTAAAAGGTGACAAATGTGTAGCGTGTGGTTTTAAATTTGAAATAATTCTTGTGTCAATTCTAGTTCTTTTTTGCGCATAAATAAACCATACAAACTGTTTCGCTCGTTTTTGCAAATGATACCAGCGAGCGCAAACTGATCGATAGATCGATTATGATAACGTCACAATGCGGAGCAGCGGTGTGTCTGTGTGATAGTTGCTACTAACGTTGTAGCAAAACATACTCATCAGCAACCACAACGCACACCCAACCCCTTTTACCATCGTTCTTTCCTCAGTTACCCACACACCACTCGCTCGGGTATCACATTAAATACCAAACCCACAAGGGCAGGACACACTAATGCATTCGCTCGCTACCGATAAAAACAAATCGCCACAACAGCTTTTGGTGAGGATGCAAAGCACAGCAGCAGGAGAAAGACGGGCAACGCCTAAAGGGCAAACATAACTCCCCCCGCCGTGCTCCACTTGGCCACCCCAAACAATCACCCTGCCCTGCCTGCCCGAACACACACAATAAAACTAACTAGCCGGGGCATTGTAAGCCACTAATTGGTGCACACATAAAGAAAAAGGGTGCCTCCTTGGGGCCCACCACATATATCGCGCGGCGTTCTCTCGACTCGACGTGGCGTGTGTCACATGTTGCACATGTTGTTCGTTCGCCCGCGGTAACGGTGGTGACCGTTTTTGTTTTGCGTTGATTCTGTCACATTTTCTTGCATTGCATAGCAAACAAAACAATCATTTAAAGCAAGGAGGCAAAAACACTCTAGTAGTATCATCGTTTTACAACACATTTTTGAAATTAATAGACCCTGCGGTTGATGCGGATCTTCATTGCCGGGTTGTTTGTTTAGGTCGGGGTATAATAACTCTAGGCCTGCAAACGTTTGCCTAAGCGTAGAGTTTTTGCAAAACAAATTGCGCTAATTTGTTGCGTAAATTACATTTTGCCATTAAGAAATCATTATTGCTGAAAGCCAATGCTATCTAACATGTTTTTATTGTGTTTTGTGTATCTTACTCCTTAAGAGTTAATGACAATAGTTTTAAACCATGGAAATGTAAAGGGTAAAAAATAAAACTCAAAATGTTGAACTGATGAAAATAAATATATAAATTAGAACGATTTTGAACACCCACTACTATTGAACGTAAAATGTACTACTTTTAAGACAAATATACCTACTTGATGTTACACTGCGGGACACCATCAATCTGAAAATGGATGAAAAACAAAGAAGAAAAAAACAAGCATAAATGGTACAGTTATTTCAACGGGCTGCAACAACATGAATGGGCCACATGGCCCAGTTATGGGAGCACACGAAGCCAGCCCAGCACATAATGAAAGGAATCAAAACAGCCCATCGTGTGTGTGTGTGTGTGCCGCCGCCTATTGACAAAGTTTTCATTTTCAGATAAAATAGAAACATTGAAAGCAATGCAACTACTGCAGCGCAGACAAGAAGAGAAATGCTTGTCTACGGAAGAAAGAAAATAGCGGGAAATAGCGATACGAAAAGGCCGAAGTGGAAAATCGTTCGTTCACAGCTTTGTGCGGGTTGGGGAGCGAGAAAAACAAGGCGAAACGGCCCTCAGTTGCCAAGGACCACACCACAGCGTTGGGCGTTGTAGTAGAGCTATCTGATTGTCCAAGAAAGAGTTCTGGAATGCTGGGAGGACATTTTTTACCATCCATTTTCTAACCACCGGCGGTCGTCAAAGACACACAACACACACACACAAGGACGCATTTACTTGGCACACATCTGGACAATTTATAAAGCGCTGAACAGCGAAGGCCGACACAGGAACGACGAAACCCGCCACACCCGTTCCTTCTTCACCAACCTAGAGAAAGAATGAAAGTTGGTGAAGCGCAGCAAAAATTTTACATCATGATGACGGCTAGAGCGCAAACCGCTCCGAGCCGGGAGAAGGAAAATGGCAAAGCTCAGCAAGAAGCGAAGCAGGAAAAGAAACCCAGAAGTGCCTTGAAACCGGCCAAAGAGGAGGTGCCGTCTCTCACTGCTCCCCTCAGGGCCACCTCATCCACCTTCCAAAAACGCACCGAAAAGACACAAACTCAGCAGGATGTGTTGTAAAAGAGCTGGCCAATGGAAATGAAAATCTATCCACCATATCTTTTTCTCACTCGTTTTTCTTACAATTGATCGGGCGAGGTGGTGCAAGGAAAGGGACCGACGAAGCAGCAACGTACTAAATCAGCAAACCCGGAGCCATTCGGGAGATTGAAACAGTTTGCTGCTGAAAGGCATTTGTACCACACTTGCCGGTAGGAGGCGTGCTTGTGTGTGCGGGTGTGTGTCTTTGAGCGCATACGTGCGCGCTTTGTCCTTGTCGGAATCGGCAAGGATGAAAGCATTTGTGTTGTGTTGTGCAATGGGTAAAGAAGAGCGGCCCTGGTCGGCGGCGTAGAACGAAAGTGGAATTTTGTTAATGGCAGTGGAGGAGGAAACTGTAATGTGTTGAAAAGACCGCGAGTCCGAGCAACGTATCAAGATACACAATAAAATATTGCCGTTTTGGTAAAGGAAGTGCTGCCCACTATCGGGGAAGGAATAAACCCACACTTCGTCCTTAAAATTGTCAAAGATTCCTTCTGATAGCAAAATTTTTTGAAAAAAGTGTTGCGCTTTAACGATGTTTGATGACTTCCTTCTTATATGTTTATAAATCATAATCAAGAATATTAAGAAATATAAAGCATAGCAACAATAACACACGCTGTGCTCCAGGAGTTTACTTTTTCAAAATAGCGAATTCTTTCATTAAACTTTAAATAACTTCAATTTTTCTAAAAATCCTACAGCCATTTCTTGTTCACAACACAATTGATTCCTTTCCAATTCGAAGAAGAAATAAGCGTCTGAACAAAACACGTACCGTTGGACTGCAATTGATGCGTCAAGGATTCCTATACAGTCTCTACACTACCATGCAACCAGGCAGGCTCTATTTTTTTTGCGATACAAAGGGACAAAACGAAATGCCCTGTGTAGAGGTTTCTTGATGAAAGGCGACCAAGGAAAAACAATAAAGGATGCTGAGCACAGCGGGACCACGAAGGTTTCATCAGCATCGAACGAGAACTGCATCTTGCCCATGGCCCAAAGGTAGAGAGGAGGAAGTCGGGTCGATCGGATCGGTTTTTATGCACACCAACACACATGAAGGCAAGAAACCTCCACCTTCGTGTGTTCGCCATGTGCACCAACATCCCCAGGAGCACCACGCTTGAAGCACAAAATGGAGAACCCGGATATCAGCAGGAGAGAGAGCCCTGGTACCTGAAGGGGTATATTCCCGTTTTTTCCAGTGTGGAAAAAAATTAAACAAAAAAGTGTTAAATACATTTCACACAGGTATTTTTAATAAAACCGACTTTGCTTGTTGATGAGAATAACTATCTCCGTTTTTTTGCCAATGAATGCTTGCTTACTTTATCCGATAATTATTGCTCGCGTGCAATTAAAGGCAAATTACGTACACACAGACACATATAAAACTTTCACCGGTTGTTTTTTTTGCTCCTCGTCAGGATTCCACAATGATGAAGGATGCTCGGTAGCAAGAAGGAGTCAAATTTATCGAGAGAGAAAAAATGAACGTTTCGTTGGAGCGTAACAATAAACACAGACAAAATACTTTCCCCGGTGTACGTTTTTGCAAAAAAAAAAGAAGGTAGAATGTAACCTCATTTCTGATCATTTTCCCATCAATTTTTTGCTTCAAGCTGACACGAAAAAGGGCAGACACACACACACATATACAATTGCAAACGTTTTCACTGCCAGCCCTTGAAGCCCAATATGCAGCAAACATAGACAGGGCCCATGCACGTAAATCCAGTGCGAGTTGGTGGTTCATGTATTCTTATAAAAAAAACCCCGAAAAATGGAAAAAAATCGACCAAAATGGTTATTGATTGTATTGCGCAAACGAAACGAAAAGTAAAGAGTAGATGATAGAAGCGAGCAGGAGAAGGGAGGCTTGATACCAAATCTGTTTATCTGTTCAAGTTGCGAAAAAAGAAAACAAAACGAAAACATTGCCACCGAGTTGAAAGAAAAAAAAACTCAAAAAGAAGAACAAAAGCACACACCACGCAAGAAGTGCATTTCACCTTCAACCACCACACACACAGCCATCGATATATACACGCACACGCAAAAGGGAAAAAATAAGGCGCATAAAAAAATTGCACATAAATTGCAAAATAAAGGCGCATATAATGCGTGGAAAAGAAATTGCCCGTATAATGTGTACGCGTCGTAGTCGTCGTCGTCGTCGTCGTCGTCTTGATGGGTCATAAAATAAGTGAAAACAATGACGAGAGCAGCAGCGCATGGTGATGGTGGTTGGTGGGTATACAGAAGCAGGAAGAGGAGGTGCTATGGATCGTGCAAGTGCAATTGCAAATTTGTGCCGTGCAAATAACCCGGCACACATATGCAGCAGAAAAACACGCGTTGTAAATTCCATCAAATAATTGCATCAAAGTGCTTCATTGCTCCAAATAAATTTTGTATGCTAAATTAGCTTTGTAAAGGAATTAATCTCTTTTTTTATAATAACAATATCCTCACTAATGCTTTTGTTCACTGTTTTATAAACACCATTCCTGGACTTTTATCCCGGTTCGAAAAACAAAAACCACTGCCTTTGAAGTGCATTTTCGCACCAAAAACAATACACAATCGATCAGCAATCGATTTGTAATTCAAAATATCCAAATCCGGTCCCACAAAATCCAGTTATCCGCGGCAGGGAAGGCCGCAATGCCCCGAAGGAAGATCACAGATAGACCCCGAACGGATGAGGATATCTCGTCATTGTGACTGTGTGTGTGTGCTTGGTTTGTCGTCCTTCTTTTTTCCGGACTCGTTTCATCCATCAATTCTTTTCATCTCCCTTCGAGTTTGCTAAAAACATGAAGAAAAATAAATGTAATTTTGATGCTGCTCCTTCGCCGTTTCTTTTTACTATTTGTCGAGAAAGCTATCCGCATTCATTGGTCTGTAGGATATTCCCGCGGACTGGTGGAAGCAGCTCCAACACTGTGCTGTGCGCCATCAGCTTCTTCCCGCTCTCACCAAACACGTTTTACGTTCCCACTGCCCACAAAAAAAGGAAAAAAAAAAACACGAAATACCCAAACGACACAACAAGAAGAGACAACTCATATAGCTGGCCGCTTGCTTGTACGTTTTTCTTTTCCCTATACGATCCTTTCTGATCCTCCTTATGGGATGTTACGGTAAATGCCGAACGTATACAGTGTATGTGGTATTTTACAGGCAGAGCGCCTCAATCGAACAGGACAGGATGTCGATGGTTGATCGTGTCGGTCGAACCAACAAAACCATTCGAATCGTGAGAGGATAAAAACCGACGTTTAAAAAAACAGCGACTCGAAGGAGCAGGGGAACAGCGTAAAACAACAAACAGATACCTCAACAAGAACACCACAACTTTCCCATTTAAGAATAAGAAGAGCTTCCCTTTCCTGGGACAGACAGATAGCTAGTAGTAACGGATGCGCACACGTCGCTGTAGGACCTTCGGTGGAAAGGGGGAAAAATACATTCAATAAACAAGTTTGTTTTCTTTTTCCTTTCCCTATTGGTACGGGTCTGGAGCTGTTGCTACTGTCTCCTGGAGGTGGGTAGAATGAGGCAAAGAATAACGTCACCCGTTGCCGAAGACGGGACGACTTTCTCACAGCCGAACCGCCTATGCATAGACAAATAGACAGCCCAGGAATCACACACACACATACACGGCCATGTTAATTCTTCTTTCCCGTTGAAGTACGTAAATGCATGGGAGCTACTTTGCATTTCCGGTTTGCCTTTCCGGTTTGGCGACGGCAACCGGGGGCATGTAAGATGACCTTTACCCGAATAAGAAAGGATTGTACATTTGGGAAGCAAACAGCTGTTTATACTGTTACTGCGGTATTGTTGTAATGGTAATTTCACAAGACAATGTGTCGTTTTTAGCAAATCAAGAGAATCCGTTCACTATCACACGATTTAATTCAAAATATTTAACGTGCGAACCAAAAAAAACAAGAATGATTAAAAATAATCAATCATTATATTGTCGTATGTAAATAGCATGATAATCTGTACCATTTAAAACTACATATGACGATAAATGTTAAGTATGAAATACATTATACGTGAAAGTATATCTGATTGATTGTTTATCGATAAAAATGCTTTGAATAGGGACTGGAATCAATTACATAGAAAATATTATCATCGTTAAAGAGATAATATTTAGAAAAAGCTCGTTAAAAATATAACTTGCTTTTTGTTCGTAATGTAATGCTTGAGTGACAAGCGGCCAAAAAAAAAGGTTACATGCTGCTTTTTTGTTCATCAATGATGCCATATTCCACACAATTCAGCTTCAAACATCCAAAGGCAATTGAAATAAGGGCTTTAGGCTTCACTGATGTGGCATTTTTGTGGAAATCAATCTATTTTTTTCGCTCACAATCACAAATTGCAGTAAAAATGCAATTTACATCAAACCCCCCCCCCTAAACGAATAAAAATTATCTACAACCGATGCATTCCATGTGACCTTCTCTGACCAGCGATAAGTCTTTTCCCTCTTGTTTGTGCCACTTTAGCCACTTAGCAGCCGGTGACTGTGCGGTTTACACGATTGGCAGCGGTCTAAATGAGATTTGAATTCATACGACGAGACTGTACTCCACAATATTTTGCCATCAAATCCAATCTTTACCTTAAAACATGTGTTAATAAAGCATAACTATGATACGTTAACTACGAGGTAAATAAGTCCCGCAGGAGCTGGGGCCACGGTCAGTTACGGGTGGCTTACAACTCAGAAACGAAGAGTTCTTCACAGTTTTGTGTTCTGCACGTATAGTTTTTCGAATCCTTGTTTGAAAATTCCCAACCGTAATAATAGCTAAAATGTAAGAGAAAAGCTCTGTTACAATCAGACGAAAGAAAACTCAATTCCTTACCCGTTCACTCGGCGGCGTACAGCTGAATTCAGACACTTCCTTTCTCTCCTTCTCTCGCTCTTTATCTCTCTTTCCCGCGCACGAGCTCGCTCGACCTTGGGGGATACAAACTCTAGGTGCGACGCGCAGCCTTCCTTATTTCCCGCGTTCCCGGGACGTTCTGAGGATGAGGCAAGAGGCAGCTGGGTGGGGGTTCCCGGATGAGATGGCAGAAGCCAACGAACGGCGGACCGATACCGTTGGATTACACTTTTCCACCTGGAACAGTTCCGTTGGTAGTGTCGCTATGCGCGTTGCGTTGTGCCGCAGCAGCCCCGCGTTGCAACAGCTGCCTCTGCGCGCCTATGATCTAGCCATCCTGCAGCGGTGGTCCGTTCCTGATTTGGTCACTTTCCTCCCGTAGGCGTTCTCACACGCGCAGGCACTTTTGCAGCATACGAATCTTGCACGATTTTCACGCAAATTCAAGGTGCACTATTATCTATATTGTGCATTTAGTATTTCGCTTGTACGAGCACTTCTTTTCCACACAAACACAAAGAGACACACACACACACAGGGGCACACAGGACACAGGGGACCGACAGACACGCCACAACACACCTTAATCCACAAGTAACAAAACAAAAAAGAAATACTGACCACACTGTGCGCTACACACCACGCCGGACACACACACAAACACACAACAGATACGATTTATAAATTACACACACACTTACAACACGAGGTGAAAATAACATATGACACTAAACAAAAAAACGCACACTGCTAAATGAAGGATTGGTGGAAAGAAATGGAAATATGTTAAAAATGTACAACTGTGTGAAACAAATTAAATTGATAAAGTTAGCAAAAGTGTGGCACGTCCAGTGCCTTAAAAAAAGGGGAACATTCCAGCGCACCAACACACACATACAATGGAACACAAGGGAGGGATGGAGTGAAGTGTTGACCACGCTTTATCTTATGGTCGTTCGAGAGCGGGTGGGCAGCATGTGGTGGCGAGTTGCACCCATTCGCCCGTACACACAACCACACTCGAAGCACGAGGTTGCGAGGTCTCCGCTTCATGGCCACCTACTACAACTCTGCATAACTTTCCACGGAAAACTGCTGGCTGTTGCGAGCAAAGGCAAGGGGAGCGTAGTGAACGGCCACCATAAAAAAGGGTGAGCCAAAGAGAGGGAAAGAGACCGAGAGGGTGCGAGTATACTGCGAGTTGCACACAACCACACATAAGTAGCACGCATCCCGTCTTCTTCCTTTTCTTTTTGGTCTCTCGAGACGGCGCTGCATCGAAAACACAACACACCACCACCTCATTGAGGGGAAAAAACAAAAGAAGCTTGGGAAAAAACGGGAGCCTGCTGCATAACGCCAGATGCGCAAGCTGCTGTGGTGTTTGCGTACGCCAGCCAGCAGCTCGCGGCGTACGCCAAGACGCGCGGGGTGTGTTTGAGGGGTTTTCTCCACTACGCTTTTCCTAGACACGGCATGGCAACCTAGATGCAAGACGGAAGACGACCTCATCTTATCATGCTGGCTACTGTGTGAGCCCACACCCTCTCACCCATCAAAACCCACCCAACTGTCTGTCTGTAATAGCGCAACGCATCTTCTCTCACAAACACACGCACCACAGCACACCACAGGGCAGTGCGCTTGGCCCGTCCAACGTCTTGCCGCGCCTGCCTTTCGCTGTCCTACTATCCGTGGTGACGTTTGGGGGAGGGGGGTATGCTTTTTTGAGGTGTGGAAAAATGCACCGTTCTGTCTCCCGGACGCACGAAACAAAAAAATCTTCCTCGCGCAAACCTTCACACGTTCATGTAGGTGTTACCCCAGAAGGTTTCCACATGGAAAGTAAGGAATTTGAAGAATGAATGCAAGACACGGCGCGATACGCTATGACACAATACTTCTTCTACACACACACATAGACACTCGCACAACATTGCCCACTGTGATCCACTGTGTGGCGTGAGGCGAAGAAAAAACGAGAACACAGCTATCACGATGCAGCACGCACACACACACACACAAACGGGGGGAGAAAGGCAGATTCTGTTCTTTTCTTCAATCCTTTAGTAAGACACTACACAGAAGAAAAAAAACTTGCTTGCCACAATGCACAATTTTCCAGCGACGTCCTTCCGGTGGCACAATTTCGCAAGGCAGGCCACGAAAACCGTCCCCTTCGTAACACACATACACACGGGAGGGACTGGAAAAATGTGCTTCGCTTCGGGAGTGTTGATGGCGGCGCGATGGCGTTCACGTATGCCCGATTGCGTCGTCAACACCAACCATACACACACACACCGTGCCCGGGGGATTTTCTTGCTTCACTGATCGTGAAAAAACGTTGCGCACACGAACTGTTTGGGAAAGCGGTGCCAAACGCCACAGAACGGGAGCCTTGCCTTTACCTTTTCCTGTGGAATCGATGAATTTAGCTACGAGCGCGATTCGACAGCATCAGAGCACTTGCGTTTCGGAGTGTTGTTTGGTAGTGATGGGCGCAACCTTCTTCTCCCGCAGCCGAGAGCCGAGTGAAGCGCGCGAGGTCCATTCATGACGTTGCGTCGTCTGCCATGTTGGTGCGATGCGGTTTGACAGCACGCGACGGTGTGACGTTGCGGTGCTATAATTTCATGAACACTTTTTGACGGGTTGAAAATGTTTCTTTTCGGCTGATTTCCAATGGGCTCAATTGGGAGATTTGTTATTAAATGAAATTCAACCAATACTTTGATGCATTCCGCAAAACAATCAATTTATTATGAATTTTTGAAACAAGCATGCGTTTTCGACGCCCTCACCTTGTCAAAGGAGACTTTCTCGACTCAGTGATGTGTCAAACTGATGGAATACGTTTCGGAACGTGGAATCCGCTCCGACCAAGATTTATATTTACGTGAAATATTGGAATAATATGAGGCAATCATTCATTTGAAATAGGAAAATTTATTAATTTACGCTTCCGGTGGATTTATATGTGAAAAACACGAGCTGGGAAGTGGAACAGGGGCGAAAATGGGGGAAAGAAAACACAAACGAAAACCAGAGCAGCACTCACTGTGCTACACATGTGTGACTGTCACATGCGTCATTGCCACATTCAACCCAGCCCTGACGTTTAAATTGTTTACCCGCCTATTTGGTGCTGTGTCGCTTCGTCCTGCATTTCGGCAAACACGAATAGGTAAGCGTCTTTTATTTCGTAATTATTGGTGCATTTTACTACATTTCCGCCGACATCCCGCCTTTTAAAATGATGACTTTTAGTAAAAGGTTTGATTCAAAGTTGAGCCCGTGCATTACGATGCGTTGGTTGTTCCTTGGACGAATGACGAAAAGTTTGCACTGAACTAAAGAGGAGGATGCTCGACTAGATGGGAATTATAAAAAAGGTTTCGAATTGATTGAATACAATTAGATTTTCTCTTTCATTGCAGATGCTTTTGGAATTTTCTAGTGCTAATGCGTCGCCTGCAAAGGGAAATAGATTGCCCTACGAATGCTGGAGTTTGGAACTAAGGATGTCGTGAAGCGCATCCGTCTGTTCCATTACTTACCTGTGCTGCTTTCGAAACGAACCATTCGGAATGTTCGGATGAATGAAATAGTGCCTGAGCTCGGAACAAACCATTCCCTTATACATCAGTAATCGTCCGGCTTGGAACGGGTTTTTATTACATCGTTTTTCTGTTTTGTTTTTGATTAACAAGATACGAGACGGTGGCACATGGCAGGCTCCGTACAGCTAGGTATTGTATTGATGATAGTTTTATTCGTTCGGGCACTCGAGCCCAGCGCTGCTTCATACTGCTCTGTCTCTAATGTTCTTTCCCGCTGTGAAGTGCGAATCTATTTAAAATACATTTTACACATATACTTCCCCAACATTCATACACACGGACACACATACACTCCTTCGGTATATTTATGGGGCCAGTTTCGGGAACCGGTCCTACCGTCACCAAGCCAATTAAAATTTGTTCCATTCACAGACTTAGAGCCTACCTTTAATTACCTCAATCCTTGGCCGGGAAGGAACCATTTTCCTGTCGGACGTGCATGCCATGTTTTTGGCGGCTTGGCAGCCATTTTTGGAGTGCGTCGAGCTACTGGCGACGGTTAACGGTTAACATAAACCACATATTGGCCGGTTTTTCCCCCTCCTCTGTATTATACGGTTCCCGCTCTAGTAGCTTTCGGTTATTTATAGGTAAACGTGTTATAATCATCATCATCACAGCTATTCATGTGTATTCGAGAAAGGCAATTTAAAACTGCAGAAAACACGGACACGGACACGGTACACAAAACACCACAGTTACAAAACACCCACCGTAACGTTAACTCCCCCCGACCTAACCGACCGGCGGCAATCGATGGTGGACGATTTTTGTTTAATTGTTGGAAAACAGAAGAAACTTCGCAAAGGGACGCCAACGTTCAAGGAACAAGTTGCATTTTTCATTTCAGGAACATCGATAAGGACACAGGCAAGACGTCTTGTCTTCGAAAAGAGAGCAAGGGAACGAAGGGTTGTTGCGAAAATAAAACCATTAAAAGGGTATCAGTTCGATTCCGCGGTTCACAACGAATGACTTTGACTGTTTGCATACATGTTAGTCATCGGCGGAACGTAACGGCTACGAAGGAACGGCTCAAGGGCAAACAAAAGGAAGGTAGCATTATTTGTCCACCATCGTGCCACTTTAGACCGTGTGTATAAGCGTGTGAGTGGGTGTGCGCGCACGCCTTGCATTATTGAACTGCACAGATGCAGTTTCCCACCTACGCGGTACGCTACGTCGTCTCAACATAAGTTCATTTCTATTGTTCCCTTGGAGTCGTATTGGTTTTCCATTCTGCCGTACGGCGTGTACTGGTTCTATTTGTCCAGTTTTCACTCTTTTTGCAGGGCCACTATATTGTATTAGAATCGTTTGCTTCCCCACCTCTCATGGGCATGTCTAGTAGAAGAGGATCAGTCGTGCTTTTGTGTTCTTCTTGTGCTCTGTTTCTTCGCTCCGTTCCGATAGTGTTTGATATTTAAGTTTCAGTTGTGGCGGGGTTTGCCCTGCATCACAATCAATATACGTCAATACGTCAATATCTGTAAGGTTTTCAGTTGAACAATCACACCGGTTATGTTTTAGCTTTAGCTCTACAAACACAAGGATACATCGGACTCGGCCACGCTCTAGGTATATACTTCCATCTATATCTGTATAATATGTATGGGTGTATACATTATATAGTTGTATAGTGTATATAGTATGTATATGTACAAAAAAACCAACGGCTTTATGTTGCAACAGTTCTGTGTGGCTGTGTATATATACCCTTTAAAATAGTTAGCTATGCTCGGCTGGCCTTTTTAATTATTTCGCGATCATTGTGCCTATCATTGTCACGGCTAGCTACTCACATGCTCCTAAGTATATTTTGCGGTTTGGTTGGCCTACTAGTCAATTGCTACGTTCCAGCTTTTCAGTGCGTGCAAGTCTTTGGTTTTTCTTGGGGTTATCGTGTACATTTACTTTTCCAGAAATTATTGTTATCTGTTTTACTGTTTCTATTTTCACCCCGGTACCGCACGAACACCTCAGCGTTGATATTAGAAGGGGTAGAATTTATTGTATACATGGGTCTTTCCATATGCTTACCTCATTTATTCCCACGGAGCATATAGTTCAACCTGTACGCCTTTAAACGTTTCAATTACAGTTACATCAAATTGTTAGGGCATGTTTTAAGAGATTTGCTCACAGTTAGTAGGGCGTGAGTTACACACATCACACCGCCCTATACGCTTCAATTGGTTACGAGCCAGTCACATTTAAACATCAAATCTACGGTGGCGGGCATTTATTAGTAGTAGTAACAGTAGTAATAGTAGAAGTAACAGTAGTAGTAGTAGTAGTAGTTTAAGTAGTAGCTGTATTGATACACTGCGTCCAGTTACATTGTGGCCGCTTAATGCAACAGAAAGCAGGATGGCGATGGCTGTGCTATTAATATTAAATTAAATTTCCATGTCCTGTTTCGTTGTAGTGTTTTAAAAATGTTTACCACAAGGATTATTTGAAGTATGTAATAACGAATAAATATTGTAACATTTTGAAATTAATGTTGGCGTTTTGAACTTAACGAATAAAAAATAATAGTTACCGAGCAAGTTGTGTTTTTTTCGGCAAATTATGTATCCTGTCTTTTAAAAGTGAGGAGAAAAATGAGAAATGTAATTTACGAATGGAATAGCATAGGTACTTCATACATCTCTGATGAACCAGCAATTTGATACTTAGAAACTCGCGGGGATGGCAAACTTCTACAAGAAAAAGGATGAAACCTAAAGAACTGTACTGAAACTAGACATTGTTTTTTTAACCTCTTGTGTGTTGTAAAACAAACTTCTGCAACGTATTTCCATGAAGATCTGAAGAGAGATCTGTAACTATGAATACTCTTGGAAAGTAATAAATTTGAAACAATTTCAAAATTAGCAATTCCACGATTCTTTGCCGACCTCAGACAGCTCAACAGCGCTACCGATGGTAATACAACTCTAATATAAAACATAATAAAGAATGAGAGCATACTTTATGCAAAAACAGCACACAGTTTTTGCTATATTTTTTAATCAAATATAACATTTTTCCATTAAAAAAGCCAATAATACGTAGGAAGTATTTAAAAAAGTGTGATAAATATTTCAAAGTTATTGAGACACTCTGTAAGTTAAAGTAAGATGATATGTTTTACATTTACTCATAAAAAAGCGTTAAACTCTTATTCAATCTATCTGTTACATTTCTTCACAACAAATTTTAAATGTGTACACTACGGACGCCGAAATGTGTGGCGTCAGCGGAGAATGGCAAAATAAAATATGATTTATGTACCATGTTACTGTAGAAAATAGAGTTAGTAGTTAAGGTATAGAATATCTCTACATTTCCTCAACATTTGCTTGGGTCTTTTTCGAGATATCATCAAAAACCAATGTTTCATGTTCATTTTCATTAAATCACTAAATGAGCCTCAAGAAATGGTGCTGTGGATTTTTAAATTAAATATGTATTTTAATAGTATGTAAGCATATAGACATAAAACCAAAAAATGTAAGGTTACTAGTGGTTGAAGAAAAACTAAATTAAAATATAATTTTAGATACATTGGCAACTAACAACCACCAAAGACAACGGACCTGAATACAAACTGACCCTAACTGGCGCCTTAGATACTGTTAAAAATCATTAAAAATTATCATTTTAAATGAAATTATTGATTTTACCATACATTGTTTTCCGGGTTCCAGTTTCTAATGTGAACGGCACTATTCAACAATCGCAAGACCCTTTTTAACCTGAGCCGGAAAACAGTGTTAGCCTCTCACGAGTCAGCTGGCCAATCAAAGAAACTACGGGGGACGCAGTGTAGGTAGTGTCGGGAAACATTTATCGCCGATCCCGCTGCTGCATACGTGTGGCGACGACATGAACAATCAAGTTTGCATTATGATAAGTGTGTATTTGTGTGTGTATTTATGTTTTTATTCCCTTCTATTTGCATTCTTTTATTGTGCCCTCGTATCGTACGACTGTTCCAAAGTCCCTCTTTTTCAACACAATTCAACCCCTCTGGTTTGTTAGCATAAGCATTCATTCCGCTTGTCGTTTCATTTTTTAATGAGTACACATTCGTCCCCGCACACAGCACAGTGCGGACAGGTAGTAGTTCAACACAAAAAAACATCGATTTGTTAGCCCCATTTATGTGTTGTTGGTAAGCGTTTTCATGTGGACATTACGGTAGAGAGGAACAAGTGAACGGTGTTAGTACGCGGTTAGATCAAGGTGTGCTTTAGCGAAGCGTGTTGTAGGATAAGAATGAAAGTAGAAACGCATTGTAAAGTAGTTAATAGTTAAGAGAAGCACAAACTTTGGATAAGATTAGGCCCCTGCTGTCTTCGCGATGAGTTATCCACCCCTGCTGTCTTCGCGATGAGGTGGCTGTTCGCCCCCAAACCAATCGCTCCGGACTTAAATAATTATCGCCTAAAACGACACCAAAATCAATTTCGTTTTAAAATGTAATGAACCATCACGCGTCCGTCTCAGGCTGCCCGAACAAAACTAAAGAAGGGGTGTGTAATCTCTTAATGAAGGGACACGGTTGGCGTAACACGCTCTAGAGTAAGGATAATAATAGCTTCATACGTGAGAAAGCACGTGAGAACCTACCAGCTGCTGGTGCAGAGGGTGTGTGTGTGTGGAAAATCCGGTCCGCCTTACTAAAAGCTCCACCCAGCACAAATTACTGATCTGTTTTTAGTTCTCCATTTCTCCATTCGAGAGGGTTCGCTAAGAAACCAACCGCAGCCAATGTCCATACAAACAGCTGACGCTGTTCGCACGCCCTCCGAAGCAACCGCCACGACTGTAATCCCTTAAAATTGAAGACCGATAAGAGCTCCGTGCCTTCTCTCGCCTCGGAACCGGTCGAAACAAATCGATCGGAATCCCCCGAACCACCCACAATCGGGCCGTTGACCTGACTGTCCGCCCCCTCCCCTCCACTCTTGCATTTAAATTAATCGACCCGCGCAACTCGCACAGCCCCCGACCGGGGCAGCGGTACGGTTCGATTAATTTAGCTACGTTTCCGATCATAACTCGTGACAGTCCCGCTTGCCCCAGTGGCCGTGGCAGTTGCCGGAGCGCTGCGGGCTGGTGTACGAGTACATGTTGTAGCCGGGTATGATGTGGACGCGCACGTCCGCGGTCGGCCGGTTGCCACCGTCCGCCCGCTGGCGCCGCGAGACGGCCACCGTCGTCTTGCAGCAGCAGTAGTTGAACAGGCTGATGTAGGCGCTGCGGAAGTGCCGATTGGTGAGACAGTAGATGACGTTGTGAAAGCAGGACTTGGACAGCCCGATCCAGACGGTCGTGTAGAACACGCGGTTCGAGACGAGGCGGGCCGTGCCGTACGCAAAGATGACGCAGAACGGCAGCCAAAACACGACGAAGATGAGGAAGCTGTAGAAGTTGGTGCGGGCGAGCGACAGGTCCCAGGTGTAGGCGAGGCTCGGCTTAAAGTTGGGCAGCGCCATCGTGCGCTTCACGTCCACGATGATGCGGATGTGCGTGATGAAGGTTAGCAGCAGCGGCAGCAGCACGATCAGCCCGACTACGCCCGCCTCGTGCGGGATGCTGGCCTGCCGGGCGCGCCAGTTGCAGTAGTCGAACCGGATGTCGTACACGAACTGCATGCCGGACGCGATGCAGGCCACCGCCCAGATCAGCAGCAGGATCGCCGTCGTGTTGGTTTTGTTGAACCAGCCGCGCTCATTCTGGAACGTGCAAAGGCGCAGATAGTTCTCAACCGCCATCATCTGTGGAGTTTTGGGGTGGTGGGTAAGTGGGAGGGGGTCGGAATGGAGGAAAATGAAGTCATTAGTTTCGTGTGTTTGTGTCATTGGTAATGCAGGGCACGCACAATGTGCAGTAGGTCGAGAGAGAGAGAGAGAGGGTGAGATGTACACATCAGTTTTGGGATTTTCTTCAGTTTATTGCGCTATTGCCTGATAGCGCAACAACAGGCAAAGAAGTGGCCGTTGGTGGTGATGGTGGCAGTGGTTGGTGTACCGTTTCAAGGACACGGAAGCAAAACGTACATCGATAGGCACACACACACACACAAACGCACACACAGAGGGGAAAATATAGAGCAAATCATGGTTTTGTGCCGGCCACTTCCTGCCATTTCTTCCGCTTCCGGAGCTTCCCCTGTTTGTTCGCTCGCCGGAACCGGGTGGTTGGGTTTTGGTGGTACGCTGATGAATTATCCCTTACCTGTTCGAGGCACCGCTTTTTGGCAGCACGTTGGCCTTTGGCGTTTCTGGATGGTAGATTTCATCGCCCTCGCGTTAGAGCGCTGATGGATCCATCTAATAGTTAGCTACTACAACAACTACTACTATTACTACTACTACTATTACTGCTATGAGTTCGGTTGTCCCGTTGACTGTGAGCTACTAACCTACTTTTCGAAGCAGGCGGTTACCTTGAGAGGGAAAGTTTCGCTACTGCATCGGAAGATTGGATCGTGTGGGACCGGTGGGCGAAAGCAAGCACGTATACGTTTGCACGGGGAATGCAATATGCTACAACATTTAGCCTAATTACGTGCTGTGTGTGTGTGTGTGTGTGTGTGTGTGTGTGTGTGTGTGTGTGTGTGTGTGTGATGGAGGGTCTACTGCTTCTTGATTGTATTGCTGATGAAACTCGCGCTTAAAAGTGTGCACAAATATAGTTCAAGAACAGGAAGCTTTATTACAGGTCAAACGAAGGATCAATTACAACATCAATTGAGTGTATGTAATATTAAACTGCTGTGTATTGTATGCCGCTTCTTCTTAACATTTGAAAATTCTACTAAAAGCTGAATTTTTGTGAGGGGTCATTCATATCTTACGTAACACTTGTTGGAGTACACGGGGAATAGCTTTAAGCTTTATGATTTGTTACGGGATACGGGATGGAATGAGCTTCCAAACAGTATGAAGTAACGTTACGATATTTCAAATATTACTCACAACTCAAATATTCCTTATTTACAAAATAGTGTGTATTCTTACAATTGTTGCAATGATGAAAGATTATATGAAAACAATAAATACAGGCGGTCCCCGAGATACACGGTTAATAGGGACCGAAAACGGCCACAAAATACCGCCTATCTCGAATTTTTGCGTAAGTCGAATCTCGTAATTTTCAACCAAAATATCACTAATCTTCGTGTAATTTTGCAAGTAGGAGGTGGTGTTAGCCACAAATTAATTATTTGATATGATTCTACTGAATTGAACAGTTTTAAACCTTTTGAAATGGTATTCTACATTCGATCAATACGGAAATTATTTTGTATTTCACAATGGATGTGTCAAATCAGTATAATTTGCTGAAAGAACTGTCAAATTTGGAAAACCGCGTATCTCTGAATCCGCGTATAAGAGGTACCGTGTATCTCGGGGACCACCTGTACTTCACTTTATTTAATTTATAGATTTGTAATATTTATTCAAGTTGTTTAAATTTTAAAATATTTGATTTTTTTATTCAAAAACTTCATTTCAAATGAGTGGAAAGAGCAGAAAAATCGAAATGTAACGTAATTAATGGAGGGATAGTGGAATAAGTGGCTAAAAAATCATTGTTCAGATCACGTAATTTATGGACAGTGCCTAGTCATGGTTGTGAGTGAATTTTGAGTTAATTTTTAATAGAAACCTCACCGAGAAAGACTTTTTAATGTGAATCAAATTAAATATCTGTCTGTTCTTTACTTATATTGACTTGGTTCGATACAATACTTGCAAAATACAGCTACTAGCATTGAAGAAAAAGGTTCCTACCTAACTGTTGCTACGGGTGTAGCTTTATGTTTATTTTAGTTGCTGCTACAGAATTTTTGTAACTGTCGCTCGCGTATTCAGGGTTCCGCCGATCAGTTCAAAAATAGGTCTGTCTTTCTTCCTAAATAATTTGCAACTAAGCGCCGTCTTCAATGGCGCTTTGTTTCAGACCAGCTGATCTACTTGACCCTAAGTAACCTCGCTTAGCGACCTGTGTCGAACTTTTCCCTTATTGGCCCTATTTAACAGCTCAGCCAGTTGTCTCATTTTGGGGATATCTGTTCGTCCTTATCTAACTCACAACGCCATCTGGAGTTTCTTTTACGAATTATTCGAGCTGTCCTTGACGGCTCGTTGTTTTGTAAATATTGCGGCAGCTAATCTGCACGAGGTGCACATCGTGCCAACACTAACCAACTAACTAAATAATACAAGATTATCTACTCTTTAACAAGTAAAAGATTCTACTTACAGTGGAGCGCCGTTTATCCGGGCTTCTCGGGACTTGACCTCGCCCGGATATGCGAATAACACGGATAATGAGTCAAATGATATATTTTATCACCTATTCCTGATTAATTTTTGGAAAATTATCTTATTTTTTGATAAAAGGAACCCAGTTTTTATTAACTTGATGTTTTTCCCATAAGAATATTTGAAATTTGCCTTGAATTGTCGTCTCTTTTGTTATGACAATGTGCTCTTTTAACCGCATTTTCAAATATCCCCCTCATAACGCAATGTCACCTTTGTATGGAACTGTCATTTCTCAACAGCACGGATAAACGGTTAGCCGGATAAAAGGTACCCGGATAAACGGCGCTCCACTGTATTTAAAAGCAAACCTAATTTTTGTTCATCACTTTATAGTATCGGTGTAGTGATTGAAAGACAAATTCAACCATTCAATATTGAGCTTTCGCACTGATAAGATGATCACACGCAACAATTTTCTATGCATTTTATGACCTATTTTAAAGCTTTAAAATCTATAGGGAAAATAAACGCACATAAAAGTCCACCATACAACTAACTACAAACCTGGGGGGTTAATTGTAACACCGCCTTGTATCGCCTCCACGACACAAATAAGCAAAGCACCCAACATGCAAACATAGTAAAGTACAGCAATGCACAGCAATAGCACACAGACACACATCAAAGCGGAAAAGGGTTTGATTGAAATCGTAATACAAGATGCAATTCATACTTACGGCTAATGTTAAAATGCTAACCAAAAACGAGCAAGCAGCTAAGAACCAGTGAAATTTGCATACTTCCGTGTCGGAATTGTCGATGCCAGCCAGCAGGACGATGGTGGACGCTGGCATCACTACACTAGTGATAAGTAAATCTGCGAGCGCTATGTTCACTATGAATGCATTGCCTGCAAAAATAGGTATTGGTAATTCGGTTGCAAAAACAGTAACACTCAAACAACGGCACAAGCTATATGTAAGAAGTATGCTACGACTGGGGTGGGATCGATAAGGGCGATTATAAAGCTAGAGAGAGAGAACTAAATCGCGCAAAGGGATGGGGGAGATAGTGGATGAAAAAGGCCCGAAGAAGGTGTTGCTACTAGTAAAACTTCAGAAGAGGCTTCTTGTTTAATGCTGAGTATTTAAAAGGTAAAAACCCTATATCACATCGGAATGGGTTAATTAGAAAAAAGTAATTGTGATACTAAAAGCTTTACAGTTTATATAATTTGTCTCTAACTCTAATTTGCTACTGATTGACATCGTTAAAGTGTCATTACAATTCGATCAAAAGCTAAACTGAAAACGAAACTTGCATCGCATTGCAAAAGCGTCAAAATACAAGACAGACTATGAAAAATACCTACAAAAGAGCTTTGCAAGAAAGAAGGGAAAAAATACCTTTTTCTTCAATCAAAAATCAATATTGAACGAGCTCTAGAAGATCAAAAAAATTTTCCTGAAACAAATAAAACTGACAAATGCTGCAAAAAAATATGTTTTTTATCGATATGTTTTGTAAAAGTGACAGAGAAAAAGTGAAAAAAGAAAGTAGCAACTGTTTGAACTATGTTTGCTCTACTTTTAGCAGGTTTTTTTTCTCTACTAGACACGTCAATCCTAGTCCCCCGGACGTGAAATGACGGTTTCTATCGGTGCTAGAACTCGGTAGAGCGAAGAAAAATCAAACAGACCCGAGAACAGAATTTTGCTGCTGCCCATGAGGTGGCAAATCTTTGGCTACAATGTTTTGCTAGCAGCGAAGCAGTGACGGCTCTAGAGCCTCTCTCTACAGATACTGGAATGGTCAGGAATAAGAACTAGTTTTTAATAGAAGAAAATCGCGCAAAAACATTGCTGAAAAGTAGAAGCGTTCAACAAGACATCTGAGCTAGTAGTTAAAAAATAAAGAGAAAGAGAGAGAGAGAGATAGTGAAAGAAGAAAGGGAAAAAACGGCAAGCAAATAAACTATTTCCTATGGGAACTAGGAACAAGTTTAACTTTGAAGAGAAATCAAGTCCTTTCGGTGTATGTTTTTCATTTAGCTGAGGTATAGCAGAAGATTGTAGGTGGTTTGGGTGGGGGCTGAGGGGAAGGTTTCGGGTTCTTGTAATGTGAGCCATTTTACAGAAGAAAAACTGAAACGCGAGCCTTCGGATTAGGTATAGCGGGTGGTGTTTTCTGAGAACCGTGATCGAGTTTTTGGTTCTACCTTTGCTCAAATTATTGTTGGCAGCAAGAAGGTTTCAAGTGTTTTTTGAGCTCATTTTGTACAACTCAATCACCTTTGGTACGTTAGTTCTCAACACAGCTTTAATGAATGAACAAATGGTATTACATGATTTTGTTTCGTAAGTATGTGTAATCATTCTGGTAATAAATATAAACCCCGTCTTCTCAAACCCACATGGTGTGATTTAAAAATTCTACTGATATTTTCAAAATTTGCACGACAATGATAATATATCAATTTCCATTCGTTTATTCAATTTATTCTTTATGTGACATTCAAAATCTTTAAAAAAACATGACATTAATTCAGTTATTTGCAAACAGTAATAAAATGTGTAAACAAAACGATTGGCTTGCAGCTAAAAATAGATGATTTTGAAGTGAAAATTGGAGGCAATAACTAAAAAACAGGGGCGGACCCGTGGTACAGACGTCAACTCGAACGACTAAATAATATGCCCGTCACGGGTTCAAGCCCAGAATGGACCGTCCCCCGTAGCAAGGATTGATTATCCGGCTACGTGGTAATGAATTAAGTCTCGAAAGCCTGTATATATAGGACGGCATGTCCGGGTAGGACGCTACGCCAAATAGAAGAAGAAGAAGAAGAACTGAAAAACAGGAATTAATTTAGTGATACACGTTAGTCCTTTCAAAGCTTTCAAAATCGGAATAAGAATCATAGTATTTTAACTAATTTTCCATTAATGGGGCCCTTTCCGTTTTAAGTTCGTAGACTGAAATTTCAGCCTGTGAGCTGTTTGCATTGTATAGCTGTTTTCGAGCAGCTATCTAAGTGAGTATAATATATAGGTGGGCTTATCCCAAGGTGTATGAATTTAGAAGGCTTATTCTGCTTCTGAATGAAGATTTTAAGAGTGTTTTGAGTATTCGTCAAGCCTCCAGAAAGCTCGTTTGAGCAAAAGTTTTCACTCGTTCTGTTAAAAAGTGATGCTCAAAATTGGTTATAAAAAAATGCTATGAGACCACGTGGACTACATACATTTTGATTCTATATTTCATCACCTGATCTCTTTAATGCACCTTGGGATAAATGTAAACAAACCCGTGTTTTCGAGCAGGTACTCGAATCTATTTCTAGCTTTGTGGCCAGAATAATCTAGACTGAAAATTGCAGGCTAGTTTTTTGTGTGGTTTTGTATGGAGTGTTTACATGATTTCAGCCTCCAACTGTCAAACTCCATACAAAAAACTAACTAGAATCGTGAAGGCCCCAAATTACTGATTTTGCAACATGGATTTGCCAAGTTTGGGACACATAGTTACGAAAACTAAGAAAACATGACACACAATTTTATTGCCTTATAGTCAAAAAGGGAAGATTTAGTACCAAAAATATGTTATTGAGGTCCATATTTTGTTGACAATGACTGGTAAGAAGTTTGAATGTTCTGTTAGTCGTCCATAATAGCTATTTTGTGTTGTAAATTGATTACAAATATACACGTTTTTTTTAAATCTACTTATAAAATATACACAATGCTACAAAAAAAGTCATGTTGTTGTACCATGTTGTTAAAGCTTAAGGTTTTGAATCAATGATGTTTTTCAATCAATTCGTGATATTACAACCATGTTCTGGTGACTTTAAAGTCTGTATTGTATATAGCTTTACGAAGATAAACTCTTCATAATGAAGGTCTGTAGTAGCCGCTAGAAGCGGCTCTACTATCTGTGATTGATTGGTAGTAGTACCCATAGCAAAACTAAAACGAATGTCATCAAACATGCAGATGATTTGAATCGTTGTTCAAATGATTTGCTATTGACGATTTTCTTATATGTGTATAGCACGACCTATGGCATGGAATTTCACAAAATCTCACTCAACATCCACGGGCTGTCTGTCCCCTTTCTTTTGCCGAAAACCACCGGCAAATGTAAAAGCATCTGCGTAAAGCACGATTTAACTTCGATCGTGTGCTTCGCAGCACTAAAATTAACTTTCCCAAACTGTCACACCAAAGACAAGTTGTCCCCGGGTTTCCGCCCAGCCTAAGACATGTTTCCCCTGACAGTTTCATCCGAAACGACGTCCGAAAAGCTCACGCTCCTGTTTCGTTGTTTACCTCCTCCTCGTTTCGTATTTTGCCAAAGTAATCGGAGTAAAAGTAATAACCTAATTGAAAATCATGGCCGACTGGGATCAACTAGTGAATGGGCGCTAGAGAGTGGGTGGTGCGGCAAAGAGCAACGCAAACCCCATCCCCTCCTTGCGATATCAAACAAACACGCGCGCACACACACACACAAATACCCACCTGCTTTCTTCAGATGGTCCTCTATCATAACGGACGATATCATGAAAACGTTGCCGATACTGCCGACGACGGATAGGCAGGCCAGCAGCAGTAATCGAGCGAGACGCGGCCATTCGGTGGAAAGTGTGACGGGGGAAACCTCTCCCAGCCCGGTGCTGCTGTCGCTTCCGCTGCCACTTCCCGCCGTCGTGTGGTGCAGATGCTGTTGATGATGTTGTTGCTGCTGTTGTTGCTGCTGTTGTTGTTGCTGCTGAGATCGGGAAGAGAGAGCTAACGAGGTTACGAACCATAAATTAGGCTCGGTCTCGTTCAGTCCCACTGCCGGCGGTGGCGTGGGTCCGGTCGTGTGCTTCGGGTCGTAGTAATGGTCGCGTTCTTCCTCGGCAGTGGGCAGGGGCGGCGGCAAAGAGGTTGTCGGTGTCCGGGAACTACTTGTTGCTGCCGTTACGAGCTGCACCAGCAGCGTTGACATGACGGCGCCAGCCAGCTGCCCGGCTGTCACTGGCCCCACGAACCCGTCCGCCGTGGGGGCGGCGGTAAAGTTTGACAGCTCGGCCGTAAGGTTGTCCATGGTGGTAAGAGTGGGTCTCGTGGTTTATTTTTTTTTTGTTCGGCGAAAAATGCGTTTTCTTCTTTATCTTTTGATTGTTTTCCCCTGTTTTTCTTTTCTTTTTCTTTTGTTTGCTTTCCGTACCGCGTTGACCGCTTGTTATCGGTGTGAGGGTTTGGGTTCAAGCTCAAACGCTCTACTCGAGCACTTTCGCCTGTCTAGCACGCTGGGCTCTGTTGTTCGTGCTGGGTGTGGGCCACACTAACCGTGTTAGTGTGTTGCTGCTTTCCCGCATTTCACATCCACAGCCTTGTCCACGGCCAAGACAACGGTGGTCCTGTAGAGGAAGAGGGAATAATTTTAAACCTTATTAGATCGATTAGGCCACCGTGAAGCTGTGTGTGAGTGTGAGAGAGTGTTTGGAAACATGACGACTAGCCGTCATCGGAAGTAGTTGATGGTAAGTTAATTTTATTCTTACGATACTTTTGAGCCGTGCAGGGATGATAACGCTTGGCAGGATGGAAAACTCGACGGGAAGATGGGTGTGTGTAAACGGAAATCACTAAGGAGCGAAAGTTGGGTAGGCATTGAGGGGGAGATGATTGCTTCCAACGATGATGGAAGAATTTCTGGCCCAGACCAGCAGATGATTGGTTGTGCTGTGTTGTGTTGACTGGTAGGACTGGCAGCAGGATATGTTGGCGGGGTCTGTTTGTGAGGTGTCAATTGAATTTTTGCCCCGAAGGAACGAAATTACTTCGGATCACTTGGAAGCGATGTCTGTGTCTAGAAACCGTTCAACCAAAGGTCGCTCGGGAATGTTGTTTTTTTTCTATATTTCTATGCCATTTTGTTTTGGTGGATAGTTTATTATGTAGTAAGAAAATGTTAAAGTTTGACATATAGTTTAGTTTGGCCGTACATATGAGCACCCATATTGATGTCTAACTTAATGAAATTTTAAACATGCTAAGTAAACATAGTACCTTTAATCATAACATATTTTTATTTATATTTTTATATACGATTTATTTTCAGGTATCACACTGTATGCTAAAAACAATGCAAATATAGTCAGAATTCAATAGTCACTCGATAGTTGGCACAGACACTCGATAGTTGGCTGACAATTCTATTAAAAATCATGCGTTTATATGCAGTATCATATGTTTGTATATGTTGTTTGTGTAGTATCATATGTTTGTAAAACCCTGTTTCTGAAAAAAATAACAAAAAATCACTAAAAAGCACAAATTTGCATAGAGATCGCATATGTTAAAAACCTCTTTCAATTATAAACATTGAAAACAATTTTCAACGTAATTTCCAAAAAGCGAATAGCACAATTGCTCATATTTCAGATATCCAATCAATGCATCGTCAATAGTCTCAAAAACTCTTAAAGATTCTTAAACTGATTTAGTGTCGATTTAACACACATTGAGAACGTAAGTTTCTCAAAAGCTCTCATGAGTGCTTGAGAAAATGAGCGTTCAGAAACCACATGGTCCCGCGGCCTTAGATGGTATATTGTAAAAGGGACACAACATATCGCATTTTTTGGATGGAAAACCAAAGACAAATTTCGTTTTTCTTGCTTGACTAACTATTAAAATGAGACTGGTAAATCGGTAGAATTTTTTTTAATAATCATTTGCATAAGCTCATAACAATATCAAAAAAGAATTTAATTATTTGTTACTATAAACAAAATTATGGAATAAAATCAATTGTGATATTTAAATGATTGATATTGAACATTGAAAATTATTTTCTCATTTTTTAATAATAACGTTTTTATTACGTTTTTATTTTCATTAAGGTTTTCTATTGATGTTGTTGAATTAAAAATGCCTTTTTTGTACAAAAAAACCAAATTTTTGCAGTTTCATTGTTTGCTAAAACTGTCAAAAGATGTAATATTCTATAAAATCGAAAAAGTTCCCAAAAATAGCTAAATAAAACAACGTCATGTAGCTTTTTTTCCTTAATAGTGTTGATTGGAAAACAAAATGTAACGCAAACCCGTACCTTGCAACAAGAAATGGCGTTTAACAACAACGAACAAATCGGTAAACGTAAAGAAAGCAGTAAACAATATTCTAAAACAACATCAGCATTCCATCTGCGTCGCCGACCTTTCGCCCATCCTTCCTAAGCACACATGAATTAATATGTTTCCAAGCCGTGGGTATCGATTTGATTCGGTGGTGCCCCCTCGCCCCTGGTGGTCGTTCCACTATTCCGTTCCTGCTTGCTTTAACACTGACCATTTCCATTACTTTTAGTATCTGTTATTGAAGCAGAGGGCTTTCGTCTTCTGAGTGGTTTGCGGCCAGCTCTTCAGCTAATGGTGTCCGTCTGTCTGCACTGCACTGTGCCAACTACTGTGCGTTTGATTTTCACGACACTTTGCCCCAACGATGTACGTGTATAGCTGGGTGTGTGTGTGTTTGTTCTTTTGTTGCGCACCAAGCACCAGCCGCTAGACGTGCTGAGCATACGCAAGTAAGTGCTCTCGCGTGTATCATTCCTCAATTCTTATCTTATCACGTTTTGCACGCCCCGAGGCAAGCGCGCGCGTTTGGTTCGGGGGCTGTTCTACGAACTTCCTGAAACTCCCATGACGACACACTTCGAACAGGAAATGTGTATTACGAAAAGTGGAGCGCGCAGTTGGTACGTACGTGGTGGACTATTTACTTCTCTCATACAAAGCTTGGTACGCTCAACAGTAGTTGATAATAATATTGCGTTGTCGATGTATCGTCGTAAATCAGACGCTCTGTGTTGGTATAGCGAATGGGTGATAACTTTTAATTTCAGCTCAGAAACGCGCTCCAATAACAAATAAAAATACCGGAAATGCAACGAAATGTGCAGTAAACGCAAACGTTGATGTGGAAAACGTATTTACCGCAAAACATTTTCCGGCGCTAAATGACCTCATTCGAGAGGTAATTAGAGTGATTATTTTTCTCCATTTGTGTGCACTTTGCGGGCGGAAGGTGGCGTTTTTTTTGTTTGTTTCGTTCGTCGCGCTTCCGAGGTTTTAGAGTGCAATTAGTGTACGGATTAAAGTGGGTGGATCGACACTCGAGAACGCGATAAGGGCAAACCGTTGAAATAGGAAAAGTTTTCCTCTAATCCAACCGGAACTGAAGTATGTGAGAGGGGGAGGGATTTGGTTTGGAAAGAAACAGACCCTCTATGGCTGTGTGTGTGCGTTTGTGTTTTCCACGTCTATTCTATTTCTATTCGATTTTAACACCCCAGAGCGCGGCTGGGCGAGTGTTTCGCTGCACTAAGAAGTACAAACCACCAGGCGTCTCCATAGTGAGTGGCACTCAAGCGCTTTCCGTTGATTTCTTTCGTCCGTTCGTTTCCATTAATGGGTGGTCTGTTGAATGGGCTTGGTAAATAAAAGTTTTTTCATTAAATTTACATACCCCGGCTCATTTGTGGGACGGTATGCACTCCACTCCAGGTGGGTGTGATTAAACCACGCTCCCTAAAGGATTGGCAAACAAACACAGCCGAACCGGTGCAGTTCCCATGGGGCTGATGCATTATCGTGCCCGTTTCAATTCGATCTCTCTCCATCTTTCTCCCTCTCTCTCTCTTGGATCACCATTGAAGCGGACAGTTCTAAATTGAGCCAAACCTCGTTCTGCTCATCCATGGAAGCCTTCCGGGTGGGGTGGTTTATTTCCCGATCAGACATCCGGCCCTCATCATCTCGATAAGACGCATCGAGTGCTTTATCGTTGAGCGAATTTAATTATTTTCTCGCTCGCACTCCACATCACCCCCCCCCCGCCCAGTCTAAACGACACAAACAGACATCGTTGCAAAGTTTGGGAAGAGCTTTGCTGCTATGCGGTGCGAGACGGGAAGCGAGCAGGACGAGGATCGTGAGCGCAAAGCGTAATCGTAATAAGCGACCCCATTTACGGACGCATCTCGGGTCCGGTCGTTTGGTGGGACTTGCCGGAAGATGGCACCACCGACGACGAAGACAGGGGGGATATGATTGAGCGCTTGCCGCCAACGGGTTTCTTTTGACGCTGCACAACTTAGTGGGTCAGGAATCGATGGCGAAATAGATGGATGGGATGGGCGGGTTGAGGCAACGGGGTTAAGTTTTGCTATCCCAACCCAAATAGCCACAACCTGTAATCCTACCACATTGGTATCCATTTTGTTGAGGATGCCAAAAAAAAAACAGCACAAAATCGTTTGCCGTTTGGATAATTCTTGGCCTTCGTTTAGAAAAACGAAAGGGAGCAAAAATAGAGAGAGCCCCACACATGCGGTGGTAACGGTGGAGCTATTTGTTTAATGTTGGCGGGTTTGAATGTGCTGAAAGCAGTGAAACCTTTTTTTTCACGCAAGGCGAGAGTTAAATTTGGTGTGATGACGGTCAAGGACCTATCCTCTTTTAACCAGCGCAAGGGTAAGAAAGTGTTCGAGATTTTACAATCCAGTTCGAAGGAAAAATACAATCCATTAGGCGTACAGGGGATGAACAAATTCGGTAAGGTAGATTTAAATACATTTAACGATTTAGCTAAAAAGCGTTAATGTGAGTAAATTTATTTTATAATTATTAGTGAGCGATAAACATTATTTTGTTATTCTCATTGTCAGAAGATCATCAATTTTAGAAGGATAAAGTGTATAGTTTTAAAAAATGTAGGAAGAGAAACATTTTGCAAATAAATGTTATTTACGCTGCATCCTTCAAGGGTTAAATGTGAGTTTGGGACATTGTTGTGTTACGTAATTTATGGATGGTCGCTAGTAGTTTTCAATAACTAAATATGTTCTAACCCAGAGATGTCAAACTGGTTTTGGGTCACGGGCCGGATTAGATTTGAAAATTAGGCCGTGGGACGCAGTTGAGCGATTTTGAGTGGGTTAAGCGGTGAATAAAATTCTACCTTTTTATACTAAAATATATCATTAAGATATTTTATGTTTTTGATTAATGTTTTGTTTTCTCCATCACCCACTACACCGCATGGTGCTTTCGGCGAAAATCATTAAGGACTTATTCTTTGACCTAGAATCGTATCTACATTTTTTACCAAGCCTTCTATAAAAATTTTCATGACAAATACTCCATCATCTTTAATTGAGGTTAAATAAGAAATATGGAAATACAATTGAACTAAGGACAGCAGAGACTACCAACTTCCAATGAGACCGTAAAATTCACACCTTTTTGTAGTGCATGGCTTTTCGTGATTTTTAAAGATATCGGCCAGATTTTTGCAGAACCCTAACTAAAGAGTGCCCTCATCAATGAAGTGAAGAAAGTGGTATTCCGATATATAGCTTCCGATTTTTCCAGAAAGCCTCAAATCAGAAAATGATTGAAAATATGGAAAAATATGATTCCGACCTTTGGGAGTCGCCAGCAAACAAAAACTAATACACATGCTACATGCCATCTTCGTGGATACCTTCCAAAAACAGCCACTATGAATAACTTACTTCACACTCCGTTAATCGGACTATTGAGACTGAATGTTGAAATCTTCTTCCTCAGTGGATAAATATTATTAAACCCATTATTCCTGTCTCGTAATCAACAATCTACTTCAGTTTCATTCAAATAACTGCCAAAGTTCTGCACGGGCCGGATTGAATGGCTTCGCGGGCCGTATGTTTGACATCTCTGTTCTAAACCGTACATTTTTAGGTCGAAGAAAATCTTGAAAAATATGAAATTTTTAAAAGAAACGCATTTTTTAAAACATTAAACATGTCATAAGGAAAACTGAGCGGAAAAACTAAAAGAACTAGTATATCAAATTATATCGTATTGGAGTTGAAAGGACTCTAACTCCTGTTGGACACTCCTGAACATATTAAATCGAAAATATGTTTTATTATTCTTTTAAAAACTATTGAAAAATGTTCCTTTTCATTAAATAAAACTATATTTTATATTATATTCGCATATTTAACTGCTGTTCTAAAAGAAAATATAATTGAGCAAATTTCTTATTTATATCTTTTTAACATCATGTCCAGCGAAAAAGGACACGTTTTCTAACGAGGAAATAACGAATAACCTCTGTAACGCTTGTTTCACTGTTGCGCACTTTACTTCCGATGCTGCCATCGAAACAATGACGGGGTTACGTTACTTGAATGTTTATGCCGGATTAGCTATTGTTCGAAAGAAACGTAGGATGGAGGGAGTGCTACTCGCCCGACGGCACTGCATACGCGTGAGGTAAAAACATGATTTATTTCGATGATGATATCCGGTCCCGTGCCCAATTTCTCCCATCACACGCCCTCCGGAAGTGATGGACGGTGTGTGGCGCTACGAAAAGAAACGAAATGTTTTATTCATACAGTAGGCTATTAACGGGATTGTTATTAGTTTTTTGTTGTTGTTGTTGGATCGTTTACACACCCCGCTACCTAACATTATAGGTGTTCATGGGTTTGATGAATAGTGTGTGTGTGGGCAAGTGACATCAGCAACGGGCGTAACGAAATCGACAGTATGATATCGCTCGCACCGATAACGGGTGACAACGCCCTACAATCTACTTTGTTGCTATTTTTGTTGCGCCCCCCCTTAAAACAAGGCAGGAACTAGAAAAGGTGTGTGACCATCGCCATCGAAGTGGTGGGAGCGGTTGCTTTTAATGAAGCGTTTTGCTCTCTGCACTCTAGAACTTTGTACTACACCGGGTAGTAAAAACGACGATGCATATCATTTGCGACGATGTGCAGCAGCACGGTAGCAGCTTGATAATGGCATCCAATTTTGTATCACTATTCTCCAAAGAGTACAAAGCAACAGGGTACTGGAACGTTGACGAATGAACTCCCTGACATCATTAATTCACAACGGCACTAATGATAGCGTTGAGGGGAATGCTTCAATTTTGCGTAACAGAGGTTAGAGTATTAATGCAATGGGGGTTCGTAGCAGAAGAGGATTGTGTTGACTGAGGTTAGTTATGGGAGATGTTTTTAAAAATCGAAAATAAATCGAGCGAAAATAAAATCGATTTTGGAACGCAAAATTGTTTCTATAAAATGGACTGTTGCGAACTGCAACAGGATTCTTTCTTTCAGCCCAAGTAAATTGTTTTTATCAAATCAAGCGTTTTTTAAGCATCGATATTTTTATTTGCGAAGCTAAAAATCCGTCGCTTGTCTCGGGGTTAGGAGAAAGAATGAACTTTGTTCTCTCCTGCAGCTCCGATCGTAAGCGTTCGGGAATACTCGGCCCGATCAGCGTTGAACGTTGACCACACTAAACGCGGGCCGTGTCGCCCTCTATCGATAATTACTGGGAACAACACCTTACGATCGAATCGGTCGTTAATAATAATTAACATGGACAATACAACTCGGTTGATGAATATTTCCACTGACACATTTGCTGTTTGCGTCTACATTTGACACATAATTGGGAATGTTTAAAAAGGTTTTACGGATTGAAAAAGAAACATTGGATGTTTTTGAACTGTCTAGAGAAACTCTCTAACAACTTACGAGTCACCATACCATGCTAGTAAATAAGCATAAATCAGTAAGTCGTAGATATCTAAAATCATTAGTGGTCTACCATAAGCCAGACAGGCTACGGTTGTTGCGCCGACATCGAAGGGCAAGATTCTAAGATTTTGATCCATTAGCAAGAAGTGCTGTTATTTAGGGATGCTTTGTTTTTGAGAACGTTAAGCATATGTAGTTGTCAATCTCGTTTATTCATATAAACCAGCATTGGAATAGAAATATTATTATACCGAAATTCATTTGACCAAATTCTTTTGTATACTTATTGTGGACTTTTTGTATATTTCCATTTCGTTTTCAACATTTTCATACTGTAAAGTAATACAACATGCAATAAACCCTCATCTTAAAAAAACGCTCCTTCTACGATAAAGTTCACGCTGGCAAGAGCGACAATTGTTGGTAGCAAGTGCCGAGCGGACAAGCAACCTGTCGTCGCAGGAGTAACTGCACGTTTAAGCTTTAAAATTATGGATCCTTCCGGGCGTGCAGACGAGTCAAAAAGCACAGCAAACCGTTATCTAAATTTGGTCATTACAATCGAAGCGAACATCACCCTTATTGAGGTCACCGCCTGTGTCACCGCGGCAAATACTGCGAAAACCAACAAAGAAAAGTCAGTAAGACGAAACGGCACATCGCACCCCGGTAAGCATAAACCGGTGATGCGCGAAATGCGAGAAAAGCACAACCAAAATGTCCTCATTTGTTGCCGTCCGCGTTGTCGGCACACTTGGTGGTATGCTGCGGTCGGTGAGCTGTTTAGCGAGTGGTTCAGGCGTTTTTTTCTCTCTCTGTTAGTTGTTGCACACTGTACAATTTAGCCGCGCGTCTCGGTGACCGTCGGTGCGGAACAAGAGCAATTAAGATAGCGAAGCGAAGGAGTTGTGAACCGTTTCGGTGGCTCGTTTGAACTTCAGCCGTCGTCCAGCATTTGGAAGTGTTGGAATTTATTGCATGAAATGGAATGGCGGACAGGAAGATCGTGAAGCGATAATCAACGGCACTTCTAGCGGCACTTCTTTGCCCAGATGAAAGAGACAGAAAACTCATGAAATTAATTAAGCATTGTTTAATGCACTCTTTTTAAGCTGAAATTTATGACGTTTTGCGAAAGCTTTGACTGAATCTACCGCTGAGGCCTCTAAATGAAAGGACTGCAAGTACCATAGTTGTTTACACTCATTTCGTAATAGTGATTTTCCCCATCTATTTTCAGACTGCTACCGAACGATGGACAGGCTTTCGATAACGTTTTCCACGAACAAAACATAAGCAAACTTTGTTAATCGAGAAAAGCTCGCACCTTTTCTCCGAAGCAATCACTTCGAATCAAGCAGAGACTCGCCAACAGAGTACAACTGGTGATTTCTAACTGCTTTCTCACGACAACGTCCATCCTCTTGGACCTGGACCTGCTATTTCCAGAAGCGATCTGAATCTTTTATGCGCTTTAGCGGTCTTCGGCCCCTTGTTCAACTTGCACCGACAACTTCGAGATTCCGGGACGCTCCAAACCCCGGGAAGCGAAACGTAACGCGCTGGACAAAAGTCACAATGGCTCGGTTTCTATAGATTGGCTATGAAATTTTGTGGCCCAATCTTTACGCCCCGCGGCACAGATCGAAAGCAGCTTTACCACTCCCTTATGGTCCTGTTGTTTGATTTTCGATAGCGTCATCGTTCCCGGGGAACAATAATGGAGCCGAAGCATTTTTACACTACTTACATTATGCAGTCGATTGCGCACGAAAAGCGCCCCACAAGTCGATGGCTTTTTGATGGTGCGAATCGTAGCCGGGTCGTTTGCTACTTTTGCACACTTTTTTACTGGACTTGTCAGCTGCCTTGCGGCATTTGCTACGAACTAATGTGCAAATTATCGTCTATACTCAGTCAATAGTAAATATTATGATTTTCGCGATTTCATTAAATTGTTTTGCTCTACACATAGTACAACAAAGCTAAAAGTAAACACCACAGGCATGCATCAAAATTAGGCCGAGAATTATCAATTATATTTTATTTTTCTATAATAACTTATTCGTATAATAATTACTATAACTTTATTTGACTACATGCAAACTATCGTTTTGTAAATTGGACATGAATTAACTTAACTTATTGACTAAAACTAAGGCAATGAATTCGTGAAAATGGGGCAAACATCAATACGATGCTATTTGCAAAACTCTGTAATGCTGCTCATTAGTATCGAAATTAAACGTACAATTTCCAGTTAAACATAACTTTTTGAATAATGTGGTTGTATCAATGAGTCTTATGCAATTTTTATTTTTTAAGCTGAAAATTATCTACTAGAAACCATGTCATTATTCACTACAGGAGAAAAAACCTAAAGTTTTTGGCATATTATTAAGTTTTACATTTTTTACGGGAAGTAATCATTTTCGGTATCATGCCGGTCTGGTGGTACAGTCGTCAAGTCGTACGACTTAACAACATGCCCATTATGGGTTCAAACCCCGAATAGACCGTGCCCCCATACTTAGGACTGACTATTCTGATATGGTAACAACAAGTCAACGAAAGCCAAGCTCGCTTCTCTAGTGGGTACAGACAGGCCTCGACCGACAACGGTTGTTGTGCCAAAGAAGAAGAAGAAGAAATTCATTTTCCAACAGCATTTCCGAATCTTTTCAGAAAGCAGTTGGGAAAATGATGTTCGAAATACAGTGTTTCTTACAATTTTTATTTTTACAGTGGAACGCCGCTTAACCCGGCTTATAGGGACTCGATCTCACCCGGACACTCAAATGGACCCAAGTGTGTTTTATAGACACAAATTCGTTTTTTTATAATTTCCATCATATTTCGCAAAAATGTAGTATTCTAGCTTATGTGAATATCAGTTTTGCTTGAGGGAATTGTTAAAATTTGTCGTGAATTCGTTATGGTCTCTTTCTTCTTCTTCTATTTTGGCGTATCGTCCCTACGCGGTCATGCCGGCATGTACAGGCTTTCGAGACTTACTCAGTACCACGCAGCCGGACAGTCAATCCTTGCTACGGGGGCACCGTTCATTCTAAGATTGAATTCACACCACTCCACGACGGGTATGCTGTTAAGTCGTGCGAGTTGACGAACTGTTCTACGGGACCGCCCTAATTCGTTACGATATTATGGTCCTGCTCGGCTCACCATGCCAATCTTATAGCAAGTAAATATCATCCAATACTTGAAAAACTGCAAACAAAAACTCTGATTAAAAGGAATTATCTTCAGCATTTCCTTTACAGTGTAACACATACCGAACGACTACTGACCTAAAAAATGAACTAGCAAATAAAGCACACAGTGTATGGTAATTAGGTGCACCATGTGTGCATACTTTCACGGCCTACTCCCCTTCCTTCAATCCATTTTCTCCTGGGTACAACTTCAAATGGTAAAAGTTGTGCTGACAAAATTGGAGAGCAAAAAAGTCTCACAACCAACCATTCATTCCAACGTTTCCTTAACAAACCGACCGTCACATCCGTGCAAGTGGACAGGTTTGCATTGACAAGGCGTTATTCCCCTTTTTGCAGGAACGAGCCAAAACAAGAACATCTCTCGTACCAAGAATTTATAAAAGTTTAAAACCCATTTGCTCGTAAACGGTCGCATGGTCGAACAGTGTGGCTCGTGGTAGGAAAGTTTTGCTCCAGGGTGGTGCTTTTTGATGGTATAATTTTCACATATTCATCATGGTGTAGGCTACTTTCGGGCTGCATTTGGGTGAGCGAGTCCGGAGCGAAAAGGTAGCACGGCCAATCGGAACGATACGAAGAATCGGTTACACAGTACCAGAATACCGTAATAAATCTTCGCAACACATTTTCCAACCTAACCAACCCCAAGTGATGGCCATAAATTTCATTCCGATAAACCCGTGGTGGTGCAATTTTTTTTCTTTTTACTCCCCCAGAACCAGTCCACCGTTCCGGGAAAGGGGAAATTGTTTTGGCATACCTTTGGCTTGAGGACAGAAAACTACGGCTGTGGAATTATTCGTTGCCGAAAATGGGTAAAGTATGCTAAAGTTGTTCCATCATTTGGTCACTCCTGTAGGATAGTTTCGTTCCAATGACTCATGGCATTAGTTTTAGTTCATTTTACCGAGAGTTAACGTGTTATCAACAACAACGGTACGAAAACGGTCAATTTCTGCAAAGAGGGTAAAACAGCCTCAACGATCACCGTGAAATACCTTCATTATGTTTTATCACCATTTTAACTGCAGCTATAAAAATTAGTCCAACAATTACGCTGCGTAGGGCCCATTTTTGCATCTACCAACGGCTATTATTACGCACCCCACAGACGTCCCCGTGGCATAAATTTCCTTCCCTTCGTTCGCTCAAACTCACGAAATGCAAATTGTGTGTTTTTTACCTTCAAAGAATTATGAACGCCGGCGCGCAGGGTTTGATGTTTCATTGCGTTTCATTCCAAATAAACAACAAGCGCGAACAACGAATGCCGCGCAATGTGATACGCTTGTTGGACATTCTCATCGTGTGCGGACATTGTAAAGTGAAACTTTTTTCTTTGTCTTGCCATGCGGGGATAATCCACGAGGAGGGGGTGGGGGGAATATAGGTTAGCCCATTTCCGACCACCGCGAAGGCTCCGGTTTCACTTTTGATAAAACGTTTCCGACGAGTTGGAAAGACCATCAAAGAAACGTTTTGTAAGAAGGGAAGATTTTGCGTTTATCATTATTTACCCTGCTTGCTTGCCATACTCACACACACACACACATACTTTATTGCAAAGGTGGTCAAGCTCAGACGATTGCGTCACGCGGGGTAATCTACGATTAATAATGGTGGTCATTCGCTGTACTTTCGTCTTGTCTGTGTTCGCGGGAAGTAATAAATCGCGCTCCATCCTGGCTGGATGTACACTTTTTTTTACTTCGCAGGTGAAGTGAAGTTTAGTTCGTCTTCATTTTTGCTAAGGCAGAAGAGGATGCGATTTGTACGCGGAAGAAAAGAAATATCGTTCTCATTCATTTCTAGAACATAACGGGAGCCTGGAAATAGAAATATTATTGAGCTGAGTGTACACTTTTACACAACGCTGGAGGAGTATGCTTCAGGAAGGAATTCTGAGTATGGAGTATGCGGGCGATTAGGTAGACTGAAGGTATGCTCTTTTGTCTTCAAAAGCACTTAGACTATTGGTTTGTCGACAGGGAGCAAAACGATATGATGAATCATAGGGAAGTTTACGTTTATGTTGTTTGAAGCAGGCTCAGAAATTGGGGATGTATTAAACTTAATAAACATTGTTTGAAGTGTAAATTAATACAGCTTTAATTTCCTCTACCATAGTGAGGCTTTTGTTTGTTGCTTTTTGTTCCTACAGTGCGTTTATTACATTTGTTTTTCATCAATCTACTTAAATGTAATGGTGAATATTATTACAAAAAGGGTGGTTAATTAAATTCTAAGTGTACAGGATTGTAAGGCTTGACTGTGTACAAAGTTGTTAGATTTAGTTGTTCAAAATATTACTTATTTGTCCTATAGAAGATAATTTGCTCAGAGAAAATTGAAATTTGCTACAGCTTGCATAGCGCGATTGATGTATTTAACGTTCATTTAATTTATGAATTTATGTGGGAAACTCTCTGAAAATAAATTCAAATTTCGTTCCACACTTTATAGTAAATCTTCTTAGGAATATAGAGAGTAGATACTTTTTGGAATTGAAGTTTACGTAAAGTCAAACTATTTTATCATTAATTTCGTCATTTTTATTATGTAATGCTTTTGGCTATTTAGGCCAGCTCCCATATAATAAACAAATATTCATCATAACAGTTTCTGATAATAAATTGATTGGAAGAGAAATAGCTGGATACCCATAGAGAAAGTCGTGTCTTCACTACCGAAATTTCTTGTTTGCTTGGTGAAGTGGAAATAAGGTTCTGATGTGAGAATGATGGTTCAATGATTTTTCCTTCAAATATCGTTGTATGTTATTTTTGTGCACCAGGCCAATCTTTGTGACCTAGACAACGGTAGATACATCAACTAGAACCACATGCGTTGAACGTTGATACGTTGATCACCAAGCGCAATATCCATTGTTATGCGAAATATCGCCAAACCTATTCCTCGATTGCTATTTTCAAAAGTAAACTTAAATTGTTTAAAACAGGGATCTCCAAAGTTTTTTGCTCAAGGGCTGCATTGTTTCAAAAATAACTATGTTGAGGGCCATTTGACGCTACCTTTAACTGATGAGTGAACGTTTTAATCTGGTTTTTATAACAAAATAGTAACGAGATTTGTACAGCTTTTTATCACTACAGCTTAATTTTTGTCTAAGGAAAGTGAAAAATACAATTTTAGTGAAACAGGTCGTATAGTATACAGTATTTATTTTAACTTTTACAAAGTCATCGTGGGCCTCATTATAAGCTCGCGAGGACCGTGCGGGTTTGTGAAACCCATATGTGAAAAGATCAGACTTACAAAATGATTTGATTCGAGGTTTTATTCATATGGTATTTCATCTACATACCTGTAATTCTACAACGGAATAAATTGCAATGCATCATGTTTTTCTATTGTAACTTTGACATATCTAAAAAAACATTCTTTACCCTTTCAGCGTCATGGTGTGGAACAATAGAGTAGGAAAAGTACATGGCAAGTAGCTTCCAAAAATGGGTACGATGTCTGTTACGTGTGACCTCGATGTTAAGGCCCGTGGTAAGGAGTCGTGCCCGTGCTGGAAAGGAATTACGTTTGTTCAACTTTAAGCTTTCATTGTCGTGAAAACATGTCACGTACCTTTTCCGCAGCTATAAATTGCACCGAAAGTCGGTCCCAACGCGGAATTCACCTACATTTCGTTGATTTCAATTTTGTCCTAGTCATTCCACTGGAATAGTCAGGATTGATCACCTGACTATAAAGAATCAGTTTTCTTTTTGCACGACCGGGATTGAACGTAACAAAATGACTGTTTGAAGGAATCGACATTAAATAAGAGAATCAAAAATATGAAGATTTAAGAGTAATTGTAATTGATGATAACAAGTATTGCAATACTATAAATATTAGATACTGCAATTTAATTTTAAAAGATTTTTCAGGATAAAAGACATCGTCCATCAAAATAAATAATTCGAATTGAAAGGTTTATCCAAAACGATCGATGATTCCGAATCGGTATTTGTTAAAATTAGCCGAAATTTGGAAGGATAAAACCTTTCCTCTGCTGTTAGTAATTGAATTGAACATAATCTCAGCTATCGAGCTTTCAGACCCACACACCGTCCCTCTTACCTTATTTGACCGTTTTTAATATAAAATGATTACCTTCATCGTACGAATCGGTGCCCAAAAAGGAAATCGGCCTTGCACCATCACGAGCAAACAAAGCCACCATCATCGAACATCGAGTTACGTTGCTGCTTACGTTGTGGCGTCGAGCAGAAGCTTGTAAAATCTCATCGAATGCGAAGGTGGTGAACTCGTGTGCTTTGATTTGCATATTTTATGCATTATTCTTGTTCGCCGTCGTTAGCTTTCCCGGTGCTTTCGATTATCACGGAGATGGAGGGAGGGGGTGAAGGGAGAATTGCGTTTGTTGCATGTTGAAGATTTTAGCAGCAAGGATCGTCCGGACTCCCAGGACGGAGAGTTGTTTCAGTGGGCCTTCCGCCTTTGCAAATTCGCAAACGCAAAAGCTCACGAGGACGATGGTTGGCTGAGACTGTCAATAACAAGGGCGGCGTTTCGCCGGAACACAATCGAGCGTTAGGCAAGCTCCACTGCTCTGACCGGTATGATAAAGAACGGGATATTGCTATTCCCCACCACAGCTTTTAGTCCATTTTTCTTGTGCACTTCCGCCGGTCTGCTGGGTCGATGGGCCGTTTTTCTTGGGGCATAAATTTTCCATACCACGACTGCCGATGAAAAACCGACGTGTTCGGCCGAAGTTCGGCGTGGGTTTCTTTCGGTGGTGAGGATGAAGATACGCAAACTGTATCAAATCACCATTTTGGACCGGGAGGAGGTTAAAGCGTAAGGAAAGGCGGTGAAACAAGGCTGCGCGGTTATTGCCTTGCGGGTAGAGACGCTAAACTCGGATCGTCTCCGATCACCTTTCAGGATAACGTGCCACAAAGAGGGAGTAATAATAGCAAACGCGTTGTAATGAATTATTATTGCATCGGTCCGACGTACCAGCTCGATCGTGCTGGCGGTTTCGACCCGGTTCATGTATTAAAAATAGACTTCCATCCGGGTCCGGGTTGCAGCTAGGATGAAAGTGAAGGATAGCGCTGTCTGTCCGTGTAAGGCCGGATACGAGCCATGTTTGTTATCTGTATGAATAATTCTTGGCTGGGGGTGGAGCGTGTGTACCCAATTTCACACGACAGTGCGCCTGGGTTAGCGTAGAGTGGAAAAGTTGCCATTTTCTTCTGCTGCGTTTGGTGCGTTGGGGATTATTCCGAAACGAAAGCTTTTTGTGGTTTTGAATGCAACTTTATTCGTGTTTTTGTTTTTCATGGAATTGTAAAGAGAGTGTAATCAAATTTGATTCAAAGTAACATAAATACATTCTTCTGGTATGCTTTACAATTAAAATAGTTTATTTGTTTAACATATCGGGCGTTGAAATGAGGTAAACAGTTCTGTGATTCAAAACATATTACTCATGCATTAAAGAGTGTTTATACCAAAGTTAATTTAAATTTACTAAATTGAACAACAGCAATTAAAAATAATACCTTAATTTATTCAGTTAAGTGCTACATTACACTTAAAATAGGAAAATGAGTAGTAACCTCGTTTTGAACTGCATCATTGACCTGGTTATGCATAAAAAAAGTTGGAGCATATCATCACAATGTTGAAGATGAAAACTGCTTTGAGTGCATGTTTTTGTTTTTATGACGGATCCCCTTGAAGTTAAAGCACTCTTACAAAGGTGCAGAATGTTTATCTTCTGACCATGATTACATCTGTTCATGCAGTTGAGAGCATTTGCATTCCACTAAAAAACTTCTGCTTTTTACAGGCTAGCTAGAATCACTTTGGCCTTTTCGTAGAATTCTCCAGAGGAATGCTCACGAGATTGCTATTTCTACTGCGTACTGTAAAACGCTTATTACGTTTCAACAATTTTTCTCTACTTTGTCTACTGTAATGTTTCAACCGTAAATAGTGATGCACAGAACAAAAGCTTGACTGTTTTTGCTTCTTCTGACTTTTCCAATATCAAATCAGAATTAAAATATTTTGGCAAGGAAGACTCTTCAAGAAATCTCTTAGAAATAAGAACATAGTTTTTCACATTGGTGTTTCTCAGTATCAACTCTGTACCTTAAAAATTAAACCGTGTTGAATGGTTATTATTTATAGGCTAAAAAATAATCCTATATGAAGTACCATCAACAGTCAAGCCACATTAAACCATTTCAAATTCATAAGCAATCGCTTCTTAAATACAGGAAATGCATAAATAACCAAACAAGGCTCCAGCTCCCGGGAAGCTTACGAAAGTTGAGCCGCAAAACTAATTTACGTAATCACTATTATGGAAGCAAAACAATAATTAATTAAAATCAGTTGATGCATCATCAACCACTTTGCTTTCATCCTTTCGCCCAGTTTGGCATCAATCATTATAAACTTGATTAACGATTTGCTCCCACGATCGGCGGTTCGATGGCAAATCGACCCTGGGCAGCCGGGGATGTGTGATAAAATTTTTAATTATCTTTCATCGCCGTCCGTTCGTTCGTACCGTTTCGGGTCGCGCAGCTAAATGGCTGCGATGTATTCTGTAGCTTTTGCCAGGATGTTCTGAGGGTATTTACTTCATTTTAAAGATTAATAACCATTGGGACGATGAATAGTTTAACATTGTGGTTTACGTTGTGGTTTGTTGAGAAGGCTAAAATAAAATGTGTTGTGTTTTGAAAGTTTTAATTGAGTTGTAGTTGAGTTGAGTTGTATTGAGCTTTTTACATTCCATTCACATATAATTGTATACATTTATTCAATATTTAATATTGTCCATTTTAATACCTAGTACCAAGAAGAAGTCGAGGAAATAGTTGATAATAATTACAATGATGTTCTTCCATACCTTAAGTGGTCAATTAATAATAATAAAAAATACAATGATGCTTTTGAATAATTTAAATTTTAACATGAAAAGTAAACTCTTTATCTGTTGTTTCCCATACGAAGATGGAAGTGTATCATGTGATTGTTATTGGTTTCATAGCCATTTCACTGGCACCCCAGATATGTCACGTATTTCATGTCCTACCTATAGTGATATTCAACCACAAAGCAACGCGGATGTAGTTGTGTACGGTGTGTGTGTATCTGTGTAATGCATCTTCAGTGTACGAAAACCGATACACACATTGGTATGAAGTTTGGTTGGTCGGGTTGGATGGGTATGCAATAAACATTTCAACGCCGTAGAGAGATTTTTTTTACGGCTGCGGGACGATTTTACTGCTGTATCCGAATATCGCATTTTTACGATCAATTTTGCACGCAGCAATGCCCGGGCGCTGGGATTGCAATATTAGCTCAGGCTGGGGTTAATGTGCAAGAAGATATTATGGAAGGGAATAAAACAACCTGCACGAAAACTACAACACCATCAAGTTTTCCGCAACAACGCCTGCTGGGGATGGTTTTGTATCGTAAAGTGTGGTCGAAATCACGTGGCCTATAATTGTCGTTGAACTTTGCGGCGCACTTTTTTATACCTATATTGACATCTCTATTGAAAAAAGCCGAGAAATAGTTCAAAATATTCACTTCAATCTGTCCCAAGGAACGTTTCCGAACTAGTTCGGTAATATTCCTATAAGGTTTCGTTTCCCGTGTGCATTAATTGAACGCTTACTGCGTGTTGAACTGATGATGACGAACACTCCAGGGGTAGATGGCAAATCGTTCGAGTGGTTAGTAAGCTGGAAGTTATGCTTGCTAAGCTTTGCTATTTACGATGCGAACCCTTTTATGGAAGGTTATGGTTGATTTTGTGGGTAAATGATGCGTGCATAGTTAAGGGTTATTAGCGAGAATGTGGGAACATCGGTCTGAGGTTTACAACCTCGCCATATCCCCTAAGCGAAGGGATTCAAGCGTAATGGAGTTTGTAACGTTATGCGCGGAAAACCCCGTTCGTAAAATTACATAAAACAAGCCAACATAAAAGAACATACCGTGTGTAAGACGTAAGGTTTTTAAAGGTTTTTTTGTGGAAATATACGTTTCGTTCTGCATTTCTCTAAGCATTTGTATGAACCATACAAAATATTGCTAGTTGAATGAAATTTTGTATGAGTAATGAAAATTAAAAAAATGTACTTGAAATAATGAAATTATTTATTTTATTATTATTAGATTTATTTTGATTATTATTATTACTATTATAATTGTTATTTATAACAATATATAAAAAATAATAATAATAATAATAATAATAATAATTATAATAATAATAATAATAATAATAATAATAATAATAAAAATGAAAATAATAATAATATTAGTAATAATAATAATAATAATAGTTATTCAAATAATGATAATAATAATAATAATAATAATAATAATAATAATAGTATTAATAATAATAATAATAATAATAATAATAATAATAATAATAATAATAATAATAATAATAATAATAATAATAATAATAATAATAATAATAATAATAAATAAACAATCATGATAAAATAATAGATAATATAAAAATAATGTATTATTATTATTATTATTAGGTTAGGAGGTTTTTCGTGGGTTCAATTACGTTCAATTATGTTATGTTCTAAATGCTGCAACAATCTGCATATTTTTCATATAAGTTTACTTCCAAATAAACTGATAGCGCTTACAAGCACCGAAAGGCGACACAATGCAGAGCAGTTCGCATTCCTCTAGAGTTGTGCTCAATTTCAGTGGAAAGACGTTTTCCGTCTAGCATACGTCGTATTATAACATACACATTTCCCGTTAAAGAGTTATTCAGTAAGGTATTTCAGCGCATGTGGAGCTTCACGACAGTTTCGTGGAATTTAAATTTGTCGCTTTTCTGCAAATCAACCCCGGGCGCCGGCTTTCGACCATACAACTGCTGAGTGGAGAGTTATTTTGGGAATCGCAAACAAAACAAAATCAAATATCACCCCGTATCCTGGAGCTTTTTGCACAGGCATCCATTTGAAAATCGTGGCACTCATTCCGCGCGCAACCCAAATGCCATCCCGAACGGCGACATCCACTGTGTTGCAGCGATGCATGAAAATTGTTCACACTCGTCTGCGTCTGCACAATCCACACGACCAATGGTGGCGCTACCGGGGATAACGTGCAAACAACACGATATGATCGCCACATTTCCCATCCACAACGGAGGCGGTCGCGCGTAGCAGTACGAGAGAATGTCATGAAAAATATGGTCCTAGCTTCCATCCTGCTTACCTTACCAGATCTGGGGTGTAGTGGAGGCTTCAATTTCACGGCCCCTTCCGGTTGCGCACAGTTGTGTGCGTGGTGATGTAGGATGGCGTCCAATTTGTGATGTGCGCGAGTGTGTACCGGTCCTTTTGTGACGATTGGCCACGGTGGTCAACTAAATCATATCAAACGCCAACGGTATGCACTGCCCGTTCAAAAGGTCAGTTTTTGCACATTGAAATGCTGACGGAAACCGCGAAGGGATATAGTCGGATAGGTTACAGAAACGAGATCGCCCGGAATGTCCCAGGCGAATGTCGAACCATCGAAGCATCATCGGGCCTTTGCCGATGGCGTGAAATCGAGGCTGATTGGAGTGCGTACATGGTGGAACGTAGCAATCACACGTATCAATGCAAATTTTCATTTATCTACGTGGTAATTCACAATGAAGCAAATGTCACGGTTTTCTGGCGTACGTGACAAGAGACCCTTTTTATTTTAAATTTGAGGCACACATGCCTGGTAGCGATAATTTCGTTCGCTGTTCAATTAAGTTCAATTATGCATTCCTGTTCGATAATGCATCGTGGGAGCGTGTCATTCATATGCGAACAAGACACCAATAAAAACATGCTTCATTTGGTTATGGAACTATTTAATGGTCTTTAAAAAAAATAAGTCTGAAAAATAAACTTATAAGCAATAGGTTAAATTCCCCTCAGAGATTTTAAGGCTTTAATGGATTTAACCTTTGTTATAGAACTTTTGTTTCAACAATGAAATAAACTAATTTATTTCGAGTTGATTTTGTTAAATTAAAAAATGATTTAAGCACTTTTCATTTAAAAAACATGCTATGATCAACGTTTGATATTCAAATTTCATTACTAATTTTCATAAATCAATCATTTAAAGTGACAAAGGAAAGAACTGATTTTGGCAACTCACGATGACCTCGTTACTCTTTTTCTTATCGTTGATGAATTATATATGACATGCTGAACGAGTGGCCTCTTTCCTCCAAAAAAAAAAATCATCAATTATCTACCATATCCCTGCCACACTGGCTTGCCATTTTGGTGCCATAATTCATTGGTGTCTTTGTACCACGAGCCTGGCAATCATTCATCACTACCAATGATTATATGCAACTTTTCTTTTATACGTTGCTTGGTGCCGGAACATAAAGCAACAACATTCTTTTATGTATCTCGAGGTGCAGTCCCGGAACAAAAGAATTAGTCGAGAAATTAATGTTCTTGCCCGTGGCCAGGAAGGCTCGGAAAACACAAAGTCCGGCAAACATTTGCCTTTGCATTTAAACGTCGACTGTTCGCTGGAAACAAAACAATTAGCCAAGCCGATTGTTGTTCGCTATCGAGGGGTTGTTTCTTTCCCATTCATTAATACGAACAAAAGGTTCGTTCAATGCAGGGGAACTTTGAATCGAAATAGATTTCTCCTGGCGTCTGTTGCTCTATTGAGGCGATGCTGCCAGGTGTAAACACTTGTAGGGCGTGAAAAGGTGGCAGCAAGTTTATTACAGTGCTCTCGACTGGAATGCAGTAGCATGTCTTTGTCTTTTACTGGCTGTTTTCGGGCGTTGTTTGTTGCCACGGAAACTGTTGATTCTCCAGCATCATCCATTCGTGAAGTGTCTGTTGGTTTTGTTCGAAGACCGTGTTTTTGAGTGTTCAGTTTTCAATAGGAAATCTTAGATGTTTTATTATTGAGTTGATTGAGACTTTCATCTTTAAAATAGAAACCTGAGTTTTGGTTTTTTCCTCAGACTCAGAGAACCTCAGACTGACGCCGTTAATCATATCATTGCTGCTGCACAAGTTAGATTAGTTCTTTGAAGAAGGGATTTTGAGGGAATTGATTGGGATTGTACAGTAAATTGTGATACATTTCGTGCAATTTATGAATATAAAGGATTTAAAAGTATACACATGTATACAAACAAAACAAATCCAGTTGTTTATTTCATCGATGACGCTTGCTTGAAAATAAAACACAAAGAAATTTAATCCCCGGCACCGTACCATAAGGAAGCTGCTTAGGCGCTATTTAGAAGGACCACCTGGAACTTTGATGCTGTTTATCTACTGCAAAAGGCGAATTCAAGCAGCGATCTTTAGCATGCCAAATTGGCTGCTTAAGCAATTTTGGCTATTTGGGTAAACAAACATATTTGGCCGTCTTTCGCGACCAACAACCAAGAAAAATTTCATACTGCACAAAATTCATACAATTTTAGTCATCTGATACAAAACTCTTTGAAAATTGGTATCGTAAAGGATCCCATTCTTTGTTGCTTTTCTTTTTGCAATATATGATCATTTCATACGGTGGGATTATTATCGGGCACTACTCAACTTGATTGTTGCTGGTCGTATCATTTAAGATAAACTCAAAAACCCTGTTTTCTTTATCATATAACTTTTGTGTTTTCTATATATTTTTAATATGGTATTGCAAAAAAGCTCTAATATAAAAACAATTTAAAGCGCAAAATTCCACACACCCAGCAACAGCTGGTTGGAACCGGTTAGCAACAAACACCGCCAAAAACCACTCAAAACCGTACATTGTCCCTAACGCCCGTGTCCCAGCGCAGTCGATCGTTCGTCTTTAGCTGGTAATCTGCCGAAAGCATCGCAAAGGCGAAACGGCGAAGCGCGTGGGCTTTTTGTTGAAGGACGACGCCCCAGCACCGAAAACCGGCATCCGCCAGGGATAATAATCGTAAAATATGACCTCGAGCATAAGCAGCAGGATATCCTTCCGGTTTTGTCGAGCGACCTCTCCACGGAACCCATCTCCCTCCCCACCCCGCTGTCGCCACGCCATTCAACCATTCAACAGTGGCCGCAACCACCACCACGTGCCGCTATTGCTACCACAATGGCTTCTGGCTTTCTAGTGCCGGGCGCATCCAAATCCGGCAAACAAGCACAACAAGGAGAAATGGGAATGGTTCCTTCCGGTCGGGAGCGGAACTGGGAATTGCTTCCACTTCTATTTCGCTTCCTTTCACGAGTGAAGCAGCCCAATAGTAAGTAATTTATTTGTTCACGCTCCGTATGAACCCGTATGGAGGGATGAGCTGTGTTTGTGTGTGTATGTGTGTGTGTCAGTGGGTGTTGTGTTTTAGAGGCGCCGTGTTTGTATGGCGTAGGATGTGATAATAGGCACGATTCGTGGCGCTCTAAGCTATTACGGTTGATGGCTTAATTTTGTCAAATATTTGCTAGCGCTTCATATCCCGTCAAAGAGCGCCGGCTGTGCCTGTGTTTGTGGCTTGTAACTCTTCGTGTGTGGTATTACTGATGCTTTAAATTATCGCTGTGTGATCTTTCGATTACAATACTGTTCATGGTATGCTATATATAAATGTGGTGGCAAAAGAATCCAATAATTACATTGCACACTCTTCACAAGCGCTCGATGATTGCGGTTGATTGTGTGTACCTTTCGAAGAATTATATATTCTATTAACAAGGCTAATGATGAAGCTCAGGCAGCAAATCGACCGCTTTCATCCACCATTTGCCTCGTTTAAAGGTCGCCAGGAACGTGTAACCGAAACACATGTTATAGTTCGTTTAATTGCGCACAAAACAAAGAGGAGTTTATTTTTAGTGTCGATAAATACACACCCGTCGCGGGCGCAGAAGGAAGGACATGAAGTCCAACCCTGGATGGAGTCAAGCAATTTTCTTTCGCAAGCACCCCGCCCACCCACAGGACTCGGCCATAAAGCACAACATCAGGTTCGTCGATACACAATAATCGATAAAACCTCCGATCCTCCGATGGCTCGTCTCCTTCCGTGGTGTGCGACGCCCCATTACATGAGCCGTACACCAGTGCACGGTAAAGGTAAAGGGTTTTTGCGTGCTTCGGAGAAATTAATACACCATAACATGATACCATTTTCTTCGCCCACCATTGGCCATTGCGTGTGGTGTGTTTTGTGTGGCTGGTCGTGGAATAATGTTTCTTTCGCAAATACCGCCCGTGTCTGGATGTGGTTGGTCGCGCTGCACCTCTTTGCAACATCACCACCACACTACCACCACGAGGCTAAGAAGTCACGAGGCTAAAATGTTACTCTGCTTCGTGCCGACGGCGATGATGCGAGCGGAAGACTTTTGCACGTTTGTTGACGTTTCGGGTGAGCGTTCGTTTCACTTATTTTCTGCGAAATTAGTCAATGCATTGCAAACGAACGACCGAGGTTAGGGCTTTTATAGAGTTGCGTTCCAGCGGAGGTGATTGGAATGACATTTGAGATCATTGGAACGAGCCGTCCCTAGTGAGGTTTGGGAAAAAATAGGAACGAAGCACTTCGATGATTTACTACTGAAATTGTTGTGTGATTCTTTGAACAATCAACTAATGATTGTGATGCTATAGAAACAGAAACAAGCGTTTGGTTAACCGTTTAACCTCATGTTTTGTAGTAAAGTAATTATCTTTCATTTTTTTGCTTCATTTTGCTTCTTAAATTGACAACAATTTTTAACAATTGTTGTTTATTATTTGTATATTTTAAATATTTTAAATTGCAACCTCTTTAGTTAGGAAGTATTTACTATTTGTATTGTGATTTCTTTATTACAATATCACCTATTAGATAATAAACGTTCATCATTATTAATATAAGTTATACGAGGGTATACGGTGAAACACACCATCATCATCATTATCATCTTACAATGTATCATTTGAATTGTTTGCCGGAGTATAAAAGAAGCGTTTTCTTGTTTATACAGAAAGAAATGTATGTTTTCATTTCACTTTCCACTTAATTACTATCACTCAATTCAAACAGAAACAAAAACAAAAAATTATTAAGTACATCTTTTTTTATATTGTCAGTCCGTTTGACCGCAACTGTCAAATGAATACAACTGGGATGATGTATACTGTTCCACTGACAGACAGAATTTTCAGCTTGTTGGCTTCACAAAAAACTGGCTCATTTTTAAAAGTGATGACGATGAAATGGTATTTTAATTTAGCTAAGCAATTTTGTAGTGGGCATTATCTGGTATTGTAGACAAATGCATAAAAATATTAAAAAGAAAAGAAATATTGAATCGTAATGATCTATGTCGTAATGCCGTCTTAAGACCGGGTTAAAGTTGAAATGAACGTTAATGCGAAATCACCTGGAGATGTGTTGACAATTTAATTTTTTCATTAAAAGCTATGCCCATTTGCGGTAAATGCAGGCCTAGATCGACAACGATTGTAGCGCCAAATAATAAGAAGAATAGAAACTTATTCCCTGTATTTTCAAGAAAGTTAACAAATAAACATGCGTGGAGCTTTCAAATGTAAGTTATTTTGAAATGATTATCAACAACCGCTGTTCCTAGTCGAAATCGTAAGCTTCAACCACATCAACTATTTGACATTCATTTCGCTCCACTGAGAATTTAAAGCTTTGTTCATGGTGAAATGGTCGGCGGAATGTTTTATGGTCTTAAATTTGCTTTTGGGGAATTGAATTTCCTTTGTTTTGGTGCACAATGAGTGGTGAAACAAACAAAAACGCAGGTCTAAATCGACCTATAGAATTAAAAGTGACTCTCAACTGGCTATGACTTCATTCGGATCTCCTACTGAGCTCCCTGTCAAGTAACACAATTATAGGTTTACATAAATTTAGTATATCCTTTTTAGTTTTACCTTTCAAATGAGCATGCTTTTAAGTTCACCCCTCAAACGTGATTAGACTTTTTAAAGTTGGATTATTTTTACTGTAGTTTTCCGTGTTTCGGTATATCTATCAAGTAAGTGCGTATTGTAATTATAAAAAAATAACCAAAAGGACAATATTTTTTGTGTTTTTAATATATTTAAAACGCTTATAAAAGAAAGTCTGGTGGTACAGTCGTCAACTCGTACGACTTAACAACATGCTCGTCAAGGGTTCAAGCCTCGAATGGACTGTGCCCCCATACGTAGGGCTATCTATCCTGCTATGGTAATAAATAAGTCACTGAAAGCCGAGCCCACTAGTGGCACAGGCAGGCCTTGACCGATAGCGGCTGTTGTGCCAAAGAAGAAGAAGAAACGCTTGAAAGAGGAACTAATCTGCATACTAAAATGTTTATAGAATTAAAATATTTCATTAAATTGTAAGGATGAACAGTGCTTCACATGAATATAATGGAAATACTTTATAAGATGCTTAATATACGTAAACTGTGTCATGTAGCACATCCAGTCAAATGATACAAAATATATCCCACATAGATTCGCATTATAATTCTATGGACACTCATGGGCTAAGCACCAATCAAAGTCCCGCGGAACAACATGTGGTGCACAATCCTCGATGTCATTTTTCCCCATCAATAAACGACGCTTGACGAACTTAAACGATCATAAATAATTTCATTCCTTACCGCATCGTACCCGGCCGTACGTTGTCACGTGTCATATGCTTTCCCTTGTTTCGCTACTTTTCAACAAATCGTCCAACAGTCACGCAAAAGTGATGTGCATTTGAGCACGAATTGGTAGGTTAGGGTAACCAGGAATAAAAAAAGAAACATTCCCCACGTGCCTGCAGGCGGTACGTGCAGTTTCCGTTGACACGATTGCTTTTTGAGTTTTTTCCTGCACGAAGAACTCGCTGGTTGACGTGATGCGCAGCAATAATGCAGAAATGATTGTGGTTTAATTATGTTTTATTTGCTATGAAAATACATATCCGGTCCTCGGGGACGGTATTTCCATTTTGAGGCAGAATTAAAGTCGATTTATTGTGCCTTACAAAAAGAAGAACCCTGCTGGCTGCACCGAATGCATGGAATCGATGCAATCCATATCCGTTGGTCATTCGATTCGATTTATTGTTGGTGGGTCTTCTGCTTCTTCGTTCTTTTTTCGTTCCGTTCCTGACAAATATCTTCATTTCCTTGCTGGTGCCTGGGGACGGAAAAGAATCCTCCGTGCGTTCCTGCGTTCCTTGCTGTGGGGCAACACGGACAACTCACACAGCAACACGCGTGTAGAATATTGAAAACGCACACCATGGTACCGCGGACCGCGCTATTGTTGCTACGTTATGTGGCGGAGTGAAAGCGACAAAAATGAGGGGGGGGGGATAAGATGAGCGGTAAGGGGAGTAATAATATCGAGTGGTTTATCCTTTTTTCCTTTTCCCCCCAGACGGGGTCGAATGTCGGTGTAATGGTATCGAATGCATCCTCACTGCCCTGTTGCTGCCGATTTCTATTTCTCTCTCTCTCGCTCTCTCTCTTTCTCCTGCGCGCTCTCTCTTTCTTTTTGAAATATCCTTTGGTTTCAAGCGGATGGAGCTGTGTTTTGCAAGACGATGTACCGTCAGCTCCGCTAGTGTGTGTTGGTGACGTCCCGCCGAGCACTCTAAGCTCACACGCATCAAAAACTACTTTCCTTGCGACGGAACGCAAACCAGGCGCATGAATTGTTCCGTCCCGTTCGCTCTAAATCCCTCTCTCCCTCTCTCTCTTTCTATCACGCGTCCACGGTCCTCCATCTCATAACCGAAGGCTCGGTTGCTTATTATTTTCACATCACGTAATTGAATTTGTTCGAGAGATCGATCAGAGAGCACTTGTTAACACGGCACTATCATCACGCCGAAATCGAACCGGACCGGTGGAACCGAAGCCTCCAGCACTTGTTGGCCGCGTGCCGAGCGCTTTGTGCTTTGCTGTACCGTGGCGCGACACCACACCACAAACCACAAACCGGTCGGAGAAAATACGAAACGGAACACATAATAAAACCTCGTCGGAAAGGACTTTTCGACGGAGAAGAGTGAGCTCGTTACAGGGAGCAGGTAAAGGTCAAACCGGAAAGGTCCGGCTGTCTTCCTTTCTCTGTCAGTCTCGCGCGGAGAAGTCTGTTGCGCGTGATTTGCGTCGTTGCGATGTAGCTGGGGAGGGATGCGAAGTGGACGGCGGATGGGAGGGCGAAGCGGAAATTAATAGCTTAAAGCTCAATGACCTACAAAGCTTGGCTGGCTGGCGGCAATCGGTTGTTTCCTGCACACGCTGTAAATGCAAATGATGAGCATCGTTTGCGTCGGTGTCAGGGCAGGCAGGATTGCTGGTGGACGCAAGCAGGGCTACAACCTTTCTCCGCTAAATAAAGGGCGTTGATTTAGTTGCTAAGCAATAACAAAGGAAACCACCTTTACCGCACCGGATTCATGCTGTAGCGACTGTTTCCTTCGTGGCGTGGAAGCTTTAATTTGAGAACGCAAAAATAGGAGCTAAAAATCAACCATAGCAACCTGTTTTTTGCACTAAAGACTCTATTTACGAATAATTTTGTTGAAATTTTAACTCACATTATTTTTGCACACATTGATTGTTTGCATTCCTGTTTGCCACACTTTGCGAGCACATGTTTAAACTGATACAAAGCCCACTGTGTAAAGCACTGCAAAAGCACGGAGCTCGCCCGATGACGCACTACAGTTTTACATTGCACCCATTGCTTGTGCGTAGTGCACACAAATCACAGACACCAGCAATCACTTCACTCACTAAATCGTCACATCAATCAATCAACTCAACCAATCGAAGCACGCTGGTGGGTTTGAAAGCACTGGCGGCAGCAAACGGCGACTGACACAACTTTATTGGTCGTTCCGCGAGCGGTGGGAACGTGGCGGAACGTTGCTAGCCCAAACGCAGCTAATTGACCCACCGGAAGCCGACAGCTGTGAAGGGAGCAGACGATACTGGGATATCGGGAGGCTAACGAGTACGCGTCCGACACGAGCGACCGTAAACTAAGGACTGACTGAAGGATGTGTGGTTGCGAACGCTGCTCGTGTGAAGCTTTCTACACCACAAAGCGGAGAAAATGACGAAACTGCACGCTCTTGCAAATGTATTCGTGTTGTAACGGAAACAGAAATATAGAGAGAGAGGGAGAGCGCGTGTAAGTTCGTGTGCTTTTTAGATGGAGAGCGTTCGAAGCGATAGATATGGCCGAAAGCTTTCCGACTGTGTTTGTATGTGTTTGATAAGCTGACAGCTGTTTTATTGTTGCACTTATTACTTAGTTGTGGATCGAGTGTTATGTGTATGTGTGTTAGTGACGGTAAGCATCGCTTGGATGTTTTTTTGTCTTTTCCTTCGCCACCATTTTCATTTCAAGAGATGAAGTAATCGCTGAGAGTAGAAAGCTTCTTTGAGAGAGTGCAAAGTTGAATGTTTACATTACGATTGACTTTCAACAGGTTTCATCAATTAACCGTTTTAGTTGAGTGTGAAGCTTCTCTTATTTGATTGTTGTTAACGGGTTTGAATTTTGTTTTATTTATTCTTTCAATGTTATGTTACTTTTTTTAATATTAGCTATTATAAATTTAGAAAGATATTGTTTTATTTTTTATTCAGAAGGAACGGTCGGAAAAAGGCCGTATTGCTATGAATATTGTTTGCTTGGTTAATATAAATAATAAAAGGTGTTAGTATTTCATTAAATTTAATTTAAATATTTCTTTTCTCTCACATTTCTGTCCACCCCGTTTGTCTCATAAATTTCAAGCATGCCAAAGAAAAGTGTAACTTAATTTTGATTAAACATTCCAAGCTCCCGGGTCGGAAAGCTTTCCAGCGCCATCTATTGCAAGAAAAATCACGCAGGCAGAGCTTTATTGCTACTTACATCCCCAATGAATCCTTCTTGCAGTAGGTTCTTTGCCATTTGATTGCTGATCTGCTCTTCACATCATAGTTTCTACATCCTTCCTTACTTTATACCCCGTGCATATCGTTGGATGACTTCTTGCTGCACCGTTCACGTAGCACCAGTAATGTTCAAAGCCTGATGCGCTGAACGCTGAAAGGATGATGGAATGGTGCATGCCCCGTCTGGTGTTATGAGTGTAAGCACAAAAGGCATGAACAAACTGAAAATTAATTTCGTCCTTGCATGCGCATAGCTTCTTCCACTCCTTCCAAGCCCTCCGCGATTCGGATGTAACGAGAAATGCTGTAAAGTGTTTCCGGATTGTCGGGTTGTTCAACCGTCCGATGGCTTTGAAGAGTCGTCGAAGCTCGACAAGCATAAGTAGATGTAGTGAAATGGAACGGACGAACGATATTTTCTATTCATTGGCAGAAGACGAAAAGAATGAATGCTGGTCTCGGGTTTCGGTTTCGATTCGTTAAATTATACTTACTTGTGTATGTACATATAGATTAGGAACATTGGATTAGCCTTTTGATTTCCACCACACTTTGTACCAGGAAATGGATTTAAAATAACAGTAGTCAATTTATGCTTTGTAAAACAAAGTTATTGAAACGAATAACATAATTGAAGTATTCAAACTATAGACTTCTACAACATAAAAAATGTTAATTTGTTTTACTTTTTTTTATTCAGGAGTAACGGTCCAAAAAGGCCGTATTGCTATAATTTAATTTGTTTTATTAATTTGTTCTACAATTAATTAAAAGATAGCGGCTTATTGATTATTAATGAAAACAAACTACAAGAAAGAAGATCGTCCTCTTCTAAGAATACCCTGCAGTGAAAAATATTCCTTAATTTGAATTCTTATTCGAAGTGCAAATACAATTTCATTTACTTAGATACGGGGTACCAAACTACAGCCCGCGGGACCCATGTGGCCCTCGATCGCCTACAATGTGACCCGCGATGGCTTTGTAAAGTTTAAATCTAAATAGTTTATTACCTTTTTAATTGTTTTATTTTGTTTTTAGAAACAGAAATAAACCTTCATTACAGCTGAAGAGCTTTAATTGATTAGGTTAATATTTTCTAAACAAAAGTTTATTCCATTAGCTAACAGTAACGTCAAAATTACAAATAACAACGTTATTTGCGGAGCAATGCGGAACGTAAATGAAATGTTTTGGAGACCCCTGTTTTAGATAATAGTGCAAATAGAAAATCTTTTAAATAAGAAGGCTATAGGCTTTTTATGAGCTATAGTTTCCCAGCAAGATACTTCATTAGCTGCAGGTGATATCTGCTTATCTACAAAAATCGAATACTCACTTTTGATTCAAAAGGGGAAAATAAAAGCCGCTAATTACAGATACCAAATGTGCAATCATTAGTTATTTTAAGGAACCAATTTATTTTCTTATTCAAAAGTTAAATGCACAAAATCCAATTTAGATGTGATATATAAGAAAAAATGGTCATCTATTGAGCAGTGTAAAGCGAAAGTAAAACGAATACAACGAACAGTTTTTCACATCAATCATCAAATATGAATATGTACGCAGATACGCTTTTATTTGGTTATCGGTTCGTTAGAATTGTGGCATTACTATGCACCAGTTAGTGATTGATAGCAGGCAAAAAAGTACAGAAATTCTGTTTTTGCCCCCACAACACCGATACCACGTACCAGGTGCGGGGGTCGGCAAATATACTTACACTACGCACAATCTCAGTGTCACTGTCAGCTATAGTGGTGAAACCATCGAAAAGGAGACGGGAAGGGACCGTAGGAGTGCTTCACTTCATAGTATGTACAATAATTCTTATTCTACTAGCTAGCCGTTTCTTTGCTTCTGCTTCGACTTTGACTCGTGGTTATGCACGGTGTTGTTTGATTGCTGGTAGAAGAGTAGTGGTTGGTTGATTGTAGGGGTTAGGTTGGTTGCTGTGTTTGTGCTATGGTTTGTGGTTTGCGCTATACGAACGGACTGTCTACAGTTTGCTAGCAAAGCCTGTCGGGTGTGTTTGCATTAATCGGCATACGTTTGTTAGCCACAGGAACTGTCATTTACTATTGCTATATGAGATCATACCGGGAGGGCACAACGATGCACCGGGTGTACCTTTGGTACGGTAGTGTGTGCGCTGTGCGCTTTCCTTTCTCGTTGTTTTTGCTATTGCCTACTGTCAAGTCTTGTTACAATAACCTCCCTCCTAGTAGGTTTCACCTTGCTTAAGAATGTATGCCTTAGATATTATTTCACCTGTACTTCCTGTTCTCTTCTCCCATCACTTCCTCAATCACTCGTTTTGCATTCACTATGTCTTATCGTTTTTTTGCCACTTTGCGTTTGCTTGTTTACTTTTGTGGGTGTGAGTGAAAGTGTGTTTTCTTTCTTTCTTTCTTTCTCATTTGTAGTGCGGTTGAGTCGAAGTAAGTAAAGACCGGCCGTCCGGTCAGCGATGTCCGGTTGGCTAGAGTGATAGCGCTCGTTTCGCTGACCTGCTGCTGACTCTCTCTCTTCCCTTCGGTTCTCTTCCCTCAATTGTACTGATACAGTGCTTTGGCTTCCAGCTAGCAGTTTCGCTGTCTGTGGGCAACAATGGCCATTGAAACCGAAACTCGTAAAACACGCTGAAACCGATAAATTCGTTATGCAACCACCAACGGGTTCCTTCCGTGTGCCTGGGGTTAGGAATGTGTTGAAAAGTCAGCAAAAGTAGTGCATCCAGTGCACCGCAAACTTTCTTCCTGCCCATTGCACACAGGAACCAACCGGGTGTGATGATGATGCTGATGGTTAGGAGGTGACGACTCAAAGGCATGATTGGTGATGATGGTGGTCTTCTAGAGTACATATGCTCTTTTATGGTGGTTGATTGAGATCTTAAGACTAAGGGTTTGATGACGATCTGTCCTAACTATGTACTATTTCTAATTGGAACATAATAGAAAAAAAGGAATTATTTGTGGGTAGAACAGAAGATATCAAACTTGTTGCATTAGTGCGAGGCCAGAAGTTTAAACATATATTTCATAGTACTAGGCTGAAACTAGCCATTCTGAAAGGTAGTGAGATCCAGAATGAATAACTTGAAGTTAAGAAATGGAAAAAATAAATACATAAATAAATAAGAAAATAAATAAATAATTAAAAATAAATAAATAAAATAAATAAATAATAATTATTCATTTGTTTAATTTAGCTTAGCTACTGATGCGTTTTTAAAGGCATTAATACATTGGACCCGAGAACAATACTTGCTTACATATATATGTACATAATTTGCACGAGAAATCTTTTCATTAAAATTATAAAAATCTACTATATTTTGCTTCCATCGCACGAATTACCAATAAAAAATTAATAAACAAAAAAGGAAATTGATTATTGGAAATAAAAAATAATCATAATATGTGACTCTAAAGAGCATTTTTAGGATAATTAATTTGCCTGTTACTAGGCAGCATGCCACTTGTAGATATTTTTCATAATCGTTCAAATTGTCCCAAACACTATTAAATGTTCGATTACCCTACTCTAAGTCCAAAATTTAAAGTAAAATAGTTAGGAAAAAAATTAAATGGATAATACAAAATAAATAAAATGTTTTATAATCATTATTTAATTCTCATTTATGTAAATGCAATGACAATCGTAATGCAATGCAATATTTAATACAATAGATAACAACGGAAGGCAAATATATTTTCTCCCAAAAATGAATAAAAACTGGTTATCGTTTAACTATGTTCAACGTTGTCTAACCATTTTCCAAATAAATTAATGTGACACAAAATAATGCACGTCATAGCTTGCCTTAAGCGCACATTGAAACAGAGAACAGACGAAACCATATGAATGTGTTCGGTTGGTTTTTAAGTATAAACACAACAGTCATGAGTTTTTAATGCATACTAATTTCAAGCAAGACACGTTATAGACCAAGATTAATTATATTCAGTTATGTGAAATGTTTCTCTTCTCCAATTGAATTTATATTTGTATATTTAAAGTGTAAAATGACACTAAGCTAAGGCATGGAAAGGAGTAAATTGGTTCACAAACATTGAAACACATCGAGGCGTATTGTAAGTAGGCCGCTCATACAAACACATACAGGACACAACATTGAAGATAATTTAAAAAAGCCTGAAGAAAGAACATTTAATCGTGAGTATTAGCTCTTCATTTGCAACATTCTTAACATCTACAAACTGGCGAACGTGGCACACCCTGGCACATACACACGCAGGGCAGGCCATCGTTCGTATCGCGTTTTCTTATCTAAATTGCTTCGACGGATGTGTCACAGCTTTCCGTGCGTCTGTACATTACCGACCGGTTCAGGTCAGTGGGCATTGAAAAGACGAAATTGACACAAACAGCCCTTGAAAGTCGATGAGCTTTGGTTGGATCGAAGGTTCAGCCCGCCTTGGGGTTTGTAGGTCACGGCCGGGAAGCACCTATCGATCCGCGGGTAGTGGAGAAGGGTGGCAAGGAGCGGGAACCTCTCCGCGATGGAGACGCCCAGCCGCTTACAATATAACAATGGCTGCGTATCGCAACGATGCATTCAAATCGTTATTATCCTATCCTAGTTTGTGGGGATAGGACGCTATACAATTGGCCAGGAAACGGGCCCTAGCTCGGTGAACAACAATACATATTTATCACTATCAGCAGCGAAGAGCGGGGACATGGCACCGCAGCCCGAACCGCAACTCGATGGAGACGCCTGGTCGTCCATCACGTCGGACTGGCTGCGTTCTGCACCGTGTCCCAGATTGTCGGGCAGTATGGCAAAATCAACGTAACCCTGTTTTGACTCGAAAGGCATTGTATCAACTGCACCGAGACAATCGATAAGTTCGCATAGCAAGGCATCATCCTTCGAACGATCGTCCCCCTTGCTTGACGATCGTCGGCTCGCGTCCTCCAGCCTCGAGGGCTCAGCAGCATCAGCCGACAAAACCTCCACACGGTCATTTGTGACCATGTTTCTCGCAGCATCTTTCCCCGTACCAATGATGTCCATTATTGATGAGCACCGTTGGATGGTCCCGATTGGGCTGCGAATCTTTACCGCCAGAATGTCGGCAAAATTCCACCATCCATCGTGAGCGAAAACCTTCACCAGGGCACGTTTGACGATGCCTGTCACAGTGGTACGCTTCTTCCGGCGACCTACCGATCGGATTGTTCCCTTTAGTCGGGTCCAGCTCGGACTTGGAAACGACTTTTTGACTGGCGCATTCCGACGATGATGGTGTTGCTGCTGCTGCTGCTGCTGCTCCTCATCTCCCGCTTCCGGGAGCAGTTCGTGTTGTGGTGTCGCTGGAGGCGTATTGAGGAAACATTCCCCAAACGTTGGCCATACTGTTAGCGGGGGTGTTGCAGCATCCGTAACGAACTCATCCGGCGGCGCTATGCTGGGCGAGCGTCGGTCCATTCCGGTTGCGGTGTACGTATCGGTGCATGTGGTGGACCGTAGCGACGGCAGTAAAATTTGTGCCGCTATATTGTGCTCGATTTCTTTGACCGGCGAGCTGGTATTGCCACCGGTAGACGTTTCGTCTGCATCGTCGCTGTCTGGAATAGTAATCGGTTTCATTTCCGATCGACATTCAGCCGGGCACGGGCCCGCTTGGCCGGTAGGCTGACCGGATACATCGTCCGCACTCAAGTGCCAACGAAGTGACCGTTCCGTGCTGCTGGACGGTGATTTGTATGCGACTGAGCTTGTCTGGAAGAAAGGGAGGAAAAGAAGAAAAAAAGAGACAAAACGAGAGAAAGATGAAAAAGTGAAAACATCGAATAAGTGCATGCGGAAAGGAATCCGTTTCAATCACGGCTGAAAAGTGTACGAAGATTGTTTGCTTTCATGTTTGTATCAGGATTTTTTTTATTACAATTTTTGATATAATGAAAACACGTACAGAACACTTTCCAATAAAATTTCAAGACGAATTGGATGGTCGTTAAAACACGTTTCAGGAACGAAAATCCGTTAAATCAGGCAAGTGGTGACTACTCTAAGCAGCCGTTGGTGTTTTTTATTGAAACAATTTTTGATCTCCTTCTTCTTCTATTTGGCGTAACGTCCTACACGGACATGCCGGCCTATATATACAGGCTTTCGAGACTTAATTCATTACCACGTAGTCGGATAGTAAAATCCTTGGCTACGGGAGCACGGTTCATTTTGGGCTTGAACCCATGACGGGCATGTTATTGAGTCGTTCGAGTTGACGACTGTACCACGGGACCGCCCCTAAATTTTTGATCAGTTTTGTCATAAATTGAATAAATATATCATTAAATATTTTTATTTTTTAATCTAATATTTAAAATAAATAAAATTAAAAATGGATAAACTCATTTGCTGATAAATTGTTATTTTGGTCGCATAAATCAAACAGAAAGCCTAGCACACGAACCCAGGTGGCTTATTTAAAAAGTTTCCCAATTATAATGGTTTCTGCTGCAGATTTTATGCAAAGGACAAATCTCTCAACCCGGAAAAAGTATTCCCTCAGTTTTGGTTTTTCTTGAAATTGTTATCACTTTCTTTTCCACTGCTTATCTGCTCACGAAGCATTGCTTCCACTATGGCAAAACAAATTCTTACCACCACAACTACTGGCTAGCAATTCAAAGCCGCAAAAAAAGCCATTGAAATGAAAAACGTGATGTTTTTGGTTGCTTTATTTGTGCCATAATTTACTATTTGCCCAATGGTGGAGGAAAAATCTTTCCAATTCACTTCAAGTGTAGGCGTTTTCGGGGTTTTCCGGTTGCTTTGGATTGGAGCAGTTTTATTTTGTTTTGTTTTTACTTTCATTTCACTTTAAACTTTACCATTCAAACTAATGCCAAACCGGCGGAAAACACTTGGCTCACATTCGGTGGTCGGCTGTGCGGTTGGTGGGTTTGGTCATAAATTTCCCGTGCATAAACTTTTCCATCTCTCGTGCGCGGCTCGAACGACGCAACCACGGTCGAACCTCGCGCATCTTTGCATAACAAATTGTAGTGACACTTTTCACCTTCTTTGCTCTCATAACGGCGTCGTAGCGAGAGAAGAGGGAGCAAAAAAAATACCATTAAACATAAAGTACTAGAATTACACTAAAAAGGAATGCAACTGCGACAGGAAAGTTTAAAGTTGCTCGGGTTTTTTGTGTGTATGTTTTGCGACGCGGTCGCGGCTCAGCGAACCATTTATGGGCACATGAATATTTATGTGCGTAGCGAGACGGAAGAAGATGCAACCCGTACGTACGTGTGCTGCAGCCGTGTGCCATAAAAACACCCAGTCCAAGAGGAGGAGGGAAACAGAGTAAAGCGAATGATGTGCACGTAAAACTCACCGTCCAACACACCGACATTACGCGCAAGGTCGGAAGCCGGATCGGAATGGTCGATGTGACCACATCAAGCAGGCGAAAAGAGCGTTCATTGTTTCGGTTGCCTCCTCTTCCATTCTCCCTTCTCAAACCATACCCCTTCACTGCTGGATAGTAGCCATGACGACCGATAAGTGTACTTGGTTTTTAACAATCGTTATGAGGACACTTATCTAAGCGGGGGCTGTGGGGATTGGTTATGCTTTCTAAGTGATGGTGTACCATGTTAGGGACTCACGTAGTATTCTCAGCCGACCGGAACGAAGGTGAAGTGTCGTGTCAACAGTCGATCTGCATCGAGTGCAGTAAATGTTTTGCTATTGACGGTTCGTGTCTGGCGATGATGGTCGAGTGTGACTGCCGCTGTCGCAGAGCGGTGCCATGTGCAGCCGGCTGGTGCAACGCGATGCTCTTGTTCTAATTATCACTGGCACTAGGACGTAAGCAGCTATATGCCAGGCACTTGCAATTAGTGTTTTTACTGTGCTGCACACATAAGGATGCTTAGCGGGTGGAGAGTTTCCGATTGGTTATGAGGGTAGCTATCAATGTTATTTTCTACATTTTACCGTAAGTACTCTTGCAATAAAGTGTAAAATTAATATTGATTGCGGTAAAATGTACATAAAGATGGACTGTAGATGTGTCTTTTGCACCACACCACATGGTTTTCCCTTATTAACCCCTTATTCCCTTATTCCCTTAGATGTGTGTTCTCGTTTTCCAAATATTGTATGAATTCATTAGGTAGATGTTGCATAAAAGACATAGATAATTATTTATCTAAAGGGAAGATATATACTAAAAATGGATGTAATATATGTAATATACTACAGTTCCAAGTGATAAAACTTAATTTTGTGTGAGCAGTTATAGCGTTAACTTTTACATTATCGTACAACGCAATAGGGTAGTGTTGTGATTGGACATTAAAATTAATGTGTTTAGTCACTTTACTTAATTTTACCATTACTTCAATCAATATGTTTTATCAGGGGAGGATTCCGTCATACAGTCGTCAACTCATACGACTTTAGAACATGCCCGTCATGGGTTCAAACTAGTGGTGGGAGCTCGGAATCGGACCTACTCGATTGTTCGGAACCAATTCCGGAGCCGATTCCGATGCTGGAATCGATTCCGATTCCGAATTCCATTCCGGAGTTTGTTCTGGAGCCGATTCCGAGATTCTGATTCCGGAGCCAAATCCGATTCCGGAGCCGATTTCGATTCCGGAGCCGATTTCGATTTCGGAGCCGATTTCGATTCCGGAGCCGATTACGATTCCGGAGCTGATTTCGATACCGGAGCTAATTCCGATTCCGGAACCAATTCCGGAGCCGATTCCGGAACCGATTCTGGAATCGATTCCGGAAGCTGATTTCGGACCTACTATCCGGAATCGATTCCAAAAACTTCGGAGCTAGCCGGAATCGATTCTGAAGAAATCTTCATTTTTCCCATCACTAATTCAAACCTCTAATGAAAAGTCCCCCCGAAACAAGGACTGAATATTCGGCTGGATAGAACTAAATAAGTCTCGAAAACCTGTATAAGCTGGCATGATCACGTAGGTCGTTACGCTAAATAGAAAAATCACTTTACACGTGACTGCAATTCATTTAACCAATTTGTTGATTGCCAAACAGGAATTCGTGTAAAAAATCTGCAATTCAACATAAGTTGATCTGATTCTCTCGCTCTATCACTATCACTCTATCTCGCTTTATCTCTCTCTTTCGAGCTCTATTTATCTATTTTGTCGATCTGCTTGCAATAGGGCATGTCGTCGTGCCACGGATCGATCAACAATAATACTCCAATATGCTGAACCACTGACTGAAGCTTCTCATCAATGCAGCCTATCCTATCTTCAACCTATCTAGCCAACGTATTTATTGTGCTCTCCTGCCCCTTATGCTCAACGGTGGGTTGCTTGTAGAACATCTTTTTTGTGAGGCCTGTGCCAGGCATCATATTATACCATGCACTCGTCGTATGGATTTGGTTTTTGAAATCAACTATTGTAACCAAACACAAAACACTCTTAAAACTATGTCAAAAATGTAAATAAATTAACCGCTTCAACTGAGCAAAATATTTTTATTTGAGATATGATTGAAAATTTCCTTTGTATGCTCGAAAGCTTTGTTTTTTTCATTCAAATTACGTTATGACGGACGTTATGATTGGTATTGCGAACAGCATCGAAACTGAATGTCGCTGGGCCGACAGCACGACGGAAATTCGGACAGACGGGTTTTTATCCTCTTGTCATCCAATGTACTCTTACGAACATTAAATCAATATGCTTCTGCGTTAATAAACGACCTTTCCTCCTCTATTCTGCACGACCATCAACGCATTCGTCACATTCAAATATGGTTGTTTTCCAGTCATCATTATGTAAAATATTATTTTTATTGCAATCAATTACAATTTTCTTCGACTGAACGTGTTTTAAAACATGGGAAAAAATTGTTTCGAATTTCGGACCAATTTTCGGAAGTTTTTGTCAAGTTTACAACCGAGTAAAAACTGATTCACGTCAATAATTTCTTCAACAAAGGACCAGCATCCAGATGAATGGGAATTAACGGTGAAATGCAAATTGCTTGAAATAATATGGATTGTGAACTGAAAGAGAGAAAATATTTTTTATCGTGACATGCATGGCGAAATTTATTAACGGCAGTTACTTATTAAATTGATGTTCGTGTCATCATGTAAAAATAAGAAAAGGTATGGTTTTACTTTGGATATGAAACATATTAATCAGTATGAGCACGATAAATGTCCGAATGACATTTATGACGAATGACGAAATGACGAATAATGTCCGGAATTTGAAGCTGTCTATACAGGGTTTCCCACGATTTATTGGTCAGTTCCCATGATTTATTGGTGCGTTCCCACGATTTTTTGGTCGTATCCTATAGATTTTTGGTTCGTTCCCATATTTTATTGGTATTTTCCAATTGGATATCAATACAATTGGACCAACAAATTCTGGGAAACGACCAAAAATCGTGGGAACGCACCAAAAATATGGGAACCCACCAAAAATTGATGGGAACCAACCAATAAATCGTGGGAAACCCTGTAATATCACTTGAACGAATTGTCAAATTTCCCGAAACATGCATTCAGGGCTCAAACTTCTTCTTCTTCTTTGGCACAACAGCCGCTGTCGGCCAAGCCCTGCCTGTAGCACTAGTGGGCTCGGCTTTCAGTGACTTGATTATTACCATAGCATGATAGTCAGTCCCACATATGGGGGCACGTTCCATTTGGGGCATGAACCCATGAAGGGCATGATGTTAAGTCGTACGAGTTGACGACTGTACCACCAGACTGGCCCGGGCTCTAACTGAAATATTGAAATATTTTAACATAAAAAATGTACAACCAAAATGCTTTTTCTTCTTCTATTTGGCGTAGCGACATAGGCGGTAATTCCGGCCTATACAGGCTTTTGAGACTTATTCAGTCCCATGCAGAACCACCAGGGACGATCCATTATATGCTTGAATCCACCACGGGCATGTTTTAAAGTCGTGCGAGCTAGTGCCAAAATATCTCTTTGGAACGTTTTCAATTATTTTAAAACCTTGCGAAGAATGGAGTGGTCATAATAAAAAATTGATTTGGTTATCAAATATGTGACTCCTTTATATTTGATCTACTCAGGAGTTCGATTGCTACTTAGGCGTATGATGCATTGTAACATTAGTTGTAACTAGAATTGTATAAAATTTAGCTAAAAAAGTATATCAAATGCTTAAAATCCTTAAATCCGTCTAATTTATACTTCACTTTCGACGTTCTGTACGGTTCCATAGTGCGATTAAAAAAAAAATAGATAACGAATCTACAAAGATTGTCTACAAAAACCCGATATCGATTCTACACACTGCTTAATTAATGATTGCAAATCAAATTACAAGCTGACGTACTGTAAAACTGAACGTGACTGTACCGATGTGCAAGCTTAACGGCTGTACGTACGGCTAAAAATAGTAACAAAATCTGCAACTTTTATATCCTTGGGGCATGCAATGCCATTTCTTGTGAAAGAATGGAAAACTACAAACTGCCAAACGTGGCTCATATACATGCAAAATGGGGTTTTCCTCTCTTCTGTTCGTTTTAGGTGGACAGATATCAATACCTATGCGGGTCTACTGCAACGCGCCTACCAACATTCCAGTGCGCTCGTTCAGATCAGCTCAGATCGAGTGGAAAAGTTCGAGCAAAGCCCATCCACTTTCACCTGGGGAAAAGCCTATGGAGAGAATGTGTACCGGAATAGTTCTGCAAAGCTCGTCTCGTGTCCCCGGGCGACGTCACTTGATCGCACACTAAAGAATCGATGCCAGCTGTTGAGTGTTTTACCGCGTATGCTGCTAGTCTATTACCGGGGTATTGTAACGTGCCCCACACATGGATGATAATGTTGGGTGGTATAAAACATTGATGCCGCTCCCGAAACATACGCCCGTCGTCCTTCAGCAAAGCGGTAAATCTAGCTTCTAATTACATTCTTCCATACACAAAAACATAGGCAGGGCGCAGGAGGTGTGGCGCTGGAAAACTTCGCCAACGCCTAAAACCCCAGCGGAACTATTTGGCAACATTTCGGGAATCCCAACCCATCCCGAGTGGGGTGCAAGAAGAGATAAACTTACCGTTGGTGTGTGCGTTGCTTGCTGCTCTTGGACAGAGGCTTCCTCCACGGGTAGCGATGCATCCGGGCCGCAACGGTACGCCTGTGCGAATTTCAAGCATAGCTCCTGCAGATCAGACCGCTTCGGAAGTGTGCGAAGAAGAGTGCTGTTCGGGAAGGGAAGATGGAAAATGGGGTAGTATTTACACCGACGGAACGTTAGAATAGTGAGAAAGTTTGCCCGTGAAACGATAACGATCCGATTATGTATCTTTTATCACACTATATGCTGCCTTTTTTAATTAATACTGTTTTAATAGCGAATGCATTTCAACACAATGCATTTTAAATTAAGCTCTGCTGTGTTATTTTAGGTAAGTGGCCGTTTCGATGGCCGTTTTTACTTGTTCAGTAACGTATGGCACGAACTAAATTTGCTTTTGCAAATAGTATTATTTAACTGTGTGGGCTTCGTTGATTAAATTTACTGACTCATATCAAACAAAAAGTACTCCACGGTATTCGCTCATGAAATGGGAGCCCCATCGATTGCTTCCTTTTTATGGTAGTTTCAAAGTTGCTGTCTTATGATCAATCTGTAACAAATGCACCAGAGAAGGTGCAACGAGGCGAAAATGGCTTGGAAAAGAAGTAAAGTAGAAAAAAGGGGCATCATTCAATTCAATTTCTTTCCCTGCCCGCTCCTAGCAGCTACTTGCTGCCGTGCTGTGCGGTAGCAAACTGCTTTTTTGCTGCCCGACTTGCCATCGATTCTAGGAAAGAAAAAAGGACCAAAAGTCTCTGCTGCTTCTCGGTTCCCATTGGATTATCCAACAAACGATGCGAAGTTCTGTCCGACGAGAAAACCGACACATGACAATCTTTCTTCATTAGCTTTCCTCCTCTTGCTTCCTCTTCTCGATTCCTTATCGTTCGATTTGGACAAAATTTCGAGCCCAGAAATCAATAGGAATGATTCCTGCCATGCCATGCTGGCTGAAAAAAGGGGAGAGTCAGCGCTTACTTACCGGGTCGTAGCATTGTTTCGTTTGCTGGCATCGACTGGCGCCACACCTGCACCGTTGTTGGCGGCATTGTTGCACTTTGCTCCACTCGGAAAGATGCGTCGCAGCAGTGCATCTCGCGGGCAAATGGCACGTGGAAAATCGTACGGCAGTTGCGTCAGTGCGACTGCATCGATGTCGGCCCACTCGGTGGGCTCGCCGACGGTCGCTCCCTCCTCCCGCCAGTACAATGACTTCCACTTGGCATAGCAAAGCAGCAGCCGACCGTACGTTTCCACATCGTTTGATCGATAAATGGTTAGGCCGGTGGAGGTCGTTGCTGTTGTGCCGGCCGCCATTGCTGCTGTTGTGCCGAGAAATGCTTCGAACACGGGGCCAAGCAGGGCGGGTCCGGCGGCCGGATTGCATTTCACACGAAGCAGCGTCAGTTGGATGAATTCTGCCCGGTTGCGAAATATCAATCGCAAGCTCTCGATGATGGAGTGTGCTTCCTGCTGCAGGCATCCAGCGTCGGCTTGAGCCCATAGCTGACCCTTCCGTTCGATCAGCTCGGCCAGCAGCGGCACATTGATGTAATTGCTTCTGATTTCCATCGATTGCTGCTTTTTATTAATTTCATCCCCACAGGGAGGTGGTGCGTGTGTTGATGCAGAAGCATACACAGCCGAAGTGCAAACAGGGACCAGCCAGGGCACGCCCGTCCACAGATTTTACACATCCGGCAGGCGTCAAGGTTAGCAGGAACATTTCCGCGAACACCGGATGGACAGCGTTCAGCCATGTGCAAAGGTACGAATTGATGATTGGACACATTGAGGGAAAGAAAAAAGGGATTTAAAGAGAGAGAGAGAGAGAGAGAGAGAGAAAGAGAAAAAGACAGGAACAAACGAAGCAATTAATTGAAACATCAAAAACATGAGTTAAACGAAGATGGCTGTGCTATTGGCATTTCTTTATTTGCTTTCAGTTTGTTTTCTTTTTTGCTTTTGCGGATGTTTGTTTTCTTCCGCGTCTATGCTGCACCGATTGGTATGCAATCGTTTAATGAAAAGGCACGAAAACCGAAAAAAGGAGAAAAAACTTTGACATCCGTTCCAATCGTCGTTGAGCGGTAAATTAAAAAAAACATTTCAAATCAAAGACCGGCAATAATCACTTTGTGGTTTATTGTAAATTTGCTTCGTTTTTTTATCAACTGGTTTGAATGTTCTGTTGTATGGAAAATTGAAATAATTTATCATCTTTCTTTTCTTCTACCGTATAAAACGATTTGCGCGACACACAGCTGGACCGTGCGAATGGTTTTTTGAAGTTGTGTTTAATGTCCTTTGGGTAGGGGTCGTCTAATGAAAGTGTATGTGTGTGTGTGACTAGTTTGTTCGTTTGTTTGTTAATAGATTTGCTTTGGGGTCGATTTGAGTCAATGTAAACTTTGCTAATTGCTTTTCGCCGACGGCCGAGAGCATCGCACGGTCCAGCGCCGTTCAAGTTTAACTCGCGAACGCTAGCTTGTGAGCGAGGTTCCTTTGAAACGACGAAGCGGTAATTATTAAACGCGAACACAAACGTAACGGTGTTGACATATTTTCTAATTGCGGGAATATTGCAGTATGGAGTAAACTAAACTTTTCAAATTGCAACGTACTTTTACCTCCATTTTCATAGCTACTCTCATATTCTAATTTTAATAATTAATAATCTGTTCTCCTAAAACCAGTTAAACCTATCTAAATTAACCAGCGTTTCTAGTAAACCTTTCCCAGAACATTTTAATTTCCAAATTACCAATCCCCTACTCAAATCGTACAAATCAGTCACCGACCACAGGCTGCATCGCTGATTCAACAAACTAATTACTTACGCATTGGTATCGCAAATCGCAACCCGTGTCGCAATTGCGTTGATTGGTTGATAGATGTGTTGGGTGTGTCGTACTACTACCGTACAGTACACCGCACCAAACCTGGTTTGATTGATGAAGTGCAGCTGCAACGCAACTGTTGATTGAAGCGGATATGCATGTTTCGGTTTTACGTAAGGAAGGGGGACAACACGGGGCAGTAGAAGAAATACTACCGATGGGTGTGCAATACACGAAGGCAAATACTGCTGAAGGATGTTTGCCGATACAAATCCTTCTACCGCAACGCAGAAGTGTAGTTCTTTACCATGCTTAAACACCTTTCATTACACATTTTGTTTGCATTATTAGTTGATGACCACACGCGGGACGCGCGGCACGAAGACAAGCACTGGCACGAGTTTAGCTCATACCGCAAGGCAAAGCTGTGATTGCGTTCCACTCTTACATTCCAATCAATCGCCATTGTGTGTCGCACGCGTTCAATTTTGCGCCACATGTCAAGTGTCCGGAAATTAGTTGCGTTTGCGGGAAATAACGCACCCGATCGAAAGTGGATGGTAACGGTCGTACCGTCAGTTGGGGCGGAAGATTAGCCTAATGGTATTCAATCAGCAATCAAGCGAGAAGCGGTTCCGCTGTTCGCATACCGACACAAAAGGAACGCTCTCGAGTGCACCAACAACTACAGCAACTTTTGATGCTAAACTAATCGCTCTATTAGCACTGCACATCATCAACCTCAGCTATTTTGATCGATCAGGAAACAACACATAAAAACAAACTCGCGTATCATCATCATCATGGAGTGAATCTCAATATTTGGCCCCATATTCGATACTGTTTGGGTAAGGTGGGGCCTACAATAATTGATAAAATATTTAATTGCAATATATTACAAACATCATCCATCCGTGCAGTCGGTGAATTTGAATTAATTTGCAACGTCGCTTCCTTTTCCATCACTGGCCCGCCGAATGGGTTGAGATGCGCTAAGTGGCTGCCATCAAATTGGAAATCGTTGTTTAATGAAATAGTAAACCACAGAGAATTCAACAGTAGCAGCAGCATATCGAGCCTCATCCACGTTCGATGATGATAACGTTCCACCAGATTTGAGTTTAAATTTTTAATGAACAACTTTCGGCTAATGGACGTTACTTTGGATGGGCACGCTATTTTCACGGCAATTTAGCACTCGAAAACCGCCATTTTATGGCTTCTGTGTCAAGAGCGTCTGTTGTTTTTTTCGTTGAAATTAAATTAATGTCCCTCAATTCGGAAGAGATATTCATTTGTTTGCAAACTTGTCTCTCCATCCAGTGGCTGAGGCTTAAATTTTATTAAATAAATAAGCATCCATTCCGTTTTGGCATCTGGCTGAAAGCAAGGTTCATGCCTGGCTGATGGAAGTAAATTTCCGTTTTAATGAAAAATCACAATCAGCACATTGTGTGTGACAATGCGATTCGGAAGGAAACCGAAGCACTAAGCTAAAGGCCAAACACAATGATGAAAAATGAAACAAATGGCTTTGTAAAATCAATTTCGGCGATTTTTTTTAACTCGTTTAATGCACCACCTCACTCCCAGATGAAGGGTGGGTGCGCGGTATTAGCGAATTGACGCATTGCATTAATCTCATAAACCCTGCAGCAGTACAATTGAATCAAAAGTTAATTAAAATGGAAAGCCGTTTACACGCAGACTGTCACGCTAGTTGCAAAACGAACACAATCTTCCGAACAATGTGTGACAAAATATGATTTTTATGTTATAATTGATAGGTAATAGGTTATAAGTTTTAATTGAAAGCATATGATCAAAGGACACACATGGGTTGTATTAAAATAGGGGTTTAATTAAATGTACTAGAAAAAAAAACAATAACTATGGGATTGATTCTAATGATTTCCATTTAGATTTGCTATAATTAGTTTTTGTCTCGCAAACGAGACGAGCAAACTGAACCGTTCGGATAAAGGTGGCATTAAAACAGTGCGCCTCTCTACATTACACCGACTATAGAATTCTATTTTACACTCATGTTCCATGGCTTCAATGTTTCGACATTACATGCTAATTTAATGGCTAGTTCGGCAGTGATAGAGCTAGTCGAATGTTGATAGAATATAGAGACATAAGTACCCGGCATCATACGATTTGGTACACCGTTTCGGAACCGTATGCTGAACACATTGTTTAGGGACGAAATATCGTTTCACATGAACATTCTATGCTGCTCTGCATTATATATTTTTAGTTTTTGTTTGGCAAATGTGGAGCAAACGGGGGTGTGCATTATTTATGGTTTACGCGATTTGTTCGCCACCGTTCGTGTGACGTATGTATATGCACCGACACCTACGCAAGCGACTGTGCAGCGACGATGCAGTCGGGGGTAGTTTTCCTTTCTGCACAGAGATAAAATGTATCGCGATATGTTTAAAAAGGTTTTTGAAAAAATAAACTATCTCTGCTAGAACTATGCCCAACCAATCACCAAGCAATAAATATACAGCAATATGGAGCACGGTTTGTGTGCGCATAAATTACAAGCAACAATCGTTGTAACTAGCTCCACAGCTAGGGTAGTTTGTTCGTTGATAACAGTGTACTTGTACAGTATTGGACAAAATCGATGTACAAAGGGTAAATGCTGGGAAAACAGGTGCATATGTAAATTGATCCTATAATTTGATTTATTCAACCAATAAGGTTTTTGGAAATCAATTTGCGTTTGAAAGATTAAATAAGAATAATTATTTATAATTGTTGAAATAGTTATCTTCATATTTAGTTGCGTGTGGTAGCTCTGACCTTTTAATCTATTGAAAAAAAAAAGTAAATGAGACTTTTATTGTGATCTTTTATGAAATTTGGTGATACCAAAAAATTATCCGAGGGTCTTAAACTTTTTGGATAACGTTTAATTTTACGTTTATTTTAAATTACTTCTAATTGTTTATTTACCCAAATGATGAAATATTAAATTCTCTCTAAGGAAATATCGCAATTATTATTTGTAAAAACTAGTGATGATGGTGATAGGCAATAAAATTAATTTATAGGTAATGAACTTTAACAATTTATAAAAAAAACTTTAACAATAGGAGTTCAAGTTTAGATTTACAAACAAATAAGGTTTAAATAAGTTTATGTTAGTATCTCAATGTTTAAAGTTTGCTCCACATATTTGCTATAGATGATGAACGGCTATGAATGGATTAGTTCAATAAAATGAATTATTTGATCGGAGTAAAAGTCAATAAATGATAGGTAAAACTATTTAAAAATAATAAAAAATAATGGAATTTAAGGAATGTTGCTTTTTATTAAAAAAGGATGAAATTTGTAAGTTAAAAATGTCTGGTCAAAAGGAAGGACGATTTGTCGGATGAACGATGTACGATTCCGTTCCTAGACGAATAAATGAAATGTAGGAAAGTAATTTTTTTATGAAACAATTACAAATATTGATTTCTGAATGCTACATAAGTTAGTAAACTTCTTTTATACTGTTTGAAGGTAAAGAACAAATCTTAATATCACCATATTTCCCAGCAACGTTTAACCAGTTGTACTTATTCTGTCCAACACTGTATATTTATGTGTCTCTGTGTCTGAGCCTCTGTACAATCCCAACGGGTGGGGGGATATTTACTAAAAGCTTCCCACGTTGCACCTCATATCAACTAGATTGATAGCCAACGCATCAAGCCTCGAAATTGCTATGTTTTATGTGCACCAGCGACAGAATGGACCGTCCCAGAAAGACCGTTTCAATAGTATCTCGGCAGAAGATTGAAGCAATCGATGGGGTAGGAAATAAACACCCTCGTTCGGAAGAATTACGCCGTGAACGCTTGGTTACGGCTGATCCACATACTATAAATCCCTTTCTCTCTCTCACACACACACTCCCCATATCAACAGTCTGTATCCATCCTCCCCGCGGGAGTAAAACGGAAACTCTCGGATAGAATCTAAAGTGACAGGTACGCTACGATTGGCGCGTTTTTAGGTTGTGCGAGTCGCTCATCACACCCGGGCGAGATGTCACTCGGCGAACTGAAAGCCTTGATGAAGAGGATTAACTTATCGATTGATGATGTCATCAGCTTGGACCCCTCGTGCTGAAATGGACATACACACACACACAAACGCAATCATCAATGGACACAGGCCAGCACACTCACCAGATGCCGCTGACGATTGGAGCCGTTGTCGCGTTGCTGCTTCGCGGTTGATTCGTCCCGGCCGCCCGTGTGTCCGCCCACCGATGTGCGACGATGATGATGTCGGAACTGTGCAATGCAGTGCTCCAAATTGAACAGATCGTTGACCAGCAGATAACTACGAAGCGTTTGGCGGGGGACCAGGAGAAGGTAACAGTTAGCCGGTGTGTCCACTCCCGTCTGGAAGTTGATTGATCTGACAGGTGGAGCGCAAACGCACCGCACCGCAACGCGAGAGCACAACTTACCGCGTTTCGGCCGCCCGCTGACCGGGCGGTACGGGTGGCAGCAGGCGCAGGAAGCACAGGTCGGAGGTGTGCCGAACCGTTGGACAGCGTCCGGGCAGCAGCCGGATGGCGTGTGCATCGATGGCAGCTTTTTCGTCCCGTCCGTGCACGAGTGACTTCCAGCGCTTGTAGCAAAGCAGCATCCGGACGTACCCAGGTATGGTGTCGTAGTCGGCCGGGGCTGTGCCGGCCTGGGTAAGAACGTTCTCAAACACGGGATAGAGCAGCAGTGTGTGCTGACGGTCCGGCGGCAGGCGCAGTAGGGTCAGCGCCATCAGCTCCATGCTACCGTCGAAGATTACGAACATGCTGCCCACGATCCGGTTACACTCGCGCAGCAGCGTGGCCGGCTGGACGGGCGGATGCAGGCCGGTCACCGATTCACACCGGAACCGGATGTAGTCCGCCAGTATATCGATCACTGTCAGCTGGTAGCGACGGGTTTGTCGCGCTTTTTCACCACCACTGGCAGCAGAGCGGTCCGATTGCTGAACGCCGGGCTGGGAAGATGACACAGGGAAGATGTGGTGGTGAGCCCGTTCCGCGATACCAAGCGCACGGGGCAAATCCGTCACACGGATGCATTCGCACGGCGACATCGAGGGCGGTGCGGCGAATCGGAAGCGACCATTTCACGCCAAGCAAAACCGGGAAGAAAAGGAGATGAGTGAAAAGAAACAGAAAGGAAATAAGTAAAACCGTAAATGCATGTAATAATTATGATTAATGATGGTGCACTTGCTTGCGCAAGGCTCGGAACAGCACTTTCCGCACCGGTAAAGGGCAGCTCGGAAGGCGTCGGGGCAAGAATTTGTAAAATGATAGATAACGACTAACGGCAGAGATTTCTGTATCATTCACAGTTGCAAGCTGGAAATCCCGAGCTACACGAAGCCCGCAGGCAAAGCAATCTCCCTGTCAGGATAATTTTGTATCCATTTCTCATGCGAGCTTGATATGTCGCTATTATTGCACTCGTCTCAAGTGAAGCGCATCGGGGCGTGGGTATGCAACCTTTGTTATACATTATTTATCATTCCGTTTGCGAACGGGGTTATTAATTGCATTACCGAGTTTGTGAGGTTGTGAAGTTGACGGGATAAGTGGGAAGATAAGTGGTATATTGCATACAAAAAGAGAATGCATTGTATATGTTTCGTACATCTCTACTTATCAAACAAAGCAGGTTGCGGTTGGACAGCTTAAAACATATTATTTTTAAAGAATGTACCGTTTACTTTTAAAAAAATAGTACAATTCCCTATTAAAACGTTACCATTGTCACCGCGATACGTTCATTGGCACACTTGGCTTTGTGCCCTTTATGAAGTAATCACAGCATAGCATTAATTACCAGATGCAAACACAATCGCGCGAGATGGAGCCCAATTTAATTGGCATTTCGTGCCGTGAATGTAAACTTTGACGGCAGAATGTGTAAATGATAATTATGTTAATGTGCGTGCATAACAGTAAACAATCAGAAAAAATGTGGCATCCTTGCATCGTTAGGCAGCCGCAAGGAAAATAGCATGCTGCATTCAGATGAATGCACGCTTTGGATGGATGCGGAGGGAGTCAAGGTTGTCTGAAAGATTGCATGCATCAAATACCGGAGGTTAATTAGCAACGTTTCGCAATGTAGGGAAATATTTGTTAAGGATAGCCAACTGTTACACGGGGTGATTGGTTTGGAAATTGAGGTCAACAAACAAGGTTAATGCATTGTCAAACTAAATAAAGTTCGATTGAAAATTTATTGTGACATTGCAAATAGATAATTTATATTTTTTTTCTATAAATGGCCTAATTACAAAATATCTAGGTAGCTGATAGAATGAAGAGGGTTTAGACGTGTACATAGGTGGGTCATTTTAATAAGTGCTTTAGATAATGCCTTTTCACAATATTGAAAACGATTGAGGGATAAACTTTTAACCGATTGAATAAACAATATTTGATCACGCAAACCCCCTACGTTGTGCTTTTTATAGGTTTTACTTAACACTGCTTTATTGAATTATGACGCGAAACTTTTGTGTGCTTACGCAAAGCCGTTGCTCTTGGTGTCGGTTCTTGTATCTAAATTCGATCGATCTTTTCCCGCTATCCTAATCGCACCAATACATACAAAACAGAAACTGTCAAATATACGCACAGCCCGATAAAAATGCAATTACGTGAAACGCAGTTGAAATATTTCAATTACACGGACTATGGGTAACCGTAACACACATTCCTAAACAATATTAATTATTGATAGTCTGGTCACTTGGGGCTGGTAGTTTTGATCAAGTATTTATAGGATTTAATGTATGATAAGTCGTTTTTTATATCACAGACATTTTTTCTCATGTAAAACTAATGTTGGATTGTGTATGGAAATGTGAAAAATATTTATATTGATTTATTTGTACTTTACTTTTGGCTTAAATAAGACAGAAAAAAACGAGAAAATAATTTAAATCAATGAAAATATGCTTAAATAGGTTTTTATTTTTGTTTAGAAATACAACATATCAGTCACCAAATGCCTATTATATCATTCATATAATTAATTACTATATAATCGTTCACATTCCTGGTGTTGGTTAATTTAATTTACTTTTTAAAACGTAATGAGGTAATTTCCTTGATGTAAGCATTTTTTAATGCTTTGTATTATGTTTTTTAATCTAAATTCCATGACAGTAAATTTTAATCGCTTGCGATAATGTCCACACTTATACAATGTAGCCAGTTTGTTTCCATTGCACGTATCTTTATATTTTTATATTTGACTTATATTTTAATCTTTATATTTGACAAAATTATTAGGTACGATATAATTTTTTAGCGTGCAAGCATTGGGGAGATTCCAACGGTTGTACAAAATCTTACACGTAATCAATATCGTTGCACCAAGTACAACCGAGAAACGAGCGTGTGCTATAAAAAGTAGAGCCAAATTTCCAAGAAAACATGAACCCATACGAAAACTCCTTTTATGTAACATACAGCAATGCTTTTTCCCGCTTTTCGATTTCCGTTGTCACGGTACAGTATGTGTTCATCTTTGTATGTTTCATGGAATGTTGGTGCAAAAGAACTGCTTTATAATTTCATTTAGACCTTCGTTGGAACTTTTTATTTAAGAAATCTAACGAACGTAGTTCCGAGCGATCTTTGCCTTACAAGCAAATACCCATTTTTTCGACGGGTAATCTGGATAATATCCGGTACAAACTCAAACCATAAATAGCGAGTGATTGAATGTATTCAGCCAAGGATACATCACTGTTATCAGTACATGATACATATTATTGTATAAATGAATGATGGCTTTATTTGTCACACTCGGTAAAGTAATCGTTTTGACTGTTTATTTTATGCATGGTTATGGAAGCTAGGAATGCATTAGTTACATAAGTTCAATGTGAGTAAGAACAATAAAGACAAGAAAGAATTTTAGACATAATAAGACGCAGATAGTGTAATCTTTGTTAACATGTCTTTGTTCATATCTCAATAATTAAGAATAAGGGAAAATGATCGCACATCGATCAGTGCGCTATTTATTACTAGGAGGTTTCAATGGGTAAACTTGGGGGTTTCAATTGTTTAGTAACGATTGAAGAATGTTTAGATGTGCAACAGCATTTCAGTTGGACGACAGATGATTCCTTACAGTTGCACAATGTTCCAAAGCCCCTTAAAAGTGTTTACTTGGGCTCAAAAATGGTGTAAAAGTCTACAGCAAATTAAATAACTTATGCTTTAAAATTATCAAATGTTCAGAAGAAATTTCGTGACATTTACAACCAACTTTCTCGAAAGGCAGCCTACTTCTGATCAAAGATTCATGGTATGTCAAACTAATTTTAGCCTCACAGGAGTGTGTGGATCCGGGCACAAAACGGCGGCCCTGCCCGGCCCACCGAACGTGTAAGTGCATATATGCATCGCTCCGTTCCCATGCATACGATCGTATCGTATCGATATAACCTACTGCACCTTTTACACATACACACCCATCCATCCTCAAACAGTGTAGCAGCGGTCCGATACATGTTCAGTGTTTCGAAAGTGCTTTTCCACTTTTCCGACGGCAAACCCACAAAAGCCTACCACCAGTCCTAACGCAGCCACCAGCCCCGCCGCGCGACATGGTTGCAGCAAAACAAGGAGCAAGAAATAATGTACAACCCGGTGCCCGAATGCACCCGGTACCACCGGGGGTATGATTTATCCCTGCAGAGCCGCAAGTTGTAGAAGTTCTTACGTGATGGTTTTTGCTTCGTTCGTTTTTTTGTTGTTGTACATTTCCACGCTCTTCCGGGTTCTGGGAAGTTCCGAGCCGAGAGCGAGAAGTCGTCTGTGTTCTAGCACTAATTACGCGCGGAAGAGAGCAGAACAGAACGCGACCGCGGCAACAGCCTCGGGTGCCTGCCTGCTCGCCTAAGTGGAATAGAAAACGTGCTAGTATGCTTCTGGGTGGGTCCATATTTTGCATATTCTAATTCGCTTTTATCCCTACGAACGGGGGCTTTCCCATTGCCGGGGGTTGAGCTTTGGGGGTGCTGGCGCATCGGTGAGCAGTGAGCAAAGCCGTACAGAAGCCCTTGTGTGAAGATAGATCGCACACAGCGTCACGATTCCACCGGTCTGAGTTATTCATTTTCATGCCATCGCGTACAATCCGGATTTGCGTACATTCTGTTCCACATGCACCGTTGGGGGAGGGGGGTAACTGTGCATTCCACCTAGGCAGCGATTTTTGAGCCAAACCCCCTGCTCCATCCACCCTTACATATGGTTCGGTTAGGTCATGCCGGACGGTCTTGGTCTTTGACTCGGTAGTCAGATTGGATGTTGAATTACGGGAATAATGTCCACAATGCTCTTACTACCCCGCCTGAAAGTGGCCAGATCCGTGACTATAGCTGGAAAGATTTCGTCGCATTGCTCGGGGGCAAAAATTCACCCACATTTTATGCACACAAACGGCCCAATCTAACATTTGCGGACACACTTGTCGCTTGGCGGTCTTTTTTTTTATTTCGTCTCCTTTTGGATCGTATCCAAACATATAGGCACTCCACACATTGGTTCGCTCAGATGGCCGACATGGACGATAAATTTTTAATTTCATTTCAACTTGAGATTCATTGCGATGGTAGTTTTACAGTCACGGCTCTTATAGGGCACTATCCCTTTATCTCTGCCTCCTAGGATCGTGATCAGGAGTTTTCCTCGGAGGTAACAGCCCCTCTCACAAGCTCGATAAATGGCAAAAGGTTGTAATTCATTAGCAGACGCCGTCGTTTGGTTTGAATCTTATGAACACTTTGCCGCGGGTAGACATTCTTCGATCGATTGCATTAGGAACAAACCGGCTATCAAGGAAGGTTTACGTGTGTGCGCACGGTACGCTGTACCGATGTTTTCACAACAAATGAACACATTTTCTTCCAATTAACTTGCTCGCTAGCAAGTGTTGTTGAACACTTTCGATTATTTATCAAATATACATTGTTAGGAAAGAAGTGTGCTTTGCAATTTGTTTACCTAATGAACGACACACATGGTGTGGTAGGGTAATTTTGCAAAACACAAACAGCAATTCCATCTTTGCTGATCTATGCAAAGGAACACATGTTTTTCGAAGTAAATATCGAATGTGGCGCACGAAATAAATTATACTCAGCGTTGATAAATCAACAATTTAATTGCAGCATAATAGTTTCGTTTGTCCTAGAACGAGGGTATGCAAGGTGCAAGTAGGAGCAACACAAGCACACATGCAATGATGCGTCGTTGCCAGGGCACAGGTTCACAATTCAAGTGTGCTGCTGAGTGTGTCGAGGGTAATATATTCATTCTATGGGAAGGAACGCCTATCGGTGCATCGGGGTGCTTCTGTGGTACGAAGCGCCCGCCAGTTCCCTCCAGGCAATTAGATAAGGAAATGGCAATTAGAACACGCTATACGCGCACTACACACTTAAGTGAGTGTATTCCTGCATCTTCAGCATGAGACGGTTTGTCGAAGAAGTGGATTTATTTGACGGCAAAATGGGTGCAGAATGTTTACCGCTTGGATGGATATTTTCCCTATCGGTTTGGAGAGAAATGTTGCATGTTGTAGGATTAACAAATGTTGTACGTACAAAATAGCACGACACAAATTCCATAGTGAGTGAGTCAATCGAGATGGAATCAAATACTTAATCTTTTTAATTAAATTGAGAATACTACGCAAACAGACATAAATAATTGTGTAAAAGTGTGGACTAGTATACCGAGAACTTTTAATTACATTTTTTCATACATTTCAGGTTTTTGTTTGCGTCTAAAATGCATATTATTGCTTTACAGATATGTTCTGATTTGCTAACATTAGACAACAGTTACCGTAACTGTTCTTCATCTAGTAGTGTGATGTTAGATGCACAGTTTTCTTCTGTCTCTTTGGCTGATCTATAAAGACGAATGAAGCAGAGATGCTCAAAATCTCTATAAGCCAAACGACCAACCAACTTTGGCTGGTAACTCAAATATTAGCACATGGTTTTTGCAGGGTTGGTCGGTCCACGTCTGCCTTCTGTCATCGTGAGCTGCATCAACATCACGGGAAATGTATCCAATGGAATATGTATATTTTAAGTTATGAATGCGCCTTTCGTTTTTATCATCTCCGGCGAAAAATTATGATTTTTTAGTTTATTTTAGTTATTTTATTTCAATTATAAAAAAGGATGCGTTAAATGTTTGATTTCTTGGTGTATTTTTTAATTTATCTTTAAAGGGACTTTGAAAATCGAGTGCATGGAATTGCATGTCGTAAATAACATGCATAAAAAACATAGTTTCTGTAAAACGCTATTCAGATCTGTTATGTATAGAACCCAGTCTAATTTCTACCTTTCCCTGCAGATATACTGTAACATGTTGCAATATTTATCAAACGCATACCAATTTCTCGGATTGTTAAACACAATACAAAACAATCTATTGTAAAGAATATTTTTTATGATAATTCTACGGTAAATATACTGATGGGTTTAGAAATTTATCCAAAATACATGCAAACATTGTTTGTAATGTGCAATTGTAAGTCCGTTGCATACGTCCTATTCACCCATTTACCTCAGCGCCTTTTTTTTCGATGGAGTGCAAGCGTACAAATGGAAAGATCCATCCACTATTAATTACTGTGCCAAACATTGTGCGGCCGTTGTGTCTGGCAATCCGATTTCGATACATGATTTCATACCAATTTTAACACCATTCATTTAAAATGAAAATTATGAATGCCATTGAATTGAAAATGAATACAATGCATGTATTTTGCCACAATTAAACCACGCTCTGGATCGCAGGGGATATTTTTTTCCTTTCGTCTGTTTGTAATCAATGCAATATGGTTGTATTCAGCACCATACAAAAAACAAACGGTTCGTAAAGGAATAAATCATACTTGCTTCAACGAAACGAGACGTAAAAAACGAGAAATCGCGCTTGATTCCTGTACGTCCCGGGTGCAAAACATTACAGATGCACAGTGTGCAGTAGCAGATGCATTGTATTCAAAACTGAACAAACCCAAACAGCGGGGTAAGATCGTGTGCGACTATATGTTTCCGTTTGCATCAGTGCAGAATGCAAACAGAATTGAAGCATTTGTACGACAAAGCCCCCCGCGTACACTTTGCATCGAGTGCGCTCGTACACTAGTAGCACTCGCAAGCAGCTTATGATGCGGTACACCATCTCCTTCCATTTCACATTCGGCTCATGTTACCGACAAACTTTGCCAGCCAGCTCAGTCGACTGGGACGGCCCGGGCTGTAGAAGTAAATGAAAACCACCGGAACCGTCCGTACCAAACATACGGACACATTCGACTCCTTTCGGAGCGGAGAGGCGGTAACGATGGGACCAGAAAAAAAACAAGCTTAAAACCCTTTCATACTCAGACACTCTACCAAACTGTCAACCTACTTTCCGGTTTCAGATGCTTGTGGTGGGATCAGTTTTTCCCTTAACCCGACAAGATTTAGAGATCAATTATAACTGCTGCGCCCGGGCAGTCCAAGCTACATAGAGCTTGCACGACGATAGCAATGTTGCAACTACTGAGACGAACAAATAATTGGAAACAGACACGATAATGCTATGAAGCATCGAGCGAGCCCATCCTCGTTGGTAGAAGTTTTGCATTCATTTTCCATTGGCAAATGAAAACAGGGGAAGATGGCAACGCGCTACCGGCTACGGTGGTGTGTCTCAACAACGCCGGCTGTCAATTCACAGGACAATGGATTTCTTCAAGTTCTGCCTCCCAAGTGCTACCTGTTTGGCTCCCGTTTGTCATGCGTCCATGCACGCAAGAGCATGCAGGACGAATGCAATTTGTTTATTACTTAACACCACCAGCACCGCCCCGGGAGCGTGTAGGGAGCCGCGCACACGGTGTTCAGGCTTTGGCGCTTAATTCGCTTTTGCGTTTACGGTGCACGAATCCTTTGCTAGCTGCTCACCCGTACCCGTAATCTGGTTAATTGAAATATTTCCATTCCTTCGACTCCACTGTTGCGTGAAGAGTTTGTTTTTATTTTCTTTTTCCGGCAAAGGAAACCTTTCCCATCCTCTCGGTAGTGCATGTTATTGTGCTGTTGTGCTACAGCACTCAAACCAGATTAAGCGATGATGGAAAAGACGAACAAGCGATGAGATTGCAATGTTTTAAATTAAATGTGAAAAGAAAAGAAATAGTTTTCTTATCCCCATACACGACTCTCTCGTTGCATCGCATCCTGCCATCTATCTCTCTCTCTCTCTCTGCTCTGTCTTATGTTTTCGTATGATAGACAAGTTTTGTGCATGTCGAATTCACACCTCTCGCCTCCCTGCTTGCTCATCTTAATGGAAAAGGTGTTGACCAGTGCATTGCTGTCCGATGAAGGATAATGGAATTTGCTACCCAGACTATCACATCATCAAACTCCCAGCCCTGCCCCCCTGGTTCACCTTCCTTCCCTGTGCATCATTAAAATTTTAAGCTCCAATTCATGACAATCAATTAAGCGTAATTGATCTCGTTTGCTGCGAAGGAGTTTGCTGCTCTGTTTACTGAAACGCAAGACACTGAGCGACCGAATGTAGGAAGTGCATCGAAGCTTAGTTGGCTCAATGTGCTACCATCAGTATGATGGGACCACACCGTCGCTTTGTTGAAACTGCCAACTTGAAACGGAACAGGGCGGGAGGATTAAATATAATCAATTTGTTCACGGCGGTGTGATTTCCAAACGCTGTCCACCGTGTGCGCCTGGGAGGTCCCGCATCGAATCAAACTAATGATAGCATTTGTTGCATTCGTGTTTGAGACCGTCGCCGGATTTCGCTCAACAAATGGCAAGTGTCTGCCGCCGGCAACTGCTACCGTATCAATACCGTGCGTATTGATCTTCTGTTGAAAATTTCACAAATTGCATCCTCACGTTCCTTTGTAGTACGTAAGAGGGTGAGCTTTCGTCGTCATATTGTCTTTTGTTTTTGAAGAAAATAATTGAATTCCGTATGGGTGTAAAAGTTTTGCAGAATTTGCAGACATTTTATAGTTGTTTTGCCAAGCTGAACTTTTGTTTTCAGTAATTGCTTGGCTGATATTGCTGAGTAAAAAAGCTTATTTCCATGAGTTAAGTATAATAAGTATAAAGTACTGAGTTTTATACAACAAGTCACTCACAAAAAGGTGTGGCTGCTAATTTTATATGGTTTTTAAGGTGGAAGGAATTAACAATCTGAGAAAACAGTCAACATTTCTATAAAAGGTCTATTTTTCAGCACCTGAAATTCAAAATACTGGGACCATTCACGATATTAGTCAGCCTTTTTTACATGGAGTTTGACAGTTGGTGGCTCAAATCATGCTCCATACAAAATCACACACAAAATTAGCTTGCGATTTTCAGCCTAGATTATTTTAGCCTCAAAGCTAAAATTAGATTCGAGTACCTGCTCGAAAAAAATCAAAACAAGGGCGTGTTTTCATTTATTCCAAAGTGCATCAAAGAGATCAGGTGGGGGAATCTAGAATCAAAGTGTAGGTTGACCAGGTGGCCTCATAGCCTGTTTTGTATAACTAAATTTTAACGTCACTTTGTGACAAGACGGGTTAAAACTCAAACAGGTTTTCTGGTAGCTTGACGAATACACACAACATTCTTAAAACCTTCATTCAGAAGCAGAAGCGATAAAAATGTATATTATCACCTGTATATTATATCCACTTTGATAGCTACTCCAAAGCTGCTGTACAATGCAAACTACTAATGATCTGAAATTTCAGCCAACGATCTGAAAAGGGAAAAGGGCCCACTGTTTGAATTTCAAAGCTATTTTTACATTATATAGAGTTCTACTAGGGGCGGTCCCATGGTACAGTCACCAACTAGAACGACTCAATAACATGCCCGTACTGGGTTCAAACCCGGAATGGACCGTCCCCCCGTAGTAAGGACTGACTATCCGGCTACGTGGTATTGAATTAAGTCTCGAAAGCCTGTATAGGCCAGCATGTCCACGTATGACGTATGACGCCAAATAGAAGAAGAAGAATTCTACTTTTTATAAATAATTATTCACATGTATTACACAATCGTCGATTGGAAACTTTGTTGGAATAAATTGTAAACTGAATCTAGTTGAATTTGTAAACACAATTTACCGTACTTATCATACTTTCTATAGTTATAGAGATAAGTTCATTTGCAAACACAACATCGAACGGAACGTCCACTCAATTAAAGGTCTCGTTTATATGTCTAATGCGGTTCGAAATTCGAGAAGTATTACTCTCACATTACAAGTTCATGCAATCCCATGAAAGAATAACTGAATATGCAGTTCAATAACGTGATATTCAACAAGATTCTTCTTCTACTTCTTTTACTTGACGTAACGTCCTACGAGCACATGTCGACCTATACTGGCTTTCGAGACTTACACAGAAACTACGGGGGGACGATCAATATTAGGTTTGAACCCACGACGGATCTGTTGTTAAGTCATGTGTTGTCAGAACCTTCCAGATAATTAAACAAGTTAATGAAAAAGAGGACCTGAGCCTAAAGTTGGTAACGTCGAAATGTTACATATTTCATGATTGAAGAATGCATTCCGGGTTACATTTCGCAAAGACAGGAACTAATCCAAGGTGGAAATAATTCATTTTTGGGCTATACAGTACATAAATATCATCCAATAAACTTTAATTACATGGAAATGATATAAATAAGTGAAGCATAAGTATAAAAAATATGTAAATAGTTCCGGGGTTTATAATGCATATTTTGTGCTTCATTGAATCTTAGCAATGAAAGGATTGGAAAATAATATTTCCCAAAGAAAATACACAAAAAGTATGTTGTAGCATATCTGCTCTACAAAACTTATTATAATACACACTATCAGCTATATTGTAACACACTTTGGAAAGCCAAACCACACCATTGTAACACATTCATTATAACACATTCAGTAAATCAGATCATACCATAGCACCGCAACCGGAAGAGTTCAGGCCGTCCATTCAAACAAATAACAGACGTGACACACTTATCAAAAACAACCGAAACGCACAACATAAACAGGAACAGTATGTAACCCAAAGCAGGAACAGTATATGCATTAAACCCAAAACAGGAACTTAGTGACAAGAACCATCGTTTTTGTCAACAAAAGACAAACGTAACTAGCTGAGTGAAAACAATAACTTTTTAATCGTTCTTGTCATCAAAAGACAAACGTAACTAGCTGAGTGAAAACAATAACTTTCCAACATAAAACCCGGAACCAAATGTGCGAAACCCTTAACTTCATTTGAGCATAAATAAAACCAATTCCAACCGTGGCAAGTCAGATTCGTTCGGACTGTCAGGATAGGACTATGCCTATCCAACATCTATCGACTTCTCATTTAAAGAGTTTAGTTATGTCCCCCTACCCAAGGTAAGGCCTCTAAACTCCAACGTTTCCAGTAAGGGAAACCTCCTAAAGGTTTCTATGATCGCCTGGACGATCAAGTGTTGTAAAGTCCGCTTCGAACAAAGTATTATTCCACCTCGGCTCATGTCAGCGAAACACTGACCTACCACGACGGTACTCTAAGTACAGTTGTACGATCATCGCATTACAATGTTTCTGCATACAAATATGTATGATAAGCAAACCCCGTTTACATTTAAAATTTTCGAGAAAGAAACCAAAGAATAATAAGTATTACAGCAACACTCCTCTTATTCAAAACCGTAAAAACTAATACAACAACGTCCTCAATTAAAATGAAATGCATAATTATAACCCTCTTCAATAAATTCTTCTGTACATCACTGCTAAATGAAAATGAAAAAAAACTTTTAGTAGAACAATCCCTATTCTTCATGAGCTCATAGCACGAAGAGTACCAGCAACGCAGATGTAGCTTTTACTGGCACCCCGCAACATTCTCCATTACACACAGAACGTATTGAATGCATTAGTGTTGAGCACACATTCTCATTTTAATTAACAGTATAGAAAATGTATGATGCATCAACCCTATCCTCAAGCGCACCGCACTCTGAACCGGAAGCCCAACAAAAAAAACAGCAATCCCTTGTACAAGGATTATCCAGAAAGTCACAGTGTGTGCTTCGTTTTCTCACTTTCGAGTGTGAATATCCATTCCTGCCGACAACAGAACCGAGCAGTAATTAGTATTCTCTCCCATACCGATCGTACTATGTTAAAACGATTACGCGCCAACGATGTACAACTATTTCATTTATCCTAATGGAACTCCACTCGTACGTGGTGTCGGTTTAAAAGGCACATAAGCTTGTACGAGAAAGTCAACCAGTATACACATACACACGTTAAAAAAAACCACACATTCACTCCACATTTTCCTCGGAACACTGTTACGGATCTGTTAGTCGGATAGTATGTATACATCCAAGGGCAACTAATTAAAACTTTTGCCTGAATTTTGCGGTGACGAGAGCAAAAGACAAAATAAAAAACAAACGGCAACAAACGGCAACTTTTGAGGTTTGTTAAATTCAATGTACGTTTCGCATCGCATCGCTGCTCTGCGCAATATGAGACAAAACATGGTTTGACACACAGGCAAGTTGCTTATAATCCCTCCAGCAATAACGGTGGTAACTTGCCTTGCCCTTGCTTGCACTTACCTTCGTTTTGTGGTTGGTTCGCGATCGACCCACACCGTCAATTGACTGCTGATTATCGTCCCCTCGATGGTGGCAACCCGGATCAACATCCTCATTGGGTGCCACTTCCGTGAGCCCCACCGTGCGAAGAAGCACTAAAAATCTCACCACTTGTCGCCATCCTTCGGTGCGTTCCGGCATCGTAAGCAGTCCCATGGCAGCGAACCGTTGAAACTCCGCCACGAGTGATCGAACGCGCTGCGCCACCACGTGGAAGGGAAAATCTGGGCCCGATTTTCCCGCCCATTCACCGAAGTACATCTCGGAGCTGAGCCACCGCAGTCCATTCAGCAGCTTTCCCAGCGGTGTGTCGTTGCTGTTGTTGCAGTTGCTGGTGCTCGAAGCAGTGAAGTCATTTTTTCTTCCTCTTTGCGCTGTATCGGGGTACCGCAACGGTGAAACATGCCAGCGAATACATGAAAATGGGAGAAAAATGCATGTTAAACATTGTAGAAAGAAGATAAAAAATATACAAACACACACAGTGCACTCGAGCAGCGATGGTACTGCTCTCGTGCTAAAACACACCCGTCGCGTGTATCGCTTTAGATTTCGCAATCGTTTCGATTGAGTACGAAAAGCAGGAGAAATCCCGTGCATGCCAACAGACATGCAGGCAGGCATGTATGCATGCATGCTCCCGGGAAGTAACGAACAAACTGTGGATTTTACCTTCATGGACGGAAACCAAATGAAGGACTTTTCAGTAGTACGAAGTTAAGAGCTGAATGTGAATGTAGTTTTGTGGCCGTGAACCGGATGTGCTTTAAAAAGTGTGAGGTTTTTTTGGCTTCTCGCTTTTCTTCATGGCTCATGCAAAATGGTTCCCCGGTTAGCAGTAGCGGAAAAATGTTTCCCCAAGCATACTGCATTTGCATTGGAAGCGAGTGCGTGACGTTTTCGATTCGTTTTTACGGAATGTTCTTATAGCGCACGATCGGTCAATTATCCAGCAGTTCGTGGCTAAACAAACAAACAAACAACTTTTCTAGTGGGTATAAAGGCTGAGAGTTAAATGGTGGAAAGCTTTCCATGAAAAGATGCATGCAGGTGAAGCATTTAGCAGTGTTTTTATTTTCATTTCGGTGGGAACAGTTTTTCAGGGTTATGCATTTAAACTACTGGTACTAATTTGATGATCTTCTTGAACACAGTGCGTTACATTTAATAAGTCAAACATTTAACAGTTAACGAGCTAATTAAATAATAAGCAAACAAATGCATTGAGATTAGCATATCGTTTACCATTATTTCGGGCTTTTTTCTTATTTTACGCAATAATTTCACTGTAATCATAACTTTTTTTGGCATTCACTAACTTTATTAAACAGAAAATGTGGTTTGTCACCTCATCTCAATAGCTTAATTATACTAAAGATCTGTTCATTTCGAATTTGGTCTCTTAGTACAAAAGATAGAATATAGAAAAATGATTTTGACATAAAATGAAAGATAAGTTATTGACATTACATTGGAAAAAATATAAAAAATGTAAAATGATGATGTACAGATTTTTTATTTATTGTTAAAACTCAACAGACCACATGGGGCCCCCTTAAAGCAATCTTAATTTCTAATATCTTAAATTAATACTGTCATGTCAAGTCGATAGCGGACGCGGTTCGTAATGATCACAGACAGCATTGAATTCACGACACATAACAAGATGCCCTCAAAGTAGTGCCGGCGAGTCGCCTCGGTGGTCGAGTATCCCAGCTACAAACAGTCGCTGTGCGTTGCAGTTGCGTTGTTTGACCGTCTCTAAGCCCAGTAACGTACAGCGACAGTCGTTTTTTCCCTCGGAGTCCCCAGGATCACAGGGTAAAGCGGGTTGATTTGCGTTGAATAGACTCCAACCGGAGTAGGGGACGTGCTGCCGAAGGCCACCATACCACAGACGCGTACTCCACTGCCGATCGTACCAATGAACATTACAACATCTGACACAAGATAGGATCGTTTATTTCACGCGCTTAAGATGCTTAAGCAGACCTAACAGCTGGTTCCCCTTGGTCACGAAGTGGTCTATGGAAGCTCAACTTTTTATCAAGGAGCACTCTAAGATCCCTGACACAGCTTTTACGCTCAAGTATGGAGTTGTCTAGTGCGTAATCGTATCGAAAGGGATCTCGCTTTCTCGTGAAGGTGATCACCGCGCACTTCGTGACACACATTTCAAGGCCATTTATGAAGCACCAGGATTGGAAGGTGCACAACATGACCTGAATATGCATCCGATTTGCTTGTGTGCGAATCGGTATATATATTTTAGCATCATTCGCATACATCAAGTGGCTGTCTGGAGGAAGCACCCGGGTTGCGTCGTTCAGATAAAGCACGAAGAGAAGCGGGCCAAGGTTACTGCCTTGAGGCACCCCGGAGGAGACGATGATACGGCGCGATGTGTGTAGTCCCATTTTCATGAAGTAAGATCGCTCGGCGAGGTAGGATCGCATACAGGACAACTTTTTTTCTGGTAGCACGAGAATCTGCAGCTTGGCCAGTAGCAAGGCCAGGTGTGGAACACTATCGAAAGCTGCCTTTATGTCCGTGTACACTGCATGGACCTGAAGCCGGCATCGATGGTTTTGTGGTAGAAGCTTACAAATTCTACGAGGTTCGTGGTAGTTGAGCGCTTTGGTACGAACCCATGTTGTGGTGGACTGAGGTAATTTTTACCTGACCAGAATGGGGGCGATAGAGTCATCGCAACGCTTCAGAATAGATGGCGAGATCCCGTCGGGCTCAGGAGCGAACGAAGGTTCAAAGCCTGTCTATTGCCTTAAAGACTAATAGTTCATCAACAGACGGAAGATTCAGGATCATAACATCTGCTGGTACGTTTGCTAGCACTTTCAAAATCTATCTCTGACTCGCCGGAAGGAGGCGACAAAGCGTATGGCAAAAATGTTACAATCACAAATGTCGGACAGTGAGTTTCCTTCCTGACCATTGTAGGATATGTGGCTGAGAAAACTGAAGGTTTTGCGCTTAGAGTCAACGAACCTTCGACGTGCCTGCGGTTTCCTGCCGTATTTCGATTTATAGAGGCACTATTTTTTAGAATTTCTAGCTTGTTTATTGTTTCATTGGTTATAAAAGCCCTTGTTTTGTGCCATTGCCTACCAATGATTTGTCATTACTTCAATTTTCCGCCAAATTTCTCAGAAAAAAAGAATTTATATTTGGTGATCAAATTGATTTGGTTTGATTAAATCATGATTTGGTAATATGACATTTTTGAACAAGAACCTAAACTTTAAAGAAGTTTTGATTGGTCGGAGCCCGAACAATGGTGGACTTTCCTAGCAATTGTGCAACTTTTTTTAAACATTATAATTTTAACTGTATTTCAATTCTAAAACTAATTTTGGTTTTTCTGTAATAACTACAACAATTGAACTCAAGCACGTACATGTAAAAAAAGTTGCTAGATTGTATTGTAGATAGCTCGAATACCTTCAAATAACTATGAAAAAGTTCCATATAGTACATCTGGTGACTCTATTAAAAATAAAACTAGGTAACCAATTTCCATCTGAACAGGTCTTTATGTGAGTTTGATATTGAAAGTAACACAGAATGATAGTAAAAATAAGCCTATTCAAATGTTTCTCCTTTATTACTAGTTTTCGCTGATACCTGAAAACAAAAATTATAAAAAAATCTTCAAATGTGTAGCACTGCATTACTGCTTCACGATTTTGTCCATGTATGATAGGGAAGTTGTTTAACATTGTATCTATCTGCATGCACATGCACACCCGTGCTAACTTTCACTTGTTTTCTGGGAGTGCTGCATTAACGCAAAAATGTAACCACCGGATAGCGGCTTGCACAGATCAAACATGCGAGACAAATCTCAATTAATTAGGAAACTGGGTATCTTGCTCTACCAGCACAGCTAGTACTGCTTGGCATCAAACTTCCAGGACCTGGCCGGGGTTACCTGGCGCTTAGCGTCAGTTCAAAGTGAACAGCCAGCAAAGACGCGGCGCAGCGGATATATTGGCAGGGTTTTCATAATGAAACGAACTATTTTCTCCCGGGGAGGAATTGCAAATTTGACAGCACAACCAACAGGAAAACGGGAAACAGGGAACCCGCCACAGAAGCCAAGGTGACAACTACAAACGCAACGTCAGCAGATATCCGAAGGCCCCCATATTCCAACGGCTTGGAGCACTGACTACACTGAACTCCGAACAGCCAGCCGCTACCGGAATTCAAAACATCGACATCGGTAGTCGCTGGTAGAGACGGTGTGCGGGTTACGTAGTACATGTTTCCAAACACGACACCCTGTGGGCATGTACTGCCATAATCGTCCGACTAGCTGCCAACTCTGGCCCCGACAGTTCGCACCCCCAAGGCGTGCAACGGAATGCAGCACCAACCGTAGCTAGCTTTCGATGCCGCAACAACCAATGCGTAAACCCGACTCCTTCCGCTTCACAGACTCGGGCCGGTGTTTACATACAGAAAACCCATCGGTACACTGATTCTGCTGGTGAGCGTTGTGGCCATTAGATACACACTCACTCAACCACACACACACACATACATTAGCGTACAGTACAGTGAGGACTCCCCGAGGGGGTTTGGGATCGGTATCGAATGCACCCCTACTGCCTAGCGGTACAAATAATGCATTCACGCATCATCGCTATGATGCATCCAATTTGATGAATACTACTAGGGCACCATCATAAAGGAGAACTATCTCCGGTGCTGTGGGCCCGTACGTTTTGCACGGGATTTGCCCATGGCTGCTGGTGTGGATTTTAATGAGCTTACCTGCAGCTGGTGCTGTTTGTACTTTTGACGTTAGATCGATGCCGAAAACCGATGAAGCCAAAGAATTAACGCTTGTGTGACACAGCAGCGGTGGAGATTTTGCTTGTTAAGGGTAAGGCCGCTAATGAAAGCGTTGCAAATTGAGTTGTGAGATTCCTGCCAGATGTCAACCTGGCGGGTGAATACTATCCAAATCGGTTAATTAATGTGTGATCAACCGGGCTACTTCCTTTCTCCATAATCACTATTGTCTTCTATTCTAGTTTAGGATTATAACCAAAATGAATGTCTCCATGCTATATACTACAAATGAACCGTTTGGGTGTAAAATTCCTTAGACCTATCATTATTCTAGTCTTTTGTGCTGGAAGATCATTACTATCCTGTGTTCATTATGGTTATCGTTCGGTTAGTGTTTGTTTACTGCATCACTAAAACCAATGAATGTAGTCCCATGCCCAAATGTTTGCTTTGAAGGCATACCCAGTTTCAGTATTACGATTTGTTTACGGCTGAGCAACACCATGTAGTATGTTCAGAGATTTCAATTTCATTCCAGGCAATAATGAACTCGAGCAAATATTCACCTTGAGCAGGGAAATGGAAATAATCTTCTCCATCGCACAACGATACTATCAAAGCCCCTTTTTGAAATGATGCAAGCAAAACTATACTATTTCACTTCGCACCTGTGTGAGTAAATGTGAGTATTTTTATTAACATTAAATCCATTTACCAAACCATTTCTAGCTCAAATGTCGTTCCTGACTTGATGTGGCCAAACGTACAAAACCATTTCCTCTAAGATTCCCCTACGGTAACAGCAATGCAGGTTGGTACACGTTTGACTGCTTTTCATGAATAAGTAAATGATTTCGTTCGCTCGTTTGCGTTTTACTTGCGCCTTAAAACCTTTGGTGGGAAGTATTAAATTTCTAAACGAACGATTTTGATGCAACAGTGCATCAAACGGTACGGCATGCTGGTATGTATTCGAGGTGATTGAAATTTCGTACCAATCTTTACCAACCCGCTTTTGAAACTATGTAGGAGTAGATGGAAAATGTATGATAATAACATAGCTTCTCTCTGGTGTTGAATTATTCTTTAAAGTGTCTTTTTAACACTGTGTATTGTTTTAATTTTTAGATTTTTGCTTAAGGTAACGTTACAATTATTCTTAAATCATACTCATAAAATCTCATAAAAAATATTAAATAAATCATAAAATCTCTTAAAGTAAAACAAAATTCCAAATGTCTTGCCTCGATCTTCATTATTATATTTTATTTAAGCACAAGTATTGTTAGCGTCATTGTTTTAAACACGCTTTATTTATCATAAGTTAACGTTACTATGTTTGCCTTAAAATTGCCTTAAAACATATTTCAAGAGACGCTGAATGTTCGGAACCTTTGAAAGTCATACAAAAAGGGAAATAAAATCACCAAAAACCTCTAAACGTACTTTAAAGCTTTCCTTATCTCCAACGCGATTGAAAATATGTTTGAAATACTAAGACACTTAAACTCTTTCCTTTCTTTCCTTCTAGCTGTCTACCAACAACACTCAGCGAAAATCGTTCGTGTACGTAAGCCAAAGTCTCCGTTTGTTTTCAATTTTGATTCCTAACACACTATATCCCTCCTGCTCTCTGCGTGCTCACTATTTCAGAGAGACCATACTTTACGGATAAATTATATCCCGAGCTGGTGTGGTTGATTTAAAACCTCACAAAGTAGGAAATCTAATCCAATCGCTTTGCAGCATCTCGACAGCGTAACTCCAGCACCTCCAGCACAAGGGCGAGGGCGAATCTCCTTTGTCAATGAACGTCTATTCTTGAACGTTCTTGGCTCATTTTAAGGCACGTTGCATCCAATCATGCCGCTTCACAAGACAACAGCATGCCGGGTTATCCACTCGGTTTTTTTGAGTCGTGTAGTTGTAAGATGATGATGATGATGATGTGCAGTGTGTGTGTATGTGTTGTGGTAACAGAGCTAAGCTGAGCTACGTGAGCTTACCCGGTTGGATTGTTTGCTGTACGAATTAGCAGCACCTGCCGAAGCAAAAGACGCGCATACTCTCCACCTCGCAAGAAGAAACATAACCCCATGTCTTAAACTTTGTCCATTTTCACACCCCGAGAAAGGGAAGGCACGGGTTTCGTTGTATCGGTGCAGTCCGAACACAGCTTGCCAACTCGTTGCACTGGTTGTACGAGACGATAAGCCAGACCAGGGACTGGCTGGAGGTGTACGAAGAATATTTTCCAGCTTTCAGCAGGCTCAAGAGTATGCTCCTCGTTCGTTTACATCTTGGCTCGTGCTTTCTGCTTTCTTCCGGGTAAAAAGCATTTATTCGTAAATCTCAAAATAAAGTTAACATAATCCCGCAGTTTGATGCAGTGCGGTGCAGTTTGGCATGGTGTTTGTGTGTGTTGGCGGGGGTGGGGGGAGAGAATAGACTAGATACGCAGGGGAGTTGGAAGAGAGCATCAGGGAATTGGAGCTGAGATGGAAAAATATTGAATATTATTGCAGCAAGCTTTCTGCGTAGCTGAAATAGTAGGGAGCCAAAGGAGATTTCCCTAGCCAATTTCAATTTGATGTACGATTGATGTTTGTTATGTATTTTCGTTCTTTTTACCCCATTTGTGTTCTGCTGTGTTAGCTAGGGTTGAGAAATAACTAAACGAGATGAAACTATTTTTATTTTCTGAAAAATGTTAATGGCGTCTCTTCTACATTATTTGCTTTAATTTCACATTTGGTCCTGTTGTAACTATTCAAAACTTGTGCAGAGTATTTACGTTACTTCACTCACGATGAAAAGTATTATATTCTAGATTATTCGATGTTTAAATTAATCACGTTTAAAGTTCGTTTCTTCATGAGCTTTAAAGCTCCCTGTTTTATATTTTTAGTTTAATGTGAAATCATCATCTACCTTCTTCCACAAATCTCCACAATCAGTGCGTCTATTATTATTGCTGTTTCTGTGGCTTTGCCATGATGCATCTGACCTACCGAGAAGGAGCAGCAGTAGCAGAAATATTTAAATTAATGATCCGCATCAAGAACGAGCTTTTCACCCAACGTATGTGCACATGGTGTACAGATAGGAGAATAGTTTTTCCACCCTATCGCAAACAACCGGCAAAAAAACAACAACAACAAAACACCATTGCGTACGGGGTTTTGTTTTTTGCCTGCAAACCGTACATGCAAACATCTATACGGAAGCGGGATGGTTGATATGTTTACCATGAATTTGCTTCTGTTGCAGCAATATAGGAAAGCATGTGTGGTTGGTAAGTGTGTGTGTATGTCGAGGTGCTCGTACCCGAAGCAAGGTTCGTTATAGTAAAATACAGTTGATAGATTCGTTACGTTCCGACATGATGTTCTCGCTCCCCGACCCTTTTCTGATGTGAAACAGTAGCTAATAGAATGCATCACAATGTCTTGCGTTAAAATCGATCGTATTTTATACTGCTTAACAACATCCACAACAGGGAGGTAAAGTGCGAACGTATGGGAACCATTTTCAATCACCACATCTCGGCTGCATTTTCGAAACATGCGTTACGCATCTTCCTGCACACCGTTTGGTTATAATTATCGGGTACGTTGGTTATGTTGCGCGTCAGTATGGACTCCATTTTTTATTATTTTTGTTTCGTTCTTCCTACAACTTTACGATCGAATGTTGTTACATCGTGTGTCGACATGTGCGATCGTGCCCTTATTGTGTGGGACCGGGTCTACGAGTGCAATGTTTTGGAAAAAGCTTTATAAATCAACACACAAACACACACAGACAGACACAGAATGGCCATACAATGCCCATACAATGCCTGATTTAAATGCAGCGCTTTGAAAATATATCTATATTATGGAACAATGGTGCAAACTGCATCCAGTGTACGCCTGCCTGTTCAATTGGGAGGCGCTTCACATTAATTAAATTAATTGAAATTACATTACAAGGGACCCCCTAGTGGGCTGGTGCGCTGCGAAGATCTAAATCGAATTTAACAGCCCAGGAGGAATTGTTTCCAACCATGAATTATGGTCGTAGGAGCATTGTACGCGTACGGGTGCTTTATTAACGAACTCATATTTTGTTTGTTAACCTACCGCCATTTAACGACCGTGATAGTGAAGGGTTGATTATAACCATGAGTTTATAGTTCTGCAACAAAAGGGTCAATGATACAGTTTTAAACAGAAACATTGTGTATTTTCTCTTTTGAACTGAGGTGAAACAATCCTTCTACGGTCTTTCCACGCGTTACGCGATAAATGCGTTCCAGCGTAACTCGGATACATTCGCGTAGCTCTGATTTTCGCGTAAATCGAATAACACATTTTCAGCCAAAATTTAGTTGATAAACAGTTTTATATATATATATATATATATATATACAATTTTGTATATATGCAATTATATACAATTTATATTATACAATATATATATATATATATATATATATATATATATATATATATATATATATATATATATATATATATATATATATATATATATATATATATATATGATTCGTGTTTCGTGTTAAAAATTAGGATAATTCTGACCTTTTAGCGATTTAAAACTTTAAGCAAAAATTTAATTTATATTGCATTTGACAACTATTGGAGAAATTTTTACTGATTACACACATAAACTGTCAAAATTTAAAAAAAATCATGTAACTTGACTGTTGCGTAACTCGCAAAAAGACTGTATTTTAATATATAATATAAAGTCTGCTTTCAAATAAATAAGCCTTTTCATAGCTGTCAATATTACAAAATCAGTATTTTTTCTGTAAAAAAATAAACTTAAATCAAATAAATTTAATTTAATAAATAAGTTAGTTATAATAAAAATTAATAATTTAAAATCCATTTAAACTGTATTTTTGATTCGAAGCCTCAGTGGAGTATATTTGGCTCCTGCATGTGATGCGTTCTGCAAAAATGTTAAAATATCAAGATTATTCGAGTATAGTTTATCGACTTTTCTTCTAAACATTTGCAACATTTCTTCTGAAATATGCAAAGAACATCAGTTTATTAAAAATAGGCAAAGGATTCCGCTAAAAAGAAATGATCCATTATGAAGCGATCATTGTAGTGATTAGCAATATAACCATTGTTCTAAAATAATCTTTCTAGCCAATAACGAATGCCTTAATCATACATTTCACTAAAGCTTTGATTCCAACATTAAAGGAAGTTAAAAAAAAGAAGTCATTTATTTCAATCATAGACCAACTACGCTTGTTTTTCCGTAGATTCCAAAGAATACATTAAACTGTGAATGAGTAGAAATGAATTTCATTTTAAGTGAAATGTCTGAATTGTTTCTATAATTGAAGAAAATAAAACGTTTTTGTCATTCAAGAAGCTGTACTTAAAAAGCCGTAAGCTTTGCTCGTTATAAGGAAATGTAATTGGTTACAAAAATATTTTCTCAAGAACCATAGAAATACGCCTCACCGTAACTAGAGTAAGTTAAAAATGCTGATTCACGTAATGCTCAAGCAAACACTTCTAGCAAGAACGCTTTACTAGCTCCAGCAACATTATTAGCATATTATTATGCTTGCGCCCGGTGTGAGAAGAAAAGTGTGAAAACGTTCCGCTTACGGGTGGCTCAACATTCAAACTTCATTACGAAATACCACCGCCAGTTCCATTGAGCAAAGTTTTGTCACTTACACAGCACCACAAACAATCGGTAGTGAAGTGGCAATCCTGGTTGCAAGCATTAAACTCGCCCGAAACTGCGCTTCCCTTTTAGAAACATTCGTCAGCACACTGTTACTGTTTAAAAAAAAAGTCTGTCTTCCATTTTTATTTTATTTCACGACCTACGAGTGGTGGAAAAAATTGCACAGAAATTCAACGCGTACTCCACAATTATACTTCCACATTTAATTGCAGCTCCGCGTACAAACGATCCCAAACTTTGCATTTCCATAAACATTTGCTGTAGCCGGATGACAAACTGTTGGCTGCACAAAGGTGACGCAATGCAACCTTTTTGTAACAGCGTTCAACTCAATTCAATTTTGCTACTTTTTAACGGACCGTTGCACACCGTTGAAAATTAGTTTAACTCACAAACTTTTAGTATTCAGCATCTCCACTCACCGGTGTATGCAAGGAAGGGAAGAAGGTGTCGCTAGTTCCGCAGCAAGCGGGTCCGTGCTGAAGACATTGTGGATTGATTTTGTTAAAAGGCACTTTGGTGGAAACCGAAAATGAATGAATGAACGAATGCAGCACAATGATGGTTGGTGAAAATTCGCACGTCAAGCGAAATTATCATTTGTCACTGGTTTGTGACAATGTGCACGATGCTAATTTGTAACCTTCCGCGAGCTTAACGCCATTCCCGATCCACTCGCGGGTCATGCAGCCCAAACGATGCCCAAAGATGGATGGTGCATGCGAGCAAAATGTCGTTTCCAGTGCTGGCGTAAAATGTTATTAACGATGATGATGGAAGCCAACGGAAAGCTCAAGTCCGGGTGGTGGTATTGTAGAGGGAGCCGTAAAAAATGCAGTAACCGAAAGCATGTTGCTAGTATGGAGGGAGAAAAATGATGTAATGTTGTGATCTTGTCGTTTCTTTTAACGTAGTTTCATTTGGAGCAGTTCTTGAATTTGAGATTTGTTCTGATTTATTTTGTTTTTATTTTGAATCGAGCCAGCCAGTGTAGGATGTTGATCTATTCGTATATATTCGTATATCGTATTCGTATATCTATCAAATATTTCAAAGCATTAAAATCATTTTAAAACATTTAAGAAAATAATAAGACTAAACATAACCTAAAGCAGTAAACAGACATAGAAAATATAAATATTGTATTAATAAACTTCAACTTTCAAATATTTAATAACACACCCTTTACTTTTTGCTAAACCGAATTGTTACGGAATCTGCAAGCAAATAAATGAATTTCTTCGTGTTTCCTTTAACCAACTCATCTAGTGAAGTTTTCGAATAAAAGTTTAAAACAGTATACCAACACAAATAATGCAAGTATCGACCAGAGTCAATAATTGTAATTAATTACAATTTCCCTTTTCCGCACACGTAGGCGACTTATAATGAGCACACAAGCACACAAACTCGCTGCATCACAAGCAACAAAGAAGAGAGAAAATACAATGAAACCCACAATCGAAGTTTATACGTTACCATTCACACACCAGCTTCATGCTGAAGCAAATACGTGGAAACGAGCGGTTGAAAAGTCATTAATTTTGTAAAATCATCCTGCTCCACCTTAAAGCTTAAAAAGTTACCAGTAATGAAATCGACGAAAAAACCACACCATACTCTGCGGTATGTTGTATTCGAGTATCGTTTGCCGTTGCATATGTGCAGCAAGAATGGCCACATTTGTGTTCGCTCCTACAAATGGACAATGTAAAGCACACCGATCGTACATATTGCTACATTCGCTTATCGTTAATCATGCAATGCTTTGCCTTTGCTGTCAAGCACGATACGATGAGTAGCATAGGTTTAATAAAAGAAATGGAAGGAAGTTAAAAAAAAAAACGACGGATAGATAACGGGTTCCGCTTTGAGCTCGCTGAGTGGGGAATAAATACTTTGTCGCAACAGCAAAAACAACAAATGATGAGGATAAGCTCTGTAGCGAAACTGCTAACAAGACACACAACCAAACCAAGGAGGAAATGCATTTTCCAAGGTGACAAAGGAGAATGTTTTTCGTCAAACGACAAAAAGGAACAACACTTGATACGTTTGCGAACAGTCTGAACAGAACGGAAGAGCAGAAAATGTCAGTCGAAAACGGAGCATCAAAATCGACCGTGATAACAATGTGAAGAAGGATGCATCAGGATCCACAAGGGCTAGTAGGGAGAACATATCATTCAAACGTTTATTCTTTCTTCTTTTTCTTTTCTTTTTCCTCACCCGTGCGCTTGTTTTGTTGTTGGCACTTTACCGCCGGAATTGAATCACAGTTCCGGTAAGCTTGTCGGAAATAAACTATACAAGCAAAACACTGCCAAACGGGACGGAGCAGGACGAAACAACAAAGCTCGGCCGATGGTGGAGCGAGCTAACTTGGGACTCTGTCCGAGCCACTCGCGGGCATGGGTTCCGAACTCAACTCGAAAAAGCATCTTTTGGCTGCCCGCACATGTCGAACAGTGAAGTGAAGGATGGTGATGGAACGAACACGGCAAACGAAAGACGCCAATGGGTCGAATGGCAGTGACGACAATGATGGGTGGTGGTGTGGGATTTCGGATTTTCTCCCTTCGTTTTTTTTCTGTGCCTTATTTTTGCCATTATTCCAGCAGAGCGGAATCGTGCTAATGCATTTTCCAATTTCAGATTATGATCATCATTCCGGGTGTTTGCACTCACGTTTTTCCAACCTTGGCACCACCAAAAAGAGGGACGGGTAAGAAGTGCTGATTTTCTCCCCTAATGTGTACTATTTGCTCATGTGTTCACGTACTTTTGCGTTCTACGTTGCAGTCGCCTGCATTGTGATCGAACAGCACTGAAGTGTCTGTGTATGTGTGTGAATGCTTTTGATGGGCGGCAATAAATTTGATTTCATTGTTGCTCGAAAATGTGTGATGAACGACGGAGATATAACAACAAGCGTGTGTATGTAGGCAACAAAACACCGAGCTGCGGCGATTCGGGAAGGAACCGTAAGCAGCCATCATTGACGGGGTTGAGACGAACAGTCGACACGGAAACGATTACTACCCGTTTAAGATTGATGGTTGTAAGTTTTTGGTGTGCCGTTCGATGGGCGTTAAGACACGAAGCAAAAAGGTCTTGCGGTTCAAGTAAGTTTATATGCGAAGATAAAAATTAATGGAACACATCAAAATGGCAATTAATTATGGCTGATTGTCGGGATGCATTTAATAGACTTCCCATAGGACTTCCCATAACGCGTACCAAATAGATAAAGTGGGGTCTCCTTGGGTCATAAATAATCACGCCATTTGAATTGCTGCGATCAATTCAGAAGAAAAATATGTTTCCATTGAAACTTGCACTACAAAATTGGTTGTATTCATATTTTGATTCATTTTGTAACCCTTTTGTATCTATGAAAAGCTTCACACGAAACTTTTTTTCGGGGTGGATGTCACAGCGAGCAATATTCGCATAAAAAGCACCATAATTCCCTTAATATCCCCTTATTGAGTTCAATTAGCGTTGCTCTGATTGGGGATTTTTTCATTGAATTATATTCATATGGGCTCACCAGTGAAAATGATGGGTTGAAAATCTATTTTAAAAAACACTTCCACACACACAGCACACATGCTCGAGTGCAGACTAAACTACAAAATAATGAGGCCAATTGGATGCAATTATCATGCAAAGGCTATGTTTAAATTTAGCTCCACACGGCCATTTTATTTTTTCTTCTTCTTTAAGCTCACGCTGATTTGGCTGAAACACTTCAAAGGGCGTATAAAGTACCCCACCACATTCCCCCCCCCCTCTCCATCCATGGTGTGGACGGGTGTTCGTGTGTAGGCACAGCTTTTCGTTGTGCTGTTTTTATCCGGATAGAGGAGAAAAAGTCCCGCTGTTGCAACGGTTTGCAAACGCAACCCGATGCATATAATCCTAACCAGCGGCAAAGTTGTTACATGGAAACGGGTCGAAACATATGATATTACAGTCCATTTCGTGGGGGAAAGCTGTCACGGGAAGCTGTTGGAGGTCGGAGTGGAAATAACGTGGGGAAAAGGCTGAAGCTTAAACCGACACAGCTATTGATGCAATTTTAATATTATCCTCAAACATGGGTACGTCATTTCCCGGTGTTGCTGCTGCGACAGTCGTTTGCTAACCGACCTGTCAGATGCACAGTTTGGGGTTTTGGTTTGGCAGGTTTGTTCGCTGTGCCACATCACACTCTGCCAAATAAGCTTTGTCACGGGACGAAAAATGATTGATTTATTTGTCAAAAAGCTATTTTTACTATTTTCGCAAGACGATACAGATGCGAAAGAAGCGTAGACATAATCTACCCGCACGATAAGCCGATGGACGTGTTTTTAAGATTTTTTTTCCTGGAAGGCGTACGAACGAACGAACGAGCGAAAGATGTGCTTTTGCACCACAATCTAGCCATACATTCACACACCAACAACTGGCTGCACTGACTGCTGCATGCTGCACGAAGAGTAAAGCAAAAAATGAAGTTTCCATAGAATTTCAAGTAGCTTCTGTGCGCACGGAAAATGTAAACGACTATCGCCCAAAAACCCAATTCTGTCACGACCAGCGATGGATAGATAAAGTGATCGATAGAACGATGGACAGTAGCAGAACGGACACGGTTATTTGGCTCGAATCAAAGAGTTACGGAATGGACACAGGACAGAGTTTTTGGAGCAAAAACGAGAAAGACAAAATTTATGACATTAAAAAACAGAGCACATAGCAGCTGTATTGACCAAGCAACAACAGCTTGCAACTAACATACTGTTGAAAACATTATTGAATTGCAGATGAATTGCACAAACTGAAAGAAACCTTTAGTGGTCATATTATCAGGAAAAAAAGGTTTCAATTATAATTCTAGACAATATTCATCATCCATCCCATACTGCTGTAGTTCGGCTTTGGTAGCCAGTATGTGGCTTCTAAGCTTGAATTAATTTGCCCCTACATTTGAAGGGTAATAGTGGGCAGATTTGAAATGATTTAGATATTTCATTATACATGAGATTATAACTTGGAGTAAGCTGATTATTAATTCGATCTGAAACATAGTTTTTAGAAATGGCAATCAGTGTAAGGGTAACTCATTGCAGCCAAATAGTTCTGTTTAGTTAGACATTGGTTTAAAAAAAATCATTAGGCGATGTAACTTATTTACGTATATTCCATAGTCAAAAGCATATCAGTTTAAGGATTTATTGAATGATATTGTAGCATGCATATGCTATACTTAGTTCACATACTTCTCTTTACACTCAAATAGCAGAAATTGTCAACACACAACACACAATAACAACCTTTAAGTCAGGAAATGTAAATCAGCAGAAAAACTCTTATCCCAAAACATTTACAAAACATGCAAGCCACACACTAACTTTCAAAGGTGAGAAAAACATTATTCAGCACAAACCCCGTTAGAACGCACTTTAAGCGTAAAACCATAACATTGCATAATAGCAACCATCAAGTCATATATAATGAAATAGGAGACACCGTACCTTCGTGTGTACAAATAGAACCGTTACCCACATGCGTACAAACAAAAAACATCACGTAAGCACAAAAACCCAGAACTGACCTTACAGAATAAGCACAACCTTATGTAAACTCAAAACTTGACATTCAGCATAATTGACACAAAATAGAAAGTAAAGTAAAACCAAATCTAACTAAAAGGAAATGAATCGTATAAATAAAGATGTAAGATAAGACCGAGTACTGCTCAGTTACGCACAGTACGCACAGTGACACGGTTCAGTGGAGCCGTTAAGGTCTTATCGTAATTCGCACAAACAACACAAATGTGTTAAATGAATTCATTGTGTCCACTCGTTACCTGGAGCCCTGATGGTTCCCAGTGATCATCCGAAACTAATGCTTTTTTTTGACGAATTGACCCCGCGTGTGATGTTTAATCCTTCTGCACCGCTGCTCTAACAATTGCAACCTGATCCGAACATTACAATATACATTAAAAATAAGGAAAAGGAAAGTTTCTGTATTTTAAATAAAAATAATTTTAATACAAAAATCTGTTGAAATAATCTCATTGAAAATGTTGTTTGTTTGTTTGTTTGCGTGGCTGATTTGATAGATAATCTTCGCGATCAACAATTCAAATTTCAATCAAATGTTAAAAAACACCATAATTTGAATTGGAATAATCGACTTATGATAAAATAGGCAAAAGTACCACATGTGTGGTCATAATTTAGTTTGTTTGAACAACGAGGCCACTGACCTTCTCGGACTACATGTAAATAATGAGACCAATCTATTTTGGCCAAGCGGAGTTCTGTAATAGTCATAAGAACAGTCATTTTTCATGGGTTTATCTTAACCAACACAAACGAAACGTTAATTGCCCATTTCATTTAAAGTATCTTTTGAGCCAGAAGACAAAATTTGACGCCGCTGTTAGTTGATTCTAACCATGATGGTAAAAAAGTGAAGTAACTTCGTTTAGACACGATTAAATAACGGCACCCCGAAGCAATCTAAAATCACTCCATGCGGACTCCGTGGTGGACGTCGTATATGCTTCCAACATCTACAACATCTTGGCTATATTCGACAACAGCCCTGATCGCCCTGACGAACCGGAGCGACTTGAGGTTCCAAAGAAAGCTGAACATGAAGACCGAGGGACAAGTAGCTACATTGCTGCTTTAGCTTGGCCGAGAGGTCTATGCAACCGGCCAAATAGTAAAATAGTACCTTGGATGCATGAACAAACATATCAGGAAGCAGAAATCGCGTCCGCTGGCTTTGCAGCGGCAAGCATCGACGTCGAATCATGAGTCCACAATTTTAGGCGAATTTCGGCGTAATATGACACCCTAGTCCGCGAACTGATCCAACATCCCAAACGCTCTACTCCAACAATTTTGTCGCGAGTTGATAAAAATCGAAGCTATTAAAACATGGCTACATCCATATCATCGTCCGCCCTGGCGAAAACTTCAGATAATTCACGACTTTATCCAACAAACTTGTTGACAAAATGTGCAGTGGAATAAAAATCATACAAAATCCTGCCTTAATCCAGCAATTTGAGTATATAATGCTGTATTATCTTTTTTTTAAATTCAGGAGTAATGCTGTATTATCTTGTTTCCATATAAAATATGAAGATATGACTAAAATATGCCCAAATACACACTTAAAACCCTTTTTTGATTTGAGTAAATCACAAAATAAAATCAATTAAAAAAGGCAATTAGAACATAACTCGCAAAAAGGACAGAGCTAATCAAACAATTTAAATTTTACCGCACTACAACTTATCGTTAAATGAAATTTCTGTGCATTTGTACCATCAATTTATTGAGCGACTGTAACAAGAATTATCAAAACGAATAAACATTTAAAAACTTCAAACACTGAATGTGTCGAATGACATTTATCTAAATTCCACCAAATGTCTTAGATTACACTCCTCCTTAGCTAGCTAATTACATTATCATTACAGACAATAAATCCAAATGGGCAGAAAAGCCACACCCTTTCGTACACTAACCTCTGCGATGATGGATCTGTATGGCACTGCAGCATCAGCTCGGAAGAAGGAACAGAGATGAGATTCGACTTACTTTAAATTTAACTTCCTCAAGTGCCGCTTTGTTGAATTTTAAGTTTGCCTTCAACTTTCCGCCCCAAAACTTTCTCGAAGACACTCTCTCTTCACCAGCGGATGAGAGAGACGACAAGGCAGCCAGGGGGTAGATTGTAGTGAGGAGTTTTGAGCAAACTTGGTCCACTTCGTTCGATCGATCGAAGAAGCGAATGCTGGCACTTGTGCATTTGGAGACCTCTTGTAGTTGAGAGTGTGTGTGATACGCCATGGTACATCGATTTTCAAAATCGATAGCCACTGCTGGCCTTTTGTTGCTGGTAGCCATCTGTTCGGAATTTCGATCAATAGCAAGGAGTCAAGGATTTAATTGTTGTAAATGTTTAAAACTGCTCCACATGCTTGTCAAGATTGTGTAGACAGGTTAAACTATTGTTTTAACAAGTGTTGGCCAAAGTGAAAATAATTGCATTTAGCAGAACACAACTTTCCAAAAACTATGCCACGTAGGCTGAATACCAAAGCGCATCGTGCACTGTACAGTACGGTTCATAGCCTTCAAGCTTTGTCGTAAATCATCGCCCCAACTCGTTTGCTTTGTGAGTACAATCAAACTCCACCGGCCGGACAGTTCAAAGTATCCAATCCTAACCGTCAGAGATAAGCTATAGCAAACAAATAAAAAATACACAAAACTCTATCCAATTTTATCTAACCTTGCAAAGCCGACCTTCTGCCGGTCTGTATGTACAGTTCTGCAGCGTTACCATCAAAGCACCCTTTGATTGCACCGGAAACCCCCGGATGGGATGAAAACATATTTCCATGGTGAAAAGAAATAAACACAACCCGTACGGATCCACGCCTGCTGCAGTCTGTCAGCAGGATGAAAAGACGTCCGACAGGAAGCCGAAATTGTGCAACCAAAGTGAAAGAGCGAGAGAGAAAAAAAAGAGCTAGAATTATGCATAAACAGCATGAAATGTGTCAAAAGTCGAGAAAATGTAGGTGAACATTTCCCATGCAACATGAATGATAGTCACACGAGCCGGGAAAAGGGCAGTAATGGTGGGATATAGTAAAAATCGAGATGATGAGAACGGCGAACGACTTGGTGGACTCATCGCTTCGAAATGCCCGTGCTTCCAGATGCCGGATGTTCCGCCGTCTGAGAGCGAATGTTAATTAAATTTCAAATGAAACGTGTCAACATGTTTATGGTACCGTCACCGGAGTGTTTATCGCAGCGAAATGTGCATTCGAGCAGCAAAATGGTTTAAGCTGAGCTGAGTAGGTGAGGCTGTAGCGGGTAAATCTTCCCTTTACATCTTTCGCTTGGTGTCTTGTTTTACCGTCGTCAAGCTAAACAGCAACGCGACCACTGTTGAAGATGGAAGAAGCGTGGAATAGCAGCGCTTCACGGTAGATACGATTTGGTTGAAGGGCAATGTATTCAAACCGATACGATAAATAAGAACCGCACCCTTGCAACTACAGTGAACATAAGATCAGAAATAATCCTTCTTACGACAATTTTAGCCGCGTATGACGTCGTCTGAAGAAAGCAGAGGCAGTGAAGCACATAAATTAAGCTCCAAAATACTTTGTTAGCCATTAGCGAAATTAAATGCAACTTTGATCTGCCATGTAATCCGGTTGTAAACACCAAGAATTAGAATTTCGCCTTTCATTCCCCACTGGCCCTAGTGTCGATTGGCGCCCCTTTCGGCTTTCAGGGCACTTGAGATGTTGTATCGATCCTATCCAAAAATCGCCTTCTTGCCGCAAGGGTTAACACAGCAGCTTCATTATTTTAATTGCATTCGTCGTCTTCAATGTGCATCACTGGCTGCAAGGCGAAGCTATATTAATTTCCTACAAAACATTCCGCACGCTGTCCGGGAATGGTGTAGGAGGGCAGATCGGATCAACCGGAAAGAGGTTTTGTTTGTATCCGAAGGTTCGTATCGCAAATGCACGACAACGACTATTGATTTATCTCCATTTGCCTTGGGAACGGGCCGAATGAAATAAAGCCAGGTAGGGTATTTATTACAGCCCATATCGACTGATTGTGCCCCGAAGCGTCGGTAATTCATGGACAGGATAGATGCCAATACATGGAACAGGCTCAAGTATTAAGTAACGGATGAGTTCATGATCTGTAGTTGCGAGAATAAACTGATACAAATTGATTTTACAGAAACAGGTCCGGTTTAACGACGTACATCATGGTGCAACTGACTAAAAAGATAGATTGTAATTAAATCCATGTCAAGTATAGCGCTTCAAGAAACGGTATGGTCAAAAAAATATACAATGTATATGAATGAAATACATGTTTTCTTTTAATAGTAGAGTTTTTTGGTTATTCGAACCAAACAATTACTTTTAAATGAAGCAAGCACATGATACTGCCAACACTTAAAAACGTTGTTCACCTGTTGGCGTCATAATCACTTTAACGTTAAATTTTATATATGTCCGTAAAACACTCATTTAATCATAACGATTATGTTTTGCTTCATTTCCCCTCACTGGACTGTGCTAGACGAATGAAGGATCTAGATTCTAGAATATTAATAACAAACCGAAACATGTGCAGTTATGACTGAACATACTATATAAATGTTAACAAAATAATCTACTCACTCGTCGACGCACAAACACACAACATATGCAAACATACCACTAAGCTAAGCCTTGTCTAACTATTAATACATCCTATGATGGCCCAACCCTGCTAAAAGATACACTACCTTAACCGACTCGTCTAATTCCCAAATTTCCGTCAAATATTACATGTTCAGTGGGCACGTTAATAATTGTTTTCTTATAATTATGTTAAAATACTTGATTTTTATTGGAATTTATGTAGAAGTATAAAAAGGAAATGTAATCTTAGTAAAGGTAAAAAAAATTATATAAATTACATACAAAAAATATGTCAATCCTTTGGTAGTTTTTTATTCATTATTATTTGAATGGTTTGTACATTTGACATATTATTAAATATATTATAGTAGTAATAAATGTATTTAATTATAGTAAATGTATAATACATTAAATTATAAACCTGTAGTAGTACACCATGCCCTGATATTTGTTAAGCGTTACTTGTTTTGTTTGAACACAATCTTTTTATTAAAACCGCTCGGCCAAAATAAAATGAAATTCAGTACAAGTACTAATGGTATCAAATTCACTTTGTAATAAATTGAACAAGCTTATGACCATTGCCATTGCCATTGTTGTGCCATTGAAAACTTTACAAGAGTAGCCTTGCAGTTGCTTGCACATGCTGACCTTTGAAGTAAACGACTTAAGAACATTCAGAGAAAATTATCTTGGTACTATTTGTCAGTACGGTTTTATCCGTATCGCACTAATGTCCTATGCTCATGCACATTGCACATTCCTAGAATTAGAGCCCGGTAGTTTGCTGAGTACTCTATTATGTGATGGTACCGTAATCCATTCAACACTTTCGTTCATCTTTAAACTTCTGATGTCTAGTGAGTCTTCCCCTACATAAAACTTTGGCATTAAAATGTCTGTGTACAACAGCTTTAAAATGAAATGTTTCCTCTTTCTTTTTAAATTAAAGTCTCTAAGTTGATTTAAAAATAAATTTTATCGTAACGCTAACATTTTCTAAATTTGATAATTGATGTGATTGTGCCTTCGCTCTTCTTACCTTAAAATACTTAGGAGTACCACAATACAAAACTTTAACAAATATACTCATTTTAAAACTGTAAACTAACACATTAACCCTCACAAAAGCTTTCATCGAACATCCGATTCCAATATGAGCGCAAATCGATTAAAAAAACTGTCACCCACGGCGACGCACGTGCCCTCCACGATCGATGATGATTATGATTATGCTAATGAGTTTAGGAATAGCTTAATTTCGATGCATTGCACCAAAAGTCAGCACACCAGCCGCAGGGGGTGTAGCGCAGCCCAGCATCGTGATAATTGTGTGATGCATCGCCCAGCCCAGCCCAGCATGCCGGAGATCGTTATGCTGGAATGGCTCCCGGAGCCGAAAGTGGGAACAAACCGGGCAAAGTCATTTCGCCGTGAAGCTCATAACTTTGCGATGGCGAAATTTATTATCACGTACGGTGGCGGGCATTGCGAGCTGGTCCGTTACTTCGGGGGGCTTTGAAAGGATATGTGCAAACGCAACACTTTACGATCAGCAGTTCTGCTGCTGCAGTCGGGCTGTAGACGTGTGTGAGCGTGGATCATAAATAACACTCACTGCACACGGCCCCAGCTTCAGCCCCCATTGCTGCGGTTGATGCACTCGTGTCAGGGCGTGTGACAAGCGTACGAAGAGACGCCCTCGCACGCTTGGAAGTAGATGCTCAAGGATGCGGTTTGCTGTGGACAGGTTCGGATCTCCCACACACACACAGTAACCACCGAACGCCGCCAAGTGAGTTGTCGCTGTTGTAACAGTGTAGCACAAAGTCGAAACATCCGAGACACATTAAAAAACACATGCACCGAGGCCGTGCGGACCAGAAACCACCATACTTATGCCACGGGGTATTTTTTTCTTTTTCAAGTCACAAAAGTGGCGGTTTTGTTTGGGCACGAAACTGGCCGACCCGTGTCCCGTGTGGTTTTTAAAAATGCAATTTCATTAAAAACCTGCATTGACTGCGACTGACCACAATGCGTTTCGTGCGGCGAGAGAGTTCGGGTTTTTCATTTTATAATTGAGTTCAGATTTATTTAAAAAACGGCAAACCGCCACAAAATCTCACCGGAAAAAAGCAGTGAAGAGTGAGAAAAGAAACAGTTAATTAGTTTGCGCAACACTTTTCCGCACCTTTCGCGTATCAAAAGCGCGTAATTTTAGTTGCCCAAGAAAGGGCAAACTTACAGCAAAAGCGAAACAACTTTCTTTTGCTAGCTAACAAAACTTCCGCCACCCGTGGGCTGAATGAAGTCAGTCGAATGAAGCGGAAATAATTTCGCAACACTGCCACCGGTTGGCGGGCGTTAAACGTATTGAGGGTGTAAGTTTTGTGTGGAGAGCGCAGAACGCAATGCCACAACAGAGACTGTCTAACTTTTTCTGCAAAACAAGAAGAGACCGACTCTAGAGACGCTGAAGAATAGACGAGGTAATAGATTTTGGTTTTACACCCTTGAATAAGCAGCCAGCTGTAGGTAGAAAGGACGGATAATCAAACTTCATCGCTCACCTGTACCTCTACTTCCGGGTGGCGATAGCGATCGGTGATCGTTTGCTAAAGTGTCTTGCATTTTTCGATACCGTGGCCATCGTGGCCATCGTGGCGGAACATTTCGCGTTTTTCTTTGCAAACAAACTCAAGCACTCCAAGGGTGGTTGGATTTTTTTCGTCTGTTTCTTTAGCGCTCGTTAGAAAGTGTTTCCTTTGTGTGGCCACTCTTCACCATCGTGGTCGTGTTCGATTTGATCGGAGCGGAAACGCCTTCGTACAGCCATTGGACTTCTGCTTACGCTGGCGTGGAATTTGTTATAATTATTATAATCTCGTTAGCGAAGCGCTCGCGATATTATAGACGGACGCAGTCAGGCTTGTTTGCCAACACTCCGGTTGCCGGTCCGCAGCGCTATCGCACGAGAATGTTGATACCCTCGCATACAGCAATATATTGAAATTGCCCTAGCGCACATACCGATGGGTTGGGTTGGTTGGTTTCACTGTTTGAAACGATCGTTCGATTAAAGCTGACCGACCGACACCGTCCGTCCGCGCTGTGCACTACGTTTGTGAGCCAGCAGCATAAAGTTAAATGCAACGCACACTATCTCGTGCGAATCAGATTAGGATGCATCGAAGTGCATCGAAACACGATAAGCGAGATGCACATTACACTCTTGCCCACTGTTTAATGCTTCCAACTCCCGCCTATGCTACTTGTGCGGTGTATCGATCCCTTTCCCGAGCTTTCCATTAAATGGAAACGTTTTTTTGCCCCGCTCTTGCTTCTCGATTTATATTTCCTGTTTTTTGTCTTCTCGGCTGTGCCGTGTTGGGTCTCCAACTCGGTGTGATTCGGTGTCTGGGACAGAGGTGCTGGATGTGGGGTAAGGGAGGTCGTGTACAATGTGACAGTCTGACACCTGGCATGTACAGCAATGGTTGACAAGTGCAAATGCAAATGGCACACAATTGGAATTTATAAAAAGGTCGCACCTTTACTCTCCATTACTCCTGCTTCCCGCCGGCTTATCACACTTTTGTCCGTGCGATCCTTGCCATCGTGTGCCATCACATACATTATGCTGGTGAGAACAATGCCCACATGCATGGGCGTGTAAGTGCGGTGCGGTGTGTTAGGAAACAGAATTCAACGCTTGAAATACACAATAATGGGGAAGAATAATGCAGGCGAAGGAAAAGTGACTGTAATGGTTATTTAAAAAAAGCAGGAAATATGGGAACAATTGTTTAGATATTTTTAGATGTGGAATGTGCTGGTTAAGTATCAACCATGTTACGACAGAAAGCTATTTTGTGTTTTGATTAGCCAAACAACTGTTTACTTTTGCTATTTTTCATTCAAACACTGTTCATTCCTTCACTTGCGACCTGCACATAAATAAAGGATAAAATGTGTGAGGATCAGCAAGATAAGCTGCTTAAGCTCTTAGCTCGGGTAAATCGCAAATTGGTAGGATTTTATCCTCTATCCTTATCAGTCATGTTTTATTCGTGCATTTCCATTTCGCACACTGTACCACAGTAAAGAAGATAAAATAAACAATTGAAACTGGCTGCCACTTGCTAATGGCTTTGAAGCTTTTCAACGTATCTAACTGTATGTAGTTTGTTGAGTAATCATTTTGAATGTTCTGTTAGTCACATTTTAATGCTTCTAGAAATCCTCTTTAGTCCCTTACAATCGTCACCTTCATCCTAACATTAATGCTCAAAGACCATATTATTCCTCTATACATCTCACATTCTCCTCCACTCGACAGCATCTTTTTCCTTGAAATTTCTCCACCCGAGTTGTCTCACTGGAACACCGCAAAGAGAAAAATACGAATACAGAAGAACGTATTCTTGGAACCGTAACCAATCCACAACATTCCGGTGGCGTCCGATGCATCGCTATTTGCACACCTGCAAGGTCGGTTTCGTACCGGTTTGCGGCCGAACGGTAGCCAATTCCGAAAGCTACACCGGCCAGGCTCTGCAAGCCTCGAGGCGAAGTAGAAGCGGAAAAAAGTACTCGAAAAAAACGTGGGCCATTTTCATCTCGACTTTTTCCGCCTGCTGCCATTTCTATTACCTGGGAAATAATATACTCTCACTGTTGCCATTGTCGAGTGTTCTTCGTAGCTTGCGCTTTTTTTTCTGCCGGTGCGCAATTGAAACATAACGATCCCTGTAGTTGGCTGTCGTCTGAACTGGGGGTGGACCTGGGGCCGTAGGAAATCACCATCACTTGCACTCCGTACCGATTGTAATTTTCTATGATTTGCTGAATTAGCGTACATCACCTGTTTTTTTTGCTTTCTTCTTCTGCTGCAGAAAACTTGGTAGCAATTATTTTGCCTCATTAGCGGCAACATAATTTTGCTGCTTGAATCGTGGAAAAGCGAAGGGAAATTAGCACCAAAAATGTATAATTTAGTGAACATATAAGTTAGTAATTTGACTGCAATTATGATTGAAAAACAGCTTATTTAGGGCAAGATTTAATAATAGGGATAAGATAAGTTGATATTTGAGATGGTATAGCAAATTATGTTGTAGTACAATACATGAACCGGAACAAAGTTGTTATGGCAGTAGCGGTTTTATATTGCCTACCACATTATCCTGTGTATTTGGTTCTTGGTAATGAAAAGTAACAATTTTACACATTGTTTTAATGTGTGTGGAATCATTTTTAAACCCTTCTCGAAATGCATTTCTTCCTATTCTTATTAATTTGAATGAAATTTCAGAAAAAACAAATCAATATTTACGTAAATGCATTTGGAAATTAAAGAACTACTGAACTACTGAAACTTTGAACGATGCTAAACATTTTTGGTAGTCTTAAAAACATGCTATTGTCCTATCGTTCTTTAAATTACTGTATTTTAACGTGTATAACGACCAGTTGTTAGGTCCAAAACGGTCATAATCCTATGAAGGGGGTCGTTATACACGAGTAATAACGCTTCGTTACTAAAAAAAGCTTTTGATTTGAATTAAATTGGTATAATGGACAAATTTGTTTTCGTCGTTTCTGAGTTTTGTAACATTAAAAATAAAAAAAAAACATTTGTTCCAAAAATGTTAAATAATTCATCAGAGGGCATAAATTTGACAAAAATTTAAACAAACAGCTATCGTGCTGTGATGATATATAATATCTTCATTAAATGAGCTGGTTTTAATAAAAACTCTCTCTCTCTCTCTCTCTCTCTCTCTCTCTCTCTCTCTCTCTCTCTCTCTCTCTCTCTCTCTCTCTCTCTCTCTCTTTGTTGGCCTCAAACTCTATAGATGTAACGCAAAATCGTTCCAATATCGTACTTTGTGGGTGATTAAGAGATGAAACGGTACTTGGTGGAATAAAGCTTTTTACCAAGCACACGGTACTTTTTGGAACTTTGCGGTTGATAAGTACTATTTGTAGAGTTGACGATGGAACTTTAAGGCTTGTTAAGACCGTGTACCGAACTTAGTGGAACTTTATAGCTTTTTAATGCATGACATCGGTACAAGATGACTCTTGTTTGTGAAAATGTGAAAGACAGACGCCGTCTCGTGGTTTGTGTACCAGTTTTGTTTGATTTAACCTTAAATCATTTAAAATTATGTGAACGTTTTGAACAATTACAGTTCACAAATAAAAATGCACATAAAGAAAACAAAAATTGTGTTGTTTATTTCAATGATGGCACCTTGCTGAAAATAAAACACAAAGAAAAAATAATCCTTGGTACCATGGCATAAGGAGCTCTAGGCGATATTTAGAAGGACCTGGAACTTTGATGCTGTTTATCTACTGCAAAAGGCGAATTACAGCAGCGATCTTTAGCTTGCCAAAGATTGGCTGCTTAAGCACTTTTGGCTATTTGGGTATTGTTGCACACTGCAACAGGACTCTTTCTTTCGCCAGTTGGTAAATATTTTTTAAGTTAAAACAAGCGTTTTTTAAGCTGTCTTATTATTTATTTTTTCGTTAGAGACGCTTAAAAATCCGTCACTTGTCGTGGGCTTTGACGAAAGAGTGACCTTACATCTTTCGCTTAGCCTAGATCGGGATCCTTCGGGAATGCTCAACCCGATCAGTGGTAGACGTTGACCACACTAAACACTGTCTGTGTCGCCCTCTTTCGGGAATCACAAGAAATAACACTGTACCAGTGAATCGACCGTTAATAATAATTAACAGGTACAGTGGAACGTCGATTATCCGGGCAGCTCGGGACCGGGCGGTTGCCTGTTAATCGATTTGCGCGGATAATGGTCCAAGAAATGTCAAATTCATATAAAAATTTAAAAATCCACTAGTTTTATGATTAATTCACCTTGAATCAATCAATAAATCGTTAGTAGAATATTATTTTAATCAATAACTCATGAACAAAAATAAATTTCGAAAACACCACTAGACACTACAGAGCTGCACAAAAAACTGGTTGCCACTTGACTATCGCAGCAAATGTTCGCTGTACGTTTGAACAGCTGTCACATTTTTGCGCACGGTTAAGCCGCCCGCTGGTTAATCCGCTCCCGGATAATCGACGTTCTACTGTATATTTAAAGTGCCCATCGAAAAAGTTCTTCACTTCGAAAAAGTGGTAACGACTTATTGTTACCATAGCAGGATAGTCAGTCCTACGTATGGGGACGCGGTCTATTCGGAACTTGAACCCATGACGGGCATGTTGTTACGTCGTACGAGTTGAAGATTGTACCACCAGACCGGCCCAAACGTTAAGGATAGTTGTAAATAATTTTAGGTTGTTTGTACAGCCCATGGTGTAAATAATTCCCTGCCAAGTATACAAAGAATACGCTATGTTTATTTTTATGATTATATTTTCAGTAATAGCCATTTTCACTATTTCTGCAAATTGCATCCACTTGTACAAAATTTAGATCAGATAATGAGCAGATTTTTTATAAGTAGGTGGAGACGCCTGGTGGTTTATATTTGGCAAATACCTTCACCAATACACCTTTAAGAATCCATTTTAATTCATGACCCATATCAAAATAGAAGCTATTCCATGCAGAAAATAAACTTTTCTCTTCATCAAGATTTAAATAGCTCGTTCAGCAATACGGGCGAAGCTATTCCTTCTGAATCCTTCTGGAAAAAGCAAGCTCGTTCGTTTATATTTTCTTCTCCTTCCAAACTACGTTATACTTTTGAGCCTTTTTTACCTTGTTCTACACACTTGTCCCTCCAAAAACGTTTATTGCCTTCTGTTCAATTTCCATTGCACTCTGTTTAAATTGATGCTTTTATCTGCCCGTGCCCAAAAAGGATAAAAAATAATTGTGTGTGTTTCCGCAAAACCCGTTGGAATGTTCGCCCTAAGCTTGAGATGTTCCCCCATGACCGGTCGAGTGATTGAACAAAGTTTCGGTGCGCTTCTGTTTGTTTTCACTGCTCACTCACTGGTGAAACGAGATAACCACGCACCATTTAAGGAAGCAAGTGCAGTATCAGGGCATCGATCGATCGATTGTACCGGTGGCTGGCTCAGAAATTATAGTCACACAATGACGCTAGAAAATGAAACGTAACGTGGCAAGGGGCGACAGGTTCGGTGAGTGTGGCCTTTCCGTTCTCGTGCCCTTCCCTTTCAAGCGATGAAATAAATGCCGCATCGGACTGTTGACATTCAGCAAACCGCAAAACGGCTCCAGCCGAACCACAAAACCCACAGGAATCTCCCGGCGAGGTGGAAGCAGAAAGCCACAAAGCCTCGCTCTGCCCGGGGAAGTGCACCTCAGCTTTCTCCCCTCGAGACCAACAGATTATCATCACGAGTGGATTGTCTGCACTTGAAAAATGAACATGCAGCTGCTGGTGCTTCTGCTCCTCATCTCCGACCCATTACATCTTGTGCACGGGTCGGTTGGTTGTGTCGTTGGTTGATCTCGGTGTGAGCTTAATGAAAGGCAAATATTGCACACAAATAGCTATCCTCCCCAGTTTGCTAAGCGCAGCGTGTTATCTCTGTCTGCCCGGTTTGCGTCAAGTCAAATTCATATGATGGAGTTTGATGGCACTTCAAGAACTTCAAGGCTAGTGGCGTTTTGATCGTTTTGTAAAGAGCTCTGGACACTCATTAAACACAGCCACTGGCCACTGAATACCGAGGCAGAGAAAATGGGGAAAAGAAATTGTGGGTTTTGTTGGGATGATTCCTTTTCCCACAGGACTGTTTAGCTCAACATTTGAAATGTAAGCTAAGCTCACATTTACATCCAATGACAAGTTAGGTTTATGTGTGGTACGTTCAAAAAACCTCTCAGATAAATATATCAGAAGCTCTGAGTCGAATGGAAAGATGTGACTCTTAGTCACTGTGCTTAAAACTGGCTTTATGTTGTTTTTTAACGGTCTAAATAAACTCAAATAACGATTTCATTGTCTAGAAGATTCATTTTACCTCCTTCGAATCCAATATAACAAACTTAAACTGAGAGTAGAAAATTTCAAATATTTTACATGAACGGACAAAATGATCCTTGAATGAATGAGCGAAAGTACTTTTCTATATAACCTTCTTCTTGATCTGCCATTAACTAACTTTGAGAGGATTTAAAATAAGTACATTGACTTTTTCATGCATTTGTGCACCCAATCCTATGCCACATGGCTTAAGAGTACTAAGAAATTCGTAGCGTGTGTTGATATGGTCCGATAAGATTGCCACGACTTACGAAGATTGAAAAGCACGACTCTTTGGTCACTACCCATCCATTCAAACTTTTCTATTTATTTTATGTAATTGACTTTCATTGACTTGAACAGACATTAGCCTCAACGAGCTTTGCTGTGCAGAGGGTAAAACATTTTCCACTGTTTCTTAGTACTGTTTTTAACAGATACCATAGGCACAGGTACTCGCAAATGCAATTTCCCACCTCTCAAATCTACAGATATGTGATTAGATTCGGATCTGTAAAGAGAGCGTGAGTGTTTTTGAAAGATCAGGTTCACCGTTCTCGGTTCTGAGAGAAGTATAGGCGAATGATCGAATGCGTGAAGTGACAAAGGTATCATTTCCGGGTCACTATTCTTCCCCAGATAGCAGAACAGACATACGTTTTGCTTTTTTACGATCTTACACATACATGATTATATATACCAAAACGAAAAAGCATGGTCAAGAACACGTAAGAGGTGTCAATTCCATATCAAATTTGACACCTTGACTTGAATGATGGATGATGGCTTTCGAAGGTCTATTTCTCTATATTATCAATAATGAAACTGAACTCTTCCCAACAACATACTATTTGTTACATAAATTGCCCATTGTAGCGATTGCAAAAACAAATTAGCTATCTACAGTAGCAAAATGGTAAAGAACAGTTGGCACGATAACGACCTCGTGCATTTTGACAGGTTTTTATTTACAAAATCTTCCAGCTGTTTACGATAGCTCGACTAGTTGGAACTAGAAACACCAGATGGCGTCATCAGTAAGATAAGGACAAAACGATATCCCCAAATGCGAGACAGCTAGATTATCAAAAATAGGACCAAGTAGGACAAAGTTCGACAGTGGTCGCTAAACAGATTCAATCGAGGTCAAGAATGATCAGCTGATCGAGTACAGGGCGCCATCGAAAATGGTTAGTAGCAAAAGAGAAACAGACTAATTTTTAAACTGTGCAATAAACATCTAATAGAAGCCAGTTCTAAAAAAGTCTATCAAGCCACTCAATATCGATTATTACACACGTAACAACAGGTTGAAGAAAACATTTCAAAATAATATGTTTGTCTGCTTGCGTAAACGTGTAAGACATCATTTGCAAGCAAGACGCTACTGACTTATTGGTAGTCCTGATGAGTAAATCATGTTTATTGTTAAATCTAAATAAACAATCACAACAGCTCCAACAACATCCTCGTGAAACTGCAGCTGACGCCTTTTTTGCTATACTCCTAGAACATTATAAACTGACAAGGTCGACAAGGTTCTATAGTGACGATAATTGTATCATCCAGCATCACGTAAACAGAAAAGGCAGAAGAAAAAAAGACACCGCACTCGGTACACTGTTACATGCCTTTCTCCAGTTTACCGATTCACAGGAGCTGGTTGGCTGGCTAGCTGGATGGCAGGACTGGCTGCATTTAACGTTCCCTTCCAGGACAATAATAATATCTCCTGGAATGTGACCGGCAAGCCGATTACTTTCCCATCGTCTCCCATCCCGGAGGATTGGAGAAATGTGTCAAAGATTGGGTTTTGCTATGGTGCGGCAGAGCAATCGTAGGCGAATAATAAGAGAGAATTAATACATAAAACCAGTGGGAGGAAAGCACAGAGTAGAATATCACCAAAAAACCACACACACATAGCGCACACCAACACCGACGATAAGTCCAGATAGACGTAATTGTGCAGCGCTGGGATTCGGTGAGAAAAGAGAAGCGTCAAGTGCCTGGACACGACCGCACAGGGATAAAGCGATACAACGGAGCAAATATTTCTTGATGCAACCGGAAACTATTTAGCTGACATTGGATCCCATTCATTTCTGCTTGTCTCCTGCTCGAAAACGAACCCCAAAACCCGGGACTCGCAGCAGCACCCTGCTAACCTACTGCTGCTGTAGGGTCATTTTTATCTCGCTCTGCTGTCATTCTACCCTACTGCCATTATGCCGTTTGCCCGTTTTGTTTGCCAACGTTCTCTTTGTATAACAACAGGGAATAGATAGCAAGAGGGAAAGAGGGAGAGAGAGAGAGAGAGAGAGAGAGAGAGAGAGATAAATAGAGAGGGTACGACAGAAGCCAGGAATGGTTGACAAAAAAGAAGGACATTAAAAAGGACGTCTCCTATTAACTATTTAACCGGAAACTGATTGCACCGGGTCAGGTACGGATATAGATACGGTCGAAGGGTTTGTAGGGGTGGGGGTGGGATGCGGGATGGCTTCTACTAAAAGCGGGGATCCATGGCTTTTCCGGGGCTTGTTGTGAATTTGTTGCAGTATTCCGCATGGCACTCTGGAATATTGGCGTTGTTTTTTTTTCGTTTTTCGACCAAACGTGTCACGTGAGCACAGAAAACAATAAGCAAACAGCGACAACGCTATTGACATTTTTGCACGACCATGCACGGGCCATGGTCGCCCTTCAGTTCGCGTAAGGCGAGATTGCACTTTTGTGCAGGTTTTTAGTGTTTTCTTTTCCCATGCCGTTCCTTTGTTGTTTGTAAACCGCTTTGGCCTGCTGTCAAAAGGACGGCTGTGCGTGTGTTAGTGCTTACTATTGAAATTTGATTTTGAAGCATACGCAACGCAGCAGTTTTAACCGTTAGCATTTTACAGTTTTATCGACATGGGCGTGTTCGTGTTACATGGTATTTGCATAGACTGCATCCATATCGTGCACCGGTTGACATGGATGGATTTTTTGTACTGCAATACCTATACGCCAATATGACATTGCTTTGAGCCTTTTTTAAAATCGATTTTTTATTAATCTGTATGTATTTCATTTAATAAATTTCAATATTCCTACTATTTGTTAAACGTATTTGAATTTCAATATTATAACAATTTTATCAAAAAAGCTGCGCAAAAGGTAAAGTGGATAATTATTTTCTCTACATTGCTTCTCTATACAGGGTTTTCCAGCAGTTCTCATAGTTGTGGGACACTTCCTTCACTCTTTCTTATGGGAAGTGAACTTCATATGAATTCAATTGGACCCTATGCCACCCTTTTTAGACAGGCTACTTGAAAATTCCTATTAGATTTGTCCAACAAGGGTGCTATAGAGTCCAATTCCTATAAGTTCATTTCACGTAAGAAGCAGTGAATAAAGTGTCCCACAGCTATGAGAACTCCTGGAAAACCCGGTAGGATGTAAGATAAAACGATTTAAAGTTTGTCTTTTTATCTTTTCTTTTGACTCTACACAGCATTTATAGCCTTTAAAACTGTTTGTTGAATACAATAGTCAGAGATCTACTTCATGAGTATCGATCAAGACGCACATCCTATTGTAGTGGGTAAAGTATGAAAAATAAATTCCCGAATGTTTCCCGATACATATTATTATAAAATAAATAAAATAAACCACAAACGGTGAACTTTTGATCACAATAGTTTTATAGTTTTGGTATTTGTGAGAGCAATAAACAATTCTTCAGTGTCCATCATATAGAGGAAAAAAACTGTTGTTTCTATGCAAATTTAAACTAATTATTTCATTTCTAGAAAGCAGAACTGAAGACTAAAATTATAAAACTAATAATCGTCGAGTTCAGTGGTGTTAAGTGGCTGATTCCTTTGCTTCATTTTCTTTTTGATTTATACCAGAATATAATATAAACTATAAATGTGTCCTCCTTTTTGTTAAAAAAAACTACAAGAAAACAATCATTATACAGCTAATGAATGCTCACTACAGACGTGTTGATGATATTGATGGTTTTCATTAGCCCTTACATGCACCGGCAATCAACATAATGTGTCTGTCTTTTTTTTTATTTAAATTATAGATTGTCTTTTTTTTAAACGTAAATGCCGTAAATGCACCCGAAAACCACACAAAAGCCTCCCAGTAGTACGAATAAATGCCATGATTTGCCATCAGCAATCACGTTGATGAACGGCAAACAGCAGCCACACCGCCATTGAGCGTATGAAAAATGAACAAAACCCACCGCCAACAAAACCGAGCCCGGTGAAGCGTTTCTTCAAGCACATTCATTGCTACGTATTTACCTTTTTTTGCTCCCTACCATTTTTGCTTTGTTTTGTCAGTCAACCTCAATAAGCGAACGCTTATTTCTACTTTAATTACCGTTTGTTGAACTTTCCCTTGGCCCATTTCTGCCTCAAAAACGCGATCAGGAAGAAAAAAACGACTGTTTGATAAATGATTTCACCATTAACGTATGCACAATTACTTTGTACCGGTCGGCGATGATGCGAGCTGACCGACTTCAACTGCAGACTTTGGTTGAAAGCACAATAACAACAAAAGATCTCCCAAAAAAAGTAACGCCATTAGAATATGGACACGAGCTGGGGTTTTTTGGTAAATGGAACGATAAAAAATTGAAACTTGCTTGCCCTCGTTCATGATTTATTTGTATCACACATTAATTCTGCAGTGAGCTGGGTTGGCAGCACACAGTCAAAGGAGTGCAACTGCAGCACCAACACCAACAACAAAAACAACAATTCCCGTTTTTAGCCCGCCCCGTTCTGTGACGATCGTTAGCATCGATTCGGTCCGCTTTGTATTGGAAAGTAAAGGGCAACACAACAAAATAAAAGAAGAAAAAAAAGATGGTCGTGAAAGCGTTCATTCTCCTAGCGCTTGTGCTGCGGTCAAAAAATGCTGACTATTCCAAAACTGCACCACACAATGTGTGTGTAGAGAGAGAGAGAAAGCGTGAGAAAAAAAGAGAGTGAGAGAGCGAACAAGAGCACGAGAGAGCAAGAAATAGTGCAGGAGAAAATGCATTCGACAAGCCATTAATATTTAATATCGTCCAGAAAGAAGGTCACAATGGTAAGACATCCCATCCCGGGGACACTAAAGCGAGGTCATGGAGGGGAGTAGGGGGGGAGGCAAGATATTGTGTTAGGTTGAACGTAAACTTGTTCATAAATCACCCCCTCACAAGACATGCCTGTCACAAACGGGTGAATAAAGTGGGGGGTTTGTGTGTGGATGCGCGGGAGTTTGGAAAGGGATGCTCATCACCACCCTCACGCTACCTTCCTCCATTCCAATCGTTCTATTCATCAAAATCAAAATAAGCATCGTACGAGAGCAAAAGGGCAGGGAAAATGGTGCGGGAATGCACCGTAAAAGTGCACCAAGAAAGTGCACAATCATTGCCCATCGGGCCACCGGAAATACCTATCACGCCAGAATGCAGACCAATGATCCGAGGGTGATTCGCGCTGAATGAACGAATGTGTCCCCTAGACCACGTTCCTACTCCCCCCCCGAAAACCGCACAAAAAGTCTCTTTGTTGTCTCCCCTTGCAGTGGCAGAAGGTGCAAAGGGGGTTCGCTTTTACCTACCTACGGAAGTCACCGAAGAGGGGTGTGGTGGGGTGGAAATTTATCTTAATGACGATGAGGTGGGAAAATCAAATACAACTCATCAACCTCAACCCCATTCGTCACTATTTACGCTCGGGATGACAGTTGAGTGCGACGCTCGTTACGACGCTTTTTTGGTGTTTGAAGGTGTTGGTTTTCTCTAGCTTGCTGTCGCTTTCACTCCACTAACACTCTCTAAATGCAAGGCTGAGTCACATTAGAGGACGATAGCTGGCTATTAAAACAAGCGCCACTGCCCGCACGTCGGACCGGCTTAGCCGCTACAAAGTGCTTCGACGACTAAAAGCGTCCTAAAATCCTTCAATCCCTCCCTTTCCTCCCCCTCCTGTTCCCAAGTGAACAATCAGGAGCATCAATCCGGTATGTCCCATCACTGACGGCTGGTTCCACCCGTCAGCCGAGTTTCCCGAGGTACCGGGCTGATGCTGATTTATGTTGCATGACCGTGCACAATTGGCCGACGCTGACGTCTTTCCTGCGCTGCATTCGCCCAATCAGGCACTACTTTCTACGGGAGGATGGGAGTGGAGGGGAAGGGAGGGGTAGGAGGCAAGCTCTAACTACCCGGGAGCGGGGTTTAGCGATGGGTACGAATAAAAACTTTCCGCGTCGCTCACAATCAATTGCATTTTCTACGACTGACGCGCCGGCAATGACATTTCTACCGAGGGCGGGTCGGGGTGTGGGGAAACCGCTCCGGCCAGCACTGTACACAATTGATAAGATTATTGTAGCTACGAGTATCACGGCGGGCAGTTTTCTTTGCTTTGTGTACAATTTTACTTCGTCTTTTTTGTTGCAGGAGGTATTTGCTCGGAAGTCAGGCCCTACCTCTAGTGGCAGTTTTGAGCTGGGCACAGAAGAATTATTGCTCATCAAATCGACGTAGTCGTATTTTATAGTATTGGTGGCGGAGTTAAATGCCAGTGCAGTAAATATAGCATGGAAAAAGTGGCAAACACTGCACAAAGGGCAGTGTAAGGATGAATGTGCAGTGTAGACAATAAAAACAAAAACAGGGACTTTGTAAATAATTGGTGTAAAGTATAATCAATAATGTCAGAGGGTTCATAAAGTGTAATCGGGTGTTGAAGAACATTTGCCGTAATAGATCCATGATTGTTGCCCCTCCAGTGTGCAGACCTTTATCAACGAAAGAGTTTTTTGGAGCACGGTTCTGCTGCATTTTAATTTATTGCATTATTTCTTTTCCACAAGGTGCGCGGAACTGGTTTGCATCATCAGTTTTGGTAGTTGTGATACCATTCATTTAAAGAGGAGTTGGAGAGGATGATTTGCCTTTAGTCACACATTTTTTAAGTAAATATGTATTTAATGGTATAAGTAACCGTTGATATAATGTTTACTAAGTGCAAAAAGGCTTTATTTTATTATTGTTTCGTTGGCATTTGAGCTATATTTAGAATTTTTCTTTACATTAATTTTACATTAGATCGCTGCAGAAGCGTATTGTAGAAATTTGCGACCTAATATTGACGGTTTCTTTAACAACGCACTAGTGATCAATAAAAGACTCGCGTTAATCTCGCTCCATGCCTTAATCCGGCAAAAGAATTTATTTTACTCTAGCGCACACGCGCGTTAAAAAAATTCCGTGCTCTTTCTCCCGATTATTGATCGCAACTGGCCACTTCTTCTGGCGGTGCCACTCGCTCCATTCGCTCAATATTCGGGAGCGGCTTTAACCTGGCTGATCGTGGTGGTCTAGTTCGACTGTCACAACTGCTTTGGCAACACGTATGGTTCCAACCTTTTTATCCACTATTATTTGCTGTACATCTGTGTATCTCCTATCTGTAGACATAAAAAAACAACATATTATTAAGCTGCATAGAACATAACGATGGATAATCCGTGGCGGCTTATCTGGCTTACACGTTATTTTCAGCTTATCACAGCTTTTATACAGCATGGTATAATTGGCTATTCGTATGGTGTTAGCCTACAATTAACAAGCTTGTAGCTTGTACAATTATTGCACAAAATGGTACTTGTAAGCAGTGCTGCAAAATGTGATGAGCATCACGTGACGATCCCCACAATAAACACATCCGTAATAGTTTGATGTTTGCTGATTGCTAATGCTCAATGAAAGTGCGTCATGACATGCCGAACGTAACATGTGAATGCTTGAGTCCAACGCGATACCCTGATCGACAAGCTGAGCTTAATGCTGTCGCAAGCATAATCATGAGTGCTGCCAAATGCCACTGTTTCAGTCACCAACTTTCATCACCGAAACGAAGTTCAAGTCAGCTCACGTAGGCAGCTGGGATGATCAGAGGTGAGGCTCATGCTCATTCTCATATTGTTACTTGGGACCACTCGCACGCACCGCGTATCTCCCATGACTATCGTGATGATCACCGGCAGTAAATGTCGTGACCAAGTGATTGACCAAGAATTGGATGCTAAAATATTACCATGACATTGACATTGACGAGTTTCATCGATGGGGAAGAAACAAAGTATTTCCAAGATATCTGAATCAAGACAGCCCCATGATTTGTTTTATTTTTTGTTAAGTTGGTCAGCTTACCTTGTAGTTATTAAAATAGGTTCATACACTCACTAACAGTGGATCCACTTTGCAATGGTGACCCACCACTCAGTATCCTTTGCAATGGCAGGTGATGGAGGCGCCTGACTGTTCTAATGACAGACGTTATTGTGGTTGCTGTAGATTTTGTGAGGGGATCAGAATGTAAAGTTCAAGATCAATAGGACCTTTTTTACAATAAAGTACACTTTACAAACTTTCCATCTTCCTAATCCGATCGCTTTTTAGTTCGTCCTTCTATAATCTGTATATATGACAAATACATGACATGGTTCGATAATATCATATATTGAAAAAAGTCTATCCATTTAGGTATTCAGAATTTTCTGTAGAATTTGAAAATGAGTTAAAATAGGGATTCACTCATGAATCAATGCAAATTTTAAAAGATAAACCGAAATGTTATATGATACTTCACCCGCAATCAAGGGATTTTTTTCAAGAAACCATTTTTAGGCTATGGTTGTTTATTTTAGTTTTATTCTTAAGAAGATAAAGATATTCATTTTAAAAAAAATCAACTTAAACAAAGACAAATATATAGCGGCGTAACTTCTTACTGACGATAAAGTGTACGATTTACTAGAGATTTCTGTCAAAAATGTAACTGACAGCCATGCATGCAACTGCCAATAAGTTGATTTAAATTGTAGTTATTGATTGGTTCAAATAAATAATCGTCAATAGAACTGAATGTATTTTTTCGGAGCTCCTGATATGTTACGACAACGCTTCCAATTTCATAGTTAGAATACACGTAATCTGATTTTACAAGTGGCTAGTGCACTTATTACATTGAAGGAATACGTTAATTTGAATATTTTGAGATCAGAATATATGCACAGCAAGGAAAATTTTCAAGAGGTTAAAACTTACATTTCATTTCTCAAAACAGGATTAAAAAGCCTTTTACCTGTTCAACTCCAAACACATAAAGTATTTTTTCTCTGCTTTCAAACCAAGCGCTATAAATAGGAACATATTCCTAGATGAAACCGTGTACGATTTCAAAGTCATCTGCATAATATCTTCAAAGTTAATACCCCACACATGCCTCATCACACACACACGTGCGCCCGCTCCGTCTAACGATACAACAAAAACCACACTTGCAATATCGAGCCATAACTCCCGGCCAGCAGCCGAATTCTCCGCCACCATCCAGGAAGCGACCGTCTTTAGAATTCCCAAGAGGAACATAATATTTGTAGCGTCTTCCCCGAGTAGATGATTGTCCCGTTCGGGCGGGGAATCCCAGGGCCACGGAAAACCCGGCAAACTTTTCTGCCCGCCACGCCCCTGCTTCCTGCCTCTTTTTCCCTAAACTGCAGCAAAAGAAATTGTAATTGACAAAAGCCTTTCCCTTAGGGACAGGGCAGCGCCGAGGCAGGGACCGACTGAGAAGGAGACTGTCTGGGAGGATGCGAACAGCTCTCTGCAGCGCCAATTCCGGCTGCTGCTGCCACATGGCTGATACTTTGAGGTTATGTAAGCAGACAGGAAGACATGCCGTACCCGCACACAACGTGTGGCGTGACAGCACCACGACAGCTTCCCCTTTTTTTCGTGTGCAGAAAATAGAACGGTAGAGATATAGCGATGAAGAGATAGCATGAAAGGAAAGAGACGAAGAAAACGAGCAGGGAAAAGGAGAACGAAGAAATTCCCATTGTCGTTTAAAGTTGCATCAGCTGGTCGAGGCGGGTGTCCGGGCGGCAAGCCTTCGGTTAAAGTGTGTGGCGCCTCCATCGCGACACGCTGGCGTCGAAACATAATCGCGTACAAGCTGACAGCGATGGATCGTCGGAGTGTGTGTGTGTGTACGGGCGCAGTGCAGTGAAGGTGTGTCTCGCGCTGTGCGCTAAAACTCCGTTGGTAGTCGTTGGTGTGAAGGTCGCACGCATGGGGGCGAGGCGGGAAGAGCAGCCACACGGCCACACATGATTGGTGAGATTGAAAACGCGTCCCGCTTCTCGCGCGCTCAACCCTTGAGGTGGCAGAGGTTGGGTATTGGAATGAAATTGAATTCGAGCTGGAAATTGTTAGTAGAGTAGTTGCTTCGCGGGAGTGTCTGTGTGTGAGCGTTACATTGTTTATTGCTTAAGTGTGGGACATTTATCACTACTAAATTGAAATAACAGTATATTTGCTGCACATAAGAGGACTTTTATAAACTTGCACTATGCAGTCTGTAATATACCATACTATTTGGTGGCAAACAATATAGCTAGTAGTGTTTAAACTCGAATCTATCCAGAGAAAAAACGAAACAATTGCTCAGTAATTATAATTTTATCATTTCATTTACTCGATACGTTACCTTAACTAACAGTAAATTTATTAATGGATCATTACTTAACATCTTTAGTTTAATATGTTTTACATATACATATACGTATAGTGGAGCCCTTCATAACGAGTACCTCTTATAACGAGTTTTCGCATAACAAGCAAATCTAAATGCGCGCCCAATACCTCTCATAACGAGCAATATTATTTGTGTTTCTGGTGCGTTTTTCTGGTAGGATCAAAATCAAAATCACGATCGGAGCATTGAGCATTTATTTGGTTTTGATTATCGCACAAGTAAATAAGAGCTTTGATTCCAAGCAATAGTTTAAAGTAACACTGGATTGCTAGGAGGAAAAGTGTCGCATAATTGTGCATAATAGCAGTACACACCGACACAAATTGATCCAAATCGTGTTTTTAAACAATGACAAAGAAATAATGAACTACAAGTAACTTCCCATTTGTTAGTATTTTATTCATTATTATTGATTATTATGCATTACTAAAATTTTCAGATAACTACATATTATTTTTATTTGCACATACGACTGAATCCCTGGAACGGAATAGTCTCGTGATCGAAGTTTACACTGTATTTACCCAAAATTTATTGACTTGGCACATTTTGTATATTTCATTTTGAATTTTGCATCGGCTTGCAAGTTAAATAATATATTTATTTTAATTTAAATATTAAATTATATGGGCTGAGCGTAGATCGTATGCGTTGATCGCAATATCAATCACATTTAAATTAAATTAATTGATATTGGTCTCCGGATGATTACGCTCGATTCACTTCACATTCAACATGAACGCATTCCACTCGGTACCGGGACCGGATTGAATGAAATCGTCTGTATTAATTGTCACTTACCGACCTTCCTGCCATCGAAATAAAAACTCCCATGGCTTGATTCATAACATTTGGTACAATTATTCGCATCTCTACTTTCTTTGTGCACATGGAAAAGGGGCAAGCGAATCGAAAACATGATTCTACAGCGAAAACATGGCTCACGTTAGAACAAAAGACGCTATCCTTGAAGTGGAGCACCAGAATGCAGTCGGAATAATCATGGCCTCATGCTGTTTTCTTCGCTTCACAATGGAATAAACTCGATAAAAGCCATTGAATAAGAGGATAGAGATGAATCGAACGATCGATGTAATCGTCCATGCACACGACGCCATTGTGAAGATTCAATGAGTTGTAAAAACACGAAAGTAAGTGTCAACATCGATTTAGTAATTAGTAGCAGCTCCTTTAGGGCGATTCGAGTTAGACAAACAAATGTTTTGGAAAGTGGTTCGAAACATAATATTACATAATGTTTAACATCCGTTGTGTCCTTGCAAAAGCTTTTAAAATTATTGTCCTCGTACAAATGTACGCTTTTGCTGTACTTTCACCACACGGTGCAAATTGAAAGCAATTATTTGCGAGACAAAATCTTCACTTTTCATAAACGCCCAAGTGCTGTAATGCATATCACTTCCTCCATCAATTTTCCGGCCTGTTGCAACACTCACGTCCCATCCACCACCAAGTGTTTCACAGTTTCCAAGCCTCAAGCACGCCTTAAGAGCGTGAATAATGACACACACACACACACACTTACCTTTGCGTCGCTGCCACCGATGTCTTCCGCCGGTGCGACCACGTGCACCCGCAAACCGATGCGCACGGTTTCCGATCGGCTCCCTAGCCTTAACGGGTGCCTCATCCGCTTCCTCATCCTCGTCCGAGTCGATGCATATGACATCATCGCCCATCGTCTGGGGCCAAATTGTTAACTCTCTCCGGCGAATCAGCTAACACCCACCGAAACCAAGTGGGCTCTAATACTACGGTCTATGGCGTGCACGGGTGACGTGCGGCTAAAGGCGTGCTAATAATGGGCACCCCGCTCCGTAGTAGTTCCTTCTGAAACGCAAGAAACGCATTCGGAACTGCACTGTAGCTCATCTTAGCAAGCGAGAGAGGATTGCGCGTGGGATACAGAGAGAGAGAGCGCGCACGGGACGAACGTGACTAATTTACCGGCAAAGGGATTTTATCTAGATGTTCCTCATTGCCGATGGCTCACACTTTCCTGCGGAGTTGTTTCTTTGCAGTGAGGAACGACTCCCATCAGCAGCAGTTGTCTCGAGTGTGTCACTTGAAAGGTGTGAGGCAACAGCACGGTGATCGACGGAGCTGATGGGTTTGGATTTTCACTGCGCAACACAAAAACTCTTCACTGGTATTGGTAAGGTCTTTTAAAAGACTTTGCTTTAAGCTTGATAAAACTATAGTGCATTTTTGGATTGCTTCACGCAAGCGCTCCCATGATCGTTCGTGCTTTCGTGCGGGAGTCTTATCAGTTTGTTCGTACCTTTAACTTCACAAAAACACACACATACACTTCTTGCTTTACTTTTTCCTACCACAAATCAGTGATAAGCAGTACGTACCGTACTGGTCGACTGTCTGGGAACACATTTCTACATTCGGTGCATACTTGCACCATTTGCACCGGAGGTTTTCGTTAAGCAAACTTATACCCCAAAAAGTAAACCACTTCTTTCACGTGCTCAAATAAATTCCACCTTTGCCAGAATGTGCACCTTTCTTTTTTGTTTGCTTCTTCTTGCACATACTTGCACAACATTGAAGGGCATAAAGTCGTGCACGCGTCCCTCAGCTTTACGTCCAGCTCTATGCAAAACTTTAACGCATGCAACGATTTTGATGCTCTTGGTAGGTTCCTCCCATCGTTAGTTGCAGCAGCAGCAGGAGTAGTAGTGGTAGTAGTAGACACTGTTAGTGGATGATAGGATGCACACAACTTTACCACTACGGCACCGTCACTTCCTGCTCGGGCAGCGTTGGGGTTGTTTGCATTTTTTTTCTTCGTTTCATTTTTGCACGATGTTTTCTTCCACCACCACCACCACTTCACAGTCACATTGTCGCAACGGTAGCGGAACCGGAACCGGCTGTGAGGAGGATCCGCAGGAGAAGCTCCTCCACGCTAGCGGATTTTTTATATACACACACACATACACACTTTTTCTGTTTGCTCCTGATGCACTCAACCACACTCACATACACTCACACACACAGAAAAGCACGTTAACGCGGGCTCAAAATTGGTATGATGAAAGGGCAAGCTTGTATCGGGTGCCCAGGGGGTTGGCGCATTCGGGAGTGAGTATCATTTAAACCGGCGGCCGTGCAATCTGCCAAAAAGAAAAACAAAGAAGTTCAGAACATCCAGAATGAATGAAGATGAAGAAAAAGGTTAAATAATGGTGTGCAGTGAAAGTAAAGAGAATAACGGACAATAGACGTTAAATTTATGTATCATTAGTGCAAAGCCAGCCTTCAGTTCTTTGGTTTTGGCATTTCGTGGTGGAAGGTGCCTTCGTTTTTTGTTGAAAGGGCTTTGGTGTTTGGTTTTTACCTTTGCTTTGCGGGATTCTTGTTAAAATGCGAAATATAAAATATTTATTCCAAATTATAGGGATGAACGGTTTGAGCGAAAAAAATACACGCGATGAGGTCAGAGCTTTAAAATTATTCGTTATTAAATACATTTTACTATTATTTCTACATGGTTTTTAACTGAGTGTATTGATAGTTTTATTGATGTGTTTATTCTTTTGAATACCATGAGACTTTTTTGTAAAACATTAGCGCATTGTGAAGTTCTACTAAATGTGTCATTAGAATTGCAAAAACTTATTAATTAATTACTTTTACTCTAAGATAACTATTTCTTTACATCGTTTTACAGGGTCCTCTAAGATTCTATCGAATGTGCACATAATTACAGGGTTTTTCCAAGTCACTTACGAATGTTAACATCGTTATTCACCTCGTGCAAGATGTTAATCCGCATCATACGGATATTTAATTTCGATCATAATTTTTTTTTATATCTTCATCATGATTTTCAACACGACTCAAGATGGATTGAGTTTTACAGTTCTTTGTTGCGTGTTGAAAATCATGTGTTTGAAGCAAATGAACCATTCGACAGCTGTTGAGAAACATCTTGGATGCGGTGAATAATGATGTGCACATTCGAAAGTGACCTGGAAAAAACCTGTATTCACCGCCTCCAAGATGCTTTTCAACAGCTGTCAAATGGTGTATTTGCTTCAAAATAAAATTTAAGTTTTTACACATGATTTTCAACACATCGCAAATAACTGCCAATCTCAACACACGCGGTTAATAACAATGTTTACATTCGAAACTGACTTAGAAACCCCTGTATTGTCAATGAGGAACCTGTAGTACCATTTTTTATGTTTGCTTTATATCACCTACAACAATACACGTTTAGCGAGTAAAATTTATTAAAAATATATTAGTTGGGAAATTCAATAATTCCTCATCTCATGTTCAGAATTGAATGATAAAATAACTAAATTCATTGCTTAGTAATAAACAATAAAATGAGTCAATAAATAAATAAATAAATAAATAAATAAATAAATAAATAAACAAATAAATAAATAAATACAAAAACAAATAAATGATTGAAATACAACTTTCCTAAAATGAGGTTTCCTATTGTTTTCATTCTCTCCTCTTTGGCGTAACGACCTACGTGGTCTATTTGCCAGTCTATATGAGTTTCAATGTTTCTTATTTTGTTCTAATGCTAATTATGTTATTCTGAAATACTCATTTTAACAAAAAATAATGTTGTTTTGTTTCTTTTTATTTCAACCCTGACCTAGACTGAAGCCAATGTTGGATTGTTTAATGCATAATACAGCATACAAGACATTGCATCTGGTTTTTAGACTTTCTTACGTGGAAGTAAATTAAGTAGTGAAAAATTATTAAGAGATAAATTTTATACATAAATACTCTCATTGAAAAGGTCTAAAGTATTGGATTTGATTAAAAAGGTCTATCAAAAATGATTTTAATATGATTATTGTGATTCATTAAAATATAGGAAAAACTATCTAATTTGCTTGCTTAAAAACAATCAATCCTGTCTAGAAGAAAGACAGGATGAGGTAAAAAATAAATAATAAATATTAAAAATTAGCTACGTCTTTTGTACTCTAAACATACAATTGTCCATCTTACACCACAATACAATCTCACTGTTAATAGTTTACATAGGTGAAAATTAGCCCTATCTAATGAAATCCGGATGCGCTCATTAACTTCTTCCCGTATAGCCACCCGGGAGGATAGCATCTATTGACTGGGCTAGATGTACGGACACGCAAACCCACCCCGAACGAAGCCCGGGATGGAAAAGCTAATGATGCTAAAAAGTAAACTTCCGCCTGAAATTTATTCCCGTTCATTACAGATTGCTGAAGCAACCACACAACTCCACGAATGCACGCCCTTGTGTGTGTGTGCGTGTAGCAAAATAAGCACTGCAGCACGCGAACATGTCCGTCTCCAAAGACAAGGGTAGTGGTCTTCTTCTTTCCCCCCCGTGCCACAATTTATTGCAATTCGCCAGCGTCCCCAAAGGCAAGGCACTGTAAAGCAAACCACCCATCACCACGTGGTACTTGGGGCTGCGTTCGGGCTGCAAAGGAAAGGGAAGCAGGCCCGTCGGTGTGAAATATGCTCCCTTGCAAGCGGGCAAAACGGTTCATGAATTTTAAATTCATCCAATGGACCCATCACGAGCAGTGTTGGGTCGTATAAAAAAAACTGCCCTTCCCCCCACCCACCCACCAAAAGAAAAAAAAAAAGAATCCAAGCCATGCCAAGGTTCTGATTGGATGGCATTTCGGGAAAGTGGTATCAATTTTTAAACCCCTTTGCGATACTGCACCGTTAATTGAATCAGTTGTGACCGTTGGCACTGGGCACCACTCCTTATTTACAGCTTTTCACGTATTGCTCGTCCTGCTTCGTATCTGGATTAGCTCAGCAAGGCGCAGTTTTAAATCAATCCGGCCGGGTGCACTTTTATCGCCATCGTCCCACGTGGTGAGCGCAGTTAAACGCAGACCATTAATCCAACCGCCTTACCTGAGCCGTGTGATACACGATACCGACGTGTGGTTTGAAAATTGATGTACGAACACACCACAGCAATGCAGCAAGCGATGCTCTCGCAAACACACTCACACACAGCTACACAGCTACACAGAGACACAGCACAACACGCCCAGCAGCAGGCACGACCTGCACGAACCAGTCGGTGCAGCCAGCACGGGGCTGCACTAGTTGCAACACTGCATTACAAAGTAGAACTGACTGGCGGTGCGCTTACTGCACATCGTTTATATATGTATGTACAGCTTTGCTTCCCGATGCCATGTTTCAGCGTTTTCCGCCCCACAACAATCCCCCGCCAGTGCACACACTCCCCCTCCATCGACGGACTGGATGACCATGAGGAAAAGAAGCATCCAGGCAGGCGAGCATGGCACCATCGCCCCCCGACCAGGATGCGCAAACGAAAAGGACGAACCATCCCGGCGCTGCACGTGGATACAGTTGGAGCGGGTTTCGTTGGGCACCCGAGACAACAGAACACCGAACGACCGAACGAACTGCACTTGCAGCTTGCTCTAGTGGTGGTGGAGGAGAGCTGTGTAACAGGAAATAGTGACCGTCCCATCGATACGGTCGGTATCCTTCCAGCCAGCCATCGCCACCGGTGGTGGGCTTGGTGCGCGTGAGCAGGACGGCAAACCATGGCTGCACACACCGAGCTGCATACTGCACACAGTGTAAGTGCGGATGCGTATGTGTTTGTATGTGTGTGTTCAAAAGGGATGTGAAGGTTGTTTTCGTAAAATGCCATGTAAAATGTTCGCCCTGACCCGAAGGGAAAAGCTCCATCAAGCGAAAGCTTTCCCGATCCGGCCGCTCGCGATGTCGTTGGGTTATCCGGGAGGAATTTTGCACGCACACACACAGCTGATTGCTGTTAGTTTTCTGTTTGTTTGCTTTAAATTAGTCAACGATTAATTGTAAATTAGTTTATTTGGCTTGCTTCGTGTAAGAATGAGATTGTAACAATTAACAGAAAATAAGTTAATTTATTTATGTTTTACGACATATATCAATTTGAAGCTTCCGGGACAGTTTTTTTAACCGGTTTACATATTGATTAGAATACTGGTTGGCTATGCTGTTACAAAAACTCAGGCAGGGTTTTAAGCAAAATCGTTATAAAACAAGCATAGCTTTTTTGTTTGTTTGTTGAACTATTGTTCTATACTACGGGTTTTGCAATGTACATTAAATATCAATACTGCCTGTTGGGCTAACGCTAATGACTTATAACTAATGACTAATTATCATATTTCAGCCCAATTGGCTAATATTGGCGAGCTACGAGGCAATTTTAGTAAGGAATGGAGAATGTTCGACTTTCAGTAAAGTTAAAAAAATGTTTAGATTTTCTTTTTACATTTATGCATGGTTTTCAGATATTTTTCATTATATTCCCTGACTTTTTTGCAGGAAAATAGCTCAAGACGGTCCTCAATGGCGTGTGGAGAAAGTAAAAATATATCCGGCAAGTGGTCTAAAGAACCGTATAAAAAGTCTAAAAAATTATAATATGCAAAATAATGCTTTTCTATAGACCTTTTGTAAAACCAGCGATACCGACGCCATGTTATGTACCATATTCATAATATTTAATGTTCGTTGATATATTTTCGATTTCAAATTGTCGCTGTTTCTAAACAAAGTTGAATTCAACTTTCAATTTAACTTTAGTTTGCTTACATAGTATTTAACGGTCGATTTGAATAACGGGAGCCCCTTTTAGACCACATTCGCTGTCAATTTGAAGATCATTTTTTAACGATTTTGGAGCAAATGGCTCTGCAATACTTCTTTATTTTAAGAAGCAAATGCTTAAAATGGACACATATTGATTTTACTTATTATTTCACAATTTTTAAATAAAACTACACAAACAACATGTCTAACGAAATGACCGCTGTTGGTTCCTTCCCAACAACGAAAGTAAACAATAACAACACCCTCTTCGCTGGTAAACATTCGCCGTCAGCCGTCGTCTTTCTGCGGTTTCCGTGATTTTTGTGCTGTGCTGTGCTGTGAAATATTCCTCCCAACCCACTCATCATCACTTTCGTCTTCAACCTAAAACATGGAAGAGGATTACGGCGTTACTGATTCGCCTCGGAAGGGGCCCACGCTGTCCACGTCAACCTCCAGCTTCGAGCCGTTCGATGCACACGACCCGAACCTGTCCCGCTTGGCGACAAAAATGTTCCAGAAAACGGGCGACTACATTACGCACGAGCTGGCCTCAACGGTGGACGATTACAAGCTGATTGAAAGCATGAACCGAGCGATGATGGGCAAGGTGGCGGACATGCGACAGATGTCGCAATCGATCGCTGTGAAAAACACAGAACTGAACCAGAAGTACGAGGATTTGGTAAGGGCGGGTAGACTACGATGTGACGGTAGACAGCAAAGCAGCATCGAACAGTAGCGAGTGCTGACATATTATTTTCTTTCAATCCCTGTGCCACGATTTTTGTAGAAACCCCTGCTGCAAAGGATTGATGACATTGAATCAACGGTGGACAAGCTGGAGGCGGCCGCATATCAGCTCGATTCGTACTCGATTCGCTTGGAGAACAAGTTTAAGTCACTGAAAGCCAAGCAGTAGATTGATGGGGATTTCACATTAGCGGGTATATATTTATTCATTCAGCAATACGCAACATAAAAAAGGACGGCGCGACTCCGGCAGCCCCGTCAGCCAAGAATTAATTTAAACATTATCGCTACTATGTTAATAAATATTAATGGAACTGTAAATAAACGCAAAGAAGACCGTTAGCCCATTAGATGAATGCGTTTTGCTTCATTGCTACGGAAGCTGCGGAACTACACTTACTCTTGGCCACTGTTCGTATGGATCGTACGAGCAGCAGGATCTGTGCTTTGGTCGAGGCCGGTTCTCCAAACCCTTGCACTTGTGCGGACATACCCCAACCATCTGCAAAAGGAAAACGAATGTACCGGTTTGGCCGGAGCAGTTGTATTGCACGCACGACCGGATGATGATGCACCTCGTACTTACATTTGGAAAGAAATCGTTCCTCGCTCAGGACACACACTGCGTTCAGAAACAGCAACGATGCTTCCACTAGTGACCACAAGGTGAACATGGTTTATGTCTACGTTTTATCGGACTAAAATCGGACCCGTTTCTAGAGAAATAAATCCAAAATTAAATCGCAAACTTGCTGCAGCCGATGCTGATTTGCGGAGTTTGTTTTTATCATCGCTGACAGTTTGCGTTAACGTCATCTGGGCAGTCGTGCTGCGCAGAGTGACCAGAAATACCGAATTATCTGTATTTCTACCCATTTTTATATGTCTACCGACTCACAGATGAGCCTCCTAAAACTACCAATTTTTCATTTATCCCACCAAAAATCACAGAATTTTTCATAATACTGACCAAAAAGACATAAACCCTTTCCCAAATCATTTAAAGTAATAAACTCCATATAAAAATTACTAACAACCTGAAACAGAAGTTCAACACAGATAACTAAGGCCCGTGTCTGTACTTCATGAGATGCGATGAAATCAGACGCGCCGGTAAAATTTTATATGGGATTTGATTGATAATGTAACCCGGCGCTGTAGCAGCAATCGAATACGACATGAACATGAAAAATATATGAGATTTGACATGTTCGATTTGTTGGATAGCAAATCGAACATGTCAAATCCCATATATTTTTCATGTTCGATGTCGTGTTCGATTGTAGCTTGAGTGCTGCCTAAGACGTGCGATTTTGTCATATGATGGAATCAATTCAGGAGACATGGAGGATTTGTAAAAACGATCTCTAATTTAAGTTTTGTTATCATTAAACTTACCAATTCATCAAAATTATCGGAATAGATGCTGACAGCACATTCGATTTGCACTGTCCTAAGCGGCCGCGTGGAGCCTCGAAGAGGGAGTCCTCAACGCTCTGAAGTAAATGTGGATCTCAATTATTCATTGGGTTAGATTCCCTAGTACAAATTTCAGATCGACTCTTCAGAAAGGCCTCATGTGACCACTATGAACCAAATCTAAACTTTCTCCTTTAAATAAATAAAGCATGTATTATCTCGTACTGCTAAACCTTCTTTGGGCAGATTTGCTTCGATCTCAACTCGCCCCTCCCCCCCACCCTCCCACTCAACATTTCAAAGCCTGCCGAATACTACCGAAAAAATCTTAAACTCCTACCGAAAACTACCGATAAAATTTTGATGCGCATACCGAAAACCGCCAAAATAATCTGGCCACACTGGTTGTGCTGCGGAACGTCAACCACCGAACGCAGCACTGTAAACGTATTCAAATATTTCGAAAAGCAGTTATTGCAGGTTGATCGACGAAACGAAACGATCGTTGAACCGAACGTTCCGTTGGTTCTCCAACATCAACGGCCAATCGAGTTTATATAGCAATCAATAATTAGCACACGAGTGTATGAGCAATAGTTTTATTATAAATGTTGTTGTACGTATCTTATAAACGCGTTGCTACCTTCACGCCCCTTTTCAGCGGAGTTCCACCAATTGTTGATTTCTAAACGCTACCCATCCATTTCTACTACCACCCTCGCGCGACGGAGATACAATTCCATTGCGTCTACTGTTGATTACGATTTGTTTTCAATGTTTGAACTTTTGCATTGTTTGCATGTTACATTTTGGCAATTAATAGTGAGCACTAGTGATAATAACCTATACAAATGTTTGCGTGTGTGAGTGTACCCGTAAATATTGGGTACCCCAAACTTTAACACATCAATAAGTATGCACAACTGAAAGCTTTGTCGTCAGTGTTTTGTTACGAATTGACCAAAGATAAATTGATTGATATAACGCACACGTATCTGCTGAACCTGACTTAACAAACACCACAAAAGGTACTGTAGAGTAACTGTTGATTGTAATAACAATTTGGCAAAACAAATATCGGCAAACTAATGCAAACTCCACACACACAGAACGAGATATTCCCAGTACGAATATCATGATTTGTCGACCATAGTAAATAACCCAATATCGTTAATAGTATATAACCTCAAGCATGCAGCGTGGAACTGTAGCCAAACTTAATGGTTTGTAGTGGTACGTACAGTGAATGTGTCAACTATTGCATCAAAGTTTGGTGTTTGTGTGTACAGGATCGCATTCTTCGACTTTCGATACACTGTCTTGTTCTTTTGTAAATGTATTGTGCGAGATTGTCCAAAAATCAAACAAAACACTATGCATATAGTAGTAGATTATGCATCTTCTCCCCCCTTAGTTGCACAAAAATTGACATTCTTTACGCCTTGGGACATTGTACGCACACGTTCGGATGCATTCGTGTTTGCTTGTGCTAATTATTATGATTCCACCCGATGCCCGCAAAAAAATCCCCCACTTACTCTAGTTTACCGTAGCTAAAAGCAGTCTTTTGCCTTCGGTGTACACCCGTCGTTCCATAGGTATGCTTTCTGTAAAGGTGTATATGGTTGTGTGTGTGTGTGTTAACGTGGTGATATTTGTTCGGATTTATCCGATATTTGCGGCGGACGTAATTTATCCTTGAAGAAACATCGTTTCTCAAGTGTTAGGAAACGTCCACCACCAACGTGCCGACGTTGAAGTAATTGTTTTGAATGCACTTTCCTTCGCGGTGTCCCAACACACCCCACGACGAGATGATAATGTTGTACCGTGCCCCTGGCGCGCGCGCCCGCTTTGTTTTGTTGTGTCGGGTATAGCTGATCGTCTTTTAAATGTGACAAATAAAGTATACCTTCCAGGGAATTTCCAAATATCATTTCTCTGTTTCTTTTTGTTTCCTGCAATCGATAGAAATGAATAATAGTAAGAAAAATGTTACTGATTATGTTGATGGAGCAAAATTTAACAGACAAAAAAACATCGATAAATTGATCTACCAAAATAACATCTAGAATGTGACACATGCAAATAGTTATGTTCCTGTTCTGTGCATGTATCTTTGCTTCAGTGTGAGAGAGTGTTTGCAACCAACGCGCCAAAGAATGCCCTTAAACAAGCACAAGCATTACAACACCAGACCCGCAAACCTGTCCCCTTGCTGCTTAACACTACTCAAACCTTGCCATCCATCCAAACAGGCGCATACAATGATGTTTTTCAGCTACACAACATCGATCGGTTCAAACAATAACAAAACGTGTAACATAAATTACATACACACTCAAACAGTGGCCACCATTAATATGAAAACGAACCATAACTACTTCTACACAACATTTCTACTACGCGCCTACCTGTGTTCTGTATTCTTGTGTACATAGTGTGCAAATAGCTTAAGTATTCTACTGCCGTAAAAGAAGCCCTCTTCCCTGTGGTGCGTGATCGTTGTCGGATTTGTGATGCCAAAAGAAACTGCATACTTGCATTATTCCTGTCGTTATTTTTACTGATTTTTTTCTGTTTTGTATTTTATGCATAATTTATCAAAAAACAAATCTGCTTAACATCTACCCTCTCTCCTCTCGTATGAACTGCCAATTAAGATCCCTTTAGCTTTTAGTGCATTGTATTGATTAAGTTGTTATTTTTGCTGGAGTTGTGTTTGTGTGTGTATGTGTTGCTGTCGTAGTGGGTGTGTCAGCATTGGAAAACGTATCACCACTCACCATAGCCGTTCTCAGGGCGGTTGAACATTGCAATTGTTGCTTGGAAAAATAGCAAAAGCCGTCTGTTTTCTCCATCGTCCATCATCATTAACGGTGCGTGCCAGCCAGTCAGCCAGCCAGGTGTTAGAGGTTCTTTTTTACGATATGCTTATTGAAGCGATTCGATGCAATCAATGTTAATCTCACATGTTGAGCATTTATTAAGCAGATGGGGGGATGGTGGTGTATGGTTTGGCCAAATTGAAGTAAAAGGCAGCCAACAAACAAACGCTATCTAGCGTGTAATAATATGCGCAAATATCGACCAAAAATACTGATGGAGAGAGATAGAGAAAAAGCTGTATAAAGCACAAACTCTTACTACAAACACGTGCGCGCATGGACTTGGTTCAATTATTGTTTTGCAAATTTCGTTATTTCGAGCGTTGGCATTCTAAAACGAAAAAAGAAGAAACATAAAACATGAATAACGGCGTTCGGCGCAGCTAAAGCCTTGGCGGCGGAGGGACAGATCGTGGGTAGTTTCTTACATTGCTCTGTGAGGACGTCTGCCTAAGCTTTTCGTATTGTTTGCGTATCTCCGTTATTGCGTACGTTCTTGGTGGGGGGGGAGTATGGATCCAACACTTCTTGTGCTTGTTGAAACCGGAAACGATAAAATTCACACAAATCTCCTCTCCCTACTACGGATGATATCAACGCTCAACACTAAAAATGGCAACTTTCTTTCTCCCAACACGCACACAAAACAACAACTCTGCAACAACCATTACACCATATATGTTTTTTTATACAATTTTTCCTCTAGGATAAACAAAAATAATAGACACGTATCTCTACTGTATACTGCCTAGTATGTGTTTTTGTCTCACTTTCGCACTTTCCGCACTGCCATTCGCTAATCCATTACTGTTAGATAAGGGTTTGCATATCTTTTCCTCGTTCACTGCCATGTTTTTCTTCTACGGATCGCCTACGTTTTGTTCTCTGTTACTGCAAAAAGGTTTCATAAATCCTCATCGTTCACCTTTCCCCGCCTGGCTTTCTTCGCGCCTATATATACGTATGGGTGTGTATGTGTGGCTGATTTTATAAAACATTCCTACAATTTTCATCCGCTACTAATAAAAAAGTCGGGGTGGTGGTTATTGTTAGAAAACAGGAAAAGGGATAAAAAATAAACTATTCAATATGTCTAAAAAACATGGACGATATAGTGTATGTAATCATGTATATGTATACTCGATACAACTGCATCCTCCCCTAGTATCCTCTACTATCATCAGAAAATCGTTCACAAATGCCGATCCCGCGCCGCACGCTTTCATATATGTTTTTGAGTAAAGTTCGCTTCACACATCGCACATCTAATCGTGGCCCGAACAATTATTAATTCAGTGTAAGATTAAAACAGAACGCAATAACTCGTGCCTTTAGTGCATGGATCAAACCGCATACCCTAAGTCTGGTACTTCTGTCCAACTATGCCCGGTGTAGAGACTAAAGTTAATTGCAAAATAAACTGCGCGAATCGAATCGGTGTGTGTATGTGTGGCGTCTCTAATTATTGTGTCCATTTATATTTTCCTTGTCAAAAGTGAAAGGGAAACTTTGCACCACAAAACTCGCTAATGTAATCACACACTCACAACAATGCACACTGCGCGCTGCATTACGACGGGGTTACGTTCTAACTGTTCATCTTTAGCCATTTGCCAAAACTATCAACTGCCCCCATGCATGCAAAACAACAACAACAAAACTCTACTTAGACACGCATTGTAACAGGACACGAAAGATGGTCACCACCACTTCTAGCAACGCTGTCGCTCGCTCTCCCTCGAAACAGGATCGTATAAAAATAATTTCTTTAACATAGTCTCACTGACGTTCCATTCTGTCCAGTTCTTTTGTCCGCTTACGTTACGCTCAGCAGCAGCAAGGGGGATGTATTATTTATATTATTGTGTGGAAATCATGTACAATGAAATGATATCATAGTATAGCGTGAAGAAGGCGTGAATACGTTTCATCGCGTTCGCTTTGCTAATTATAAATTCGTCTCATCATTATATCGACAGTCGTCCGTCACTGCTTTTTTCGTCACTTGCACGATGCACCGAGTGCGTACCTCTGACACGACACTGAGCAAAGTGGCGCCCTGTGTGCTTGTTACTCTTGTGAAACAACCAGGCTAATAGATTAAAATATGTGAAGCGATACAATATATTAAGGTCGGCAATGATGAAACATAACTAGGAGCCATGTGAGTACAGTCGACAATTAAACTAAGCAAAAGGGAAGGAAAATAACATACTATTTCACTAAACCTTAATACCATTTACAATCAATAGATTTTTCCATTCGTCACACTGCGGGCAATGTGTGTGCTACAGCAGGAATCTCTCCGCGTGCGTCTGTCAGCAGATGTCGCCGGCTTTTTTTGCACTCCTTACTTTCCTTCAATAAATACCAAAATGCTTTGCATGCCACTAACCGCCACCCTCGCCGAAACGGTGATGCATTTTTTCAAGTAGAGATTCTTGCTTCACGTGGCAAACGGAACGACGCTAACAATCGCAACAATCGCATTGGCGTATTAAATGTGTTAAGCATCATCTGTTGCTTTATGTGGCTGGTTCGTGACATATGATCAAACGCACACACACTCAGTACGCGTTCTGCTTTCAATTGTAATAGTTTGCTGCATTTCATTTCATAGCTCCAGCAAGGCGATATCTTCGTGCCTGCCGTTCGGGACATTAGTATATATTGGCCGTTCGTGAAAAAGACATTTCCACTGCCTGTTCAAAGTGTGGATGAGACAACATAAACGAAAAAAAACAAACCATCAGCATTTCGGTACCAGCGCAAACAATCACAATGTGACCGTAATTAGCAATACGAACATATTCTCCACCACATACTTTCATCGCGATTGGGTATAGCGTATGAACATTCAAAAAATTTTTTGCCATCCAGCACAGCGTATTGAGCCATTGAGATGCGTGTATGCAATCAATCCACCCATTCTATATCAACACCAAATATGCCAGCGGTCTAACAGGGTTGAGTTTTGCTGCTTTAGTCATTTTGATTACTTCTGCCTCTCTCCGCTAACATGTAGGAATGATTTTTCCTTGCCCTAAGTCCGTGCATGTGTGTCCTCTTTTGCTTGCAGCATTTCTGCACCCTTCACGATCCCTTCCAGTCTCCTTGTTGCTCGATGCTGTGTCTTAATGCTAGCCTGCGGGGGAAGGGGCCACACATTCACTTCACGCATTGTTTGCATCGACACTCGACACACCAAGATACAACACACACATTTACATCTGCTTGGTGTAAAGATATACGCACAGAACGCTGAAACAAACACCTGCTGCAAGGGAAAACAGTAATAACCTGCGCTTTTTCGGCGATCCCTTGCTTTCCACCTCTTTCCGCTTGCGCTTGATCTCGCGTATTTTCTCCTCCATTGCTGACTGGCGCTCGATGCGCTTGCGGCGTCGCAGTTCGGCGCCCGGCGACCTGCGGAAGGGAGTTGAGAAGGAAAAATAAAATCATCGCATTTTATGTCACGTACAGCGCAAAACCGTACAGTAAGAGGAAGCAGCTGTTCAGCAAGAAAATTACACACGCAACTAGTTGGGTGTTATTTTTTGAAGATTTGCATTCCGCATAGAATTAAACATAACAGAATTCAGGTCTGTTGTTGTTTTACTTACAATTCGCGCTCCGGGCTGGAGATCGCATCGTCACCATCGTCCAGCGCACCGTTCGGCAGCGGCGGAAGGCTCGAGTTAGCGTTGAACGCTTCCTCGCCCGCTTTCGCGTCGCCCCGCTTCGACTCCAGCGTCGAGTTGTTCGACCCGATCGCGCTGGCCGTCGTGGACGAGGAGGTGGACACCGAGGTCGAGGTGGACAGGCCCGTGGACGTTCCACTGCTGGCGGTGGTGCTGCTGGCTCCTCCCGTCGCCGTCGTCGTCGTAGCCGTTGTCGTGCTGCTGCTGCTTTCATCCAGCAGCGAGCTTTTAATATTATCACTGTTGTCGGACGGAACGTCTCGGCCAATGGTGCCGCGATTCTTCTCCTCCAGCTCTGCCTCATCGTCGTCCTCCTCCTCCTCTTCCTCGCCGATGTCGCTATCGTTCTCCTCGATCAGCTCGTCCTCGCTGCTCATCGCGTTGGAGTCGCTGCCGTCGCTGCCACTGCTGCCCACGCCACCACCTCCACCACCGCCGCCGCCATCGCTATCCATTTCGTTCACTTTGTACAGCGAGCTGTCCCGCACGATCGGCGGCAACGGCCGATTACTGTACGGATGGTGGTGATGGTTGTTGTGGTGGTTGTTGCTGCCGTCGCTTCGCTTATGATGGTGATTGTTGTGATGATGGTGGTGATGGTTTTCGTCACCCATCTCAAATTGCTTGCTCTTTTCCAGATTGACGAGGTTGTTCACCTTGTCGCGATCGCCGCCATTGCTGCCGCCGAGCAGGAAGTCCTCGTGGACGCTCTCGCTCGTCGGAATCACCGGCAGCGGCTTGGACGTCAGCGAGTGGGTGCGCGGTGGCGGCAGCGGCGGTGGCGTATCCTCGTTATCCTCCTGGTCGCTGTTCTGCTGGCTGGACGAGGCCACAACGGTCAGCTCTTCAAACTCCTCGAACGACTGCGGGAAAAGGGACGGCGACGGGCGAGATTTGCGGCATGCCATTATAATTTAAACAAAATGGTTCAACCGAAGTCAAACCGGGCGAGCAGAGCATCGCTGTACTTACGGAGTTATTCATGCGCTTCATGCCTTCGATGATGGCCTGGTACGAGAAGTACAGCTGATCCGGCGTTTGAATCAGCCCCATACGATACTGTCGCAACTCAAGCAGTACATCTTGAACGGACACTCGATCTTCCCTCTCCTTGTCGACCTGCACACCACAATCGAGAGAGATCGTACGTTAGCATACTGTCACATCAATGTGTTCCCGCAATCCTGCAAACCCAACCGACACTTACCAGCACGAGACAGCAGTCCACCAAACAGAACGTTCCCGAACGCCCGATGCCGGCACTGCAGTGGATAATCGGTGGGCCAACGTCCCGGTCGAGCGTTCCCGAATCGCGCACCTCCTTCAGAAACTGCAGGAACGCTACCGGCGAGCTCGGGATGCCGAAATCCGGCCAAGTCGTGTAGTGAAACTGTATCACTTCGCGACTCTTGCCCGACTCCATGTCGGTCAGTCTGTTCGAATGAAGATCGATTCCTTACATTAACAAAACTGTTCCATTTCTAACAGCCAAGCGGCCTACGGCTGCATGTGCCCTTACCTAAACGTTCGTTTGCAGAAGTTCTTGTACTCCACACATTTCAGATGAACTACCGATAGCTGAACGCCCGTCAGCTCGAGACGATGCTTCTCGCCGATCTTGGCCGGCCAGTACTGGTGACATTTGACGGTCGTTTGTTCGATCAGCTTGTTCAACATCAGGATGGCGCGCGAGAGTCATGCTCCCACACCATCATCCAGAAGTGCCCGACCGTGTGCGGGAGCGGTCCCTGGCACAGGATATACTTCCGCCCAGCACGTTCCATCTGAAAGGGCATTATAAGCAAACGATAAGACTTTGTTCCGCACAGAACATTGCTTTGTAAGGGCAAACAGTTCCGCTCCCCCACCAGACCTACCTTGACCAGGTTCGCATTGATGTAGTCCCCTTCGCCCCGCTTCAGGGCCACTCGGGAATGATCGTACGGTAGCACGTCCCGGTATCGATTCAGTCGCCGGTTTTCCAGCTTTTTGGACTCGTCGGTGGAAAACTTTTTCGCCCGCGCCTGAATGTCGCTCCTTTCGCGAATATCCTTCAAGTGTAGGGGAAGAGATTGTAAAGAAATACAGCAATTAGTAGATGTTATATCAAACAACAAGCAGACAAAAAATATAATCAAAAAATGAATATAGAACAAACATAACGGAGCTGTCAAATAGTGCACAAGCGATTGATAGATCGATACGAGCGGAATGTAAATAAAGTTAGGTTTTTGCGAAAAGAGCAAAAATCGGGCACTTGGTTGCAATTTGACCCAACATCGCTTTGCGCACCAACAAGCGCCAATCCAAATGGAACTGAATTCTTATGAATTTGGGATTATATAATTGGGGGCAAAAAAGGGGGCCAAGAATCGTTTTGCTGCTATCATTATCTATCGATTTTGTTGCACTCGCCAACAAGTATGAGATAAAAATACCACAGCGGTTCAAAACATTAGACCAGAGAGGGGAAAAGCGAATTGTTTGACTTTTCAATTATAACTGCAACACGAACAGCGCAAACAGAAACTATAAATTAAAAACATTTGGATTGGAAGACGAGATGTGTTGTTCGATACCAAAAGCTTCGCCACAACACTTGACAATTGTGGTGAACGATGGAGATGATACACAAATTTCAAATAACAATATACACAGCGGCAAGCGCACGAGTTAGAATAGACCAACCATACGCAAATGATACGAATGTTATTATTTGTGGAAATTCCGTGGAAAAGGAATTTCACAACTTGGCGCCAGGTTAATTAGTTTAGTTTTGCCCCGCGTTTCGCCGTGTTTGTGGTAAAAACACATACGCAGTAAAGGTGGAAAGCTGGCGCGACAGGTAGGTGAAGTGTGGGAACCGCGGGAAGCGGTGCAAAAATGTCAAACTTCATCTATCAGATCACGATTGGTATTCGCGTGTGGTTTTGCTATTGCATTTTATCTGTTTTGCCTTCCCGTAAACAATTTCCCGAGAATTATGCAAACAGCGGTATGGAACTGATCCGACGCAAATGGTACAAAAGTCATCGAAGCAGACAATTCAATCATCAAAGGGGGTTAAATCGGTGTTGTAGCTGTATTTTGCATGTTTTTAACCCAATAAAATACAATTTAAAACCAGAGTAATTAAACGGATTCATTCAATTAAAGGGGTGTTAATAAGCGTAATTGCTACGGATGAGCAGCAATTCTGTAATCCTTTGGCGTTTTTTTTTTAAATAGAAAATAGATAATATTTAATTAAGGTGTATTTAGCTTTTGATGAGGGGGAAGTGGATCACAACATTATTTTAGTACAGTGATTACATTTATAAAGCTCTCTGAGGAAGGGATCCAGCAGTGTGGACTAGCGATATGCTGCTTCTTGAAACAACACGTAAACAAAACACAAAGGATCGACAAAATTGCATAACGATAATTAGTAAGAAGATGAAATAGAATATATTCATAATTTAGAATCATTTAAAACTAAGCTCATCTAATGAATCGTTAGCACTAGTGAATAATGACCAAATACCAAAACAATGTTAATGAATTATGTATAATTTGAAGAAATTACTATTTTTCTGATAGTCATGCGACTTTTTCAAGATTAATGCGCCTCATACACTTTTACATTTTCGAGGACTTTTAAAAGTCTTCTATTTCCAAATATTTAAAGTTTAATACTGAGCTTCATGTTTAAGATTTTTTGATTGAGTTATCTTTATGTTGAAGATGCATATAGACTAGAGATGGGAAAAATGGACCTATCGTCGGAATCGATTCCGGTTAGCTCTGAAGGTTTCTGTAATCGATTCCGAATCGCCTACGGAATCGGTTCCAGAATTGTTTACAGAATTGGCTTTGGAATCTATTCCGAAATCAGAATCAGAAACCGGAATCGAAATCGGCTTCGGAATCGGCATTAGCTCCGAAATCAGAATCGGCTTCGAAATCGGAGTCAGTTTCGGGCATCTAACGCACCATATCCCCACAACGCCCGATTCACGTCGATATAATCCCTCGATATAGCTCCCCCAAATCCGTTGTCTCCTTCGTAATGATAACCGCAAAGAATCCACATTTACTTGTAAACGATCAATTCTGTTGCTGAAATTTGTTATTTTGATTCAAGAACTGATTCTCATGCCGGCGCTAATTTCAATTTTAGAGTTAATTCTGATCCCGAACACAGAATAGGAATCGGAATCGGGTAGGTCCGATTCCCAGCTCCCATCACTAATATGGACGGACGGTTTCTATAGTACAGCACAGAGATCAGAGCACGATGGTTGGACCAGCATGATTTCAAACACTTGTACTCCAGATGAGTAATTCTGATTCAAAATCATGATATTGATCATGGTCATGATATCATGAATGAATCTTTAAAATGAATTAATGGATTTGTGCCTCTAATTTTATAATTCATGATTTTCTGAAGATTGATAAATCTCTGAAGATCATCATAAAAATCATGAATCTTTAGAGATTTATGATCTATAGAGACTAGAAATTCATGATAACAGTTACAGAGATTCATGAATATCTTTATTTGCATAAATCTGTACATAAATGTATGCAAGAGGTACTTAAAATCTGCAGTCGCCAGCTCGCACACCTTAACAACAAGTCCGTCGTGAGATCAAGCCTCATATAGACCGTCCCCAGTAACAAGGATTTACTTTTCCTGCTGCGATGGAACTAAATAAGACTTTAAAACCTGTATAGGCGCCAAAATGAAATGATAAAAGAAAAAAACTGAGATTCATAAATATTATAAGGTAATTAAATGTCTCGCAACTCATTAATCTCTAAAGATTGATTATTTTTAAAAGGTTCATGAATCTTTCTAGATGAATCTGCATGGATTTAAGAATCTTTAGAGTTTCAATGAGAGATTTAAATCTCTCATCGCTGAAGGTTCATATGAATGAACCTCAACAAAAGAGTCGTTACAAGTGCCAACGAATGGTAGTTGATAACTTCATTGATAGAAACTTTTGATTCAACCAATAAAGATAATGGTCAGGTGAAATTATTTGTACAATATTTCCACCATGTTGGTTGTCCCACAGTCCCAATGAATAATTAGCAAAAAGGGGGCCAGAGTCAATACACATTTTTGATAGCTAGTAAGTCATCCAATTCGTCAAAGACTTGGTTTGATTTTTGGCAATAAAATGCAAATAGGTTGAATGATAGCCTATAGTTGCTAAATAAATAGCATGAATGGGTTTTCTCGGTCGCAGTCCAATGATTCATACATCCAGCCAATTAATTATCTTCGTTTTCTACGGTCAAGTTCATGCCGGTTGATGTATCCGAAAACATGCCGAATGAAAATGGCAACAGATCGACTCTTTGTGTTTGTTCGGTTTGATTTTAATTATTTTCAATTGATTCAACACAATAATTGGGCCGGCCTTCATTTTTAACGACAAAAACTCGAAAAAATTAAAATTCATCCATTCTGACTTTGCGATAACATTGAACTGTGGTTTAGAAACAATCGTAAATCAAGCTGAAATTTTATTAATGTATAAGCAGCGTGCGCATCCTTGACGCTTTCCGCACTCTGTGCCAAGTTAGAAACTGTATCTCATCCATACGCAATGATTGCATTTTTCTGTTTGTGAAAACTTGTGGCCCAACAAATCGCACACAATTCTACAAATGACACGCTCCCCCCGTCTTCACGATTTCGGCCTTAGCGAGCATTGTCAATGCTGCCTGCTCCACCGTATATCCCCCCTAATGATCGGAATTTTTGCCTTCCACTTCCTCGTAAAGCTAAAATAAATAAAACAAAACGATGTAATAGTTGCATCGCTAGCGAAATCGTACCCCTCCGCCGTCACGACGCGTACCATTTAAACCCGAAACTTCCGCAATGGACGGATTTTAGCGTGGTGACGAACCCCGGGCTCCGATCACGAGGCCAACGTTTCCCTTCAGCATAGATGAGACTGCCTCTCTCTCTCTCTCTCTCTTCCTCTTTCCTCCGTTTCTTCGCTACGCACGGTGCAAAACTACTAACGGTACTGTGCGCAGAAACGACAACAACGATAGTTAAGCAGGAAAAATGGATTAAGAAAAAAAAAAGAACCGCTCATGAAGCGTTGCATTTGAAAACCAAACAAACAACACACGCTCTGCAACCCGCAACAGGTGCGTTTGTCTGTGCATTCCGATTCCGCGCCCATATATCCGGTCGACTTTTCGGAAATGGAGTTTGTGTGCTCGCACTTCCTCGCCGCTGCACTGCTGCACTGGCGCAAACGATCTAACCACCTTCAGAGGAGGTAAGAGCAGAAAAGAAGGAAGGGAGGAAGGAAGGTCTGCTGCTGGAAAAGAATGCATTTTAATCATTTTTTGTTCGTTCAGCACGCTTCAACGCGGTCCCTGAAAATCGTTTTTGTTTGCACATATCGCACACTCAAGCACAGTGATAACTAAGAGGAAAGGACGTGTTTTTGATAGGAAATTAATTTCAACTCCTCCTTTTCCACGTGGCTATCATCACCCTATCACCGCTGCTTCTGTACTGGAAATGGGACTAAGGCGGAATAGGTTTTCACATTTTCTTAATGCTTCCTCACTGCTCTCAGCTATTTCGTCGGGAAAGTGTGAAAGCAATTTACACCACAGTAGTAATTAATAATTGCTGTAAAGCGTAAACACTGGGAATTTTGTATTTTTTTCTTAATTTAATTAGGCTTATCGAAATAGATACAGGGTTTTCGAGGAGTTCTCATAGTTGTAGGACACTTCCTTGACTCTTTCCTATGTGAAGTGAACTTCATATGATGGAAATTGGACTCTATGGCATCCTTTTTGGACAGACTTCTTGGAAGCTCCTATTGGATTGTCCAACGAGTGTACAATAGAGTCCAATTCCCATTACTTTAAGTTCATTTCACGTAAGAAGGAGTCAATAAAGTGTCCCACAGCTATGAGAACTCCTGGAAACCCCTGTAACGAACATACACAGAGGACTACGATCTCTCAGTGATCAAACAAGCTGATATTTCAACAAACTAATTTACTGTCTCAGAAAATCCCTAATTATGCTTTCTTAGCATGTTGTTCTACATGATGATCGTGTAAAACTATAAATTAAAAAAAAACTCCTAAAATTCCACACGCCACGCAACAAGCAAAAGCTATCTCAACACTATCTTCTAAAAGCTTATTAGACCATTCGAGATAACGACACATTTAAAAAATGACTAGTTTGCTAACAAATAGGCAAACATGTTTATAATAGAAATATTTTTAAAAGCATCTGTGGGATCAAAATTGCTATAATTTTTTCACCATTGCTATTACAATGGTATTTCGCAAATGGTAGTATTTTATTTAGTTTATTACAAGTATTTTACATCATCATAAGACATGAGATTGCGAGATTTAGCGTCATCGCTTTTCAACACCAAGTTCAAAATTGTTAGAAGGCAGTTTAGTTTTTTCCTTTAGGTTTAAACATTACAAGGTTTTTCTCCTTTGGTAACTCAAACGAGCTTAACCTAACGAAAAATAAAGTATATACTACTATTTACATCAAAAAGAGCCCGTAGAAAAAGGAGCTCAGATTGTTGGATTTTTTCTTTGATCCGTTCGGTCATTTCATAAGAAATTTCAGTTAGAGGTTTAGTATCAATTTCATTATATAATTCTTCGAGTATCATATACGGCCTCCAAATTCGATAGACGCTCACGCTTATCTGACAATACAACTATTTCTTTCATATCCCTACAATAATTCGATTCCCATCGAGTTCAGTATTTAGTAGTTAGACATTTTGCAGATATTCGATAATTTCTGTAGCTCAATGTGTCGTGGATTTTTTCCCATACAATGCGGAACAATCAAATTTTTGTAGCATAGCATTTTACTCGCGAGTGTCATGGTATAACAATAATATAAAAAAAATATATTATTTCAATTATATAAAAAATAAACAATAAAATGAACACCTTGGAGGTGAAATGAGTGTTCAATGACACCAACATGGCCCCAAAAATGGTGCTGAGGCCGATATTCTCATCCAGCGTGGGGAATTCGCGATTTGTTGCAAAACAAAAAAAAACGATTTCATTCCACTTGCACTTTGCGGATGTTTTTGTGTAGGCACTGCATTGCCACACAGGGATTCCGGTAAGATAGTCTGCTCATATACAACAATTTTGTTTTTAGTACGCAGTCGTGAATGGCGATTTAGCAATGGATAAAGTTTCTTCAGTAGTGTGATCATTCGTGTTGAAAGTTCCTTAGTGTGATGGTGATGTAGTACTTAGTAGTCAATGATGAGACGCAGATATTTCACCTTCTGAAGCTAAGAGACATGGCTTGTGTCTCGGTATTGCTAATTCGGATCTTCCATTCTGAAGATAGTTTTGAAAAATCGTTGGGTACCTCGCTACGTACGTAAGTACTGCTGATGTTCTACCTTTTGATGCAATAGCCGTGTCGTCATCTGCGAACAGAAACAACTCGGTGCCGTTCGAAAGAACATGGAGATCAAACAGCAGGTATAGAAGCGGTCCCAGAACGCTTTTATATAAAACATGTATAGCTACATCCAATGAGTTCCATATATTAAAAAATAGCAATTGTGCAAAGTCCTATTCCCATTAAAGAATAATTAATAATTAAAACCAAATCAAATTGTATACTATCTGCCTGCATGATTCGTGTTTAAAACATTCATGTCTCGCAGGGATATTGCTTTTTTATTGAAATATTTTCAAAACCCCTCTTCACTTAATTTCTGCCCACCGATTTTCAACTTCCGATTTTAATTTACACAAATTACTAACATTTTTTCAAAGCCCCTTCAGGAAATCATTGATGAAAGTTTTAACGGTAATTCAACTCTTATGTATTGAAAGCAAAGTTTAAATGGATATCGAAAAAAAAAAGCGTAGGTGTTGTGCTCCAACATTTCTGATTCTCCACGTGTAGTACCTCTCGGGACGGAATGAAAAGCGAGTTGGGCAAAAACCCTGGATGTTACCCACGTGTTTTTGCCCATTCCACCGGCAGCAGCCAAGGGACACCCCACCAAAAGTAATGCCGCCGCCGGTGGTTTATCTCCTATGTTGATGCAATCTAACGTAAAGCAAAAGTTTAATGACGCATGCTGTGACGTAGGAAGTAAATAACTCGAATAACTTTATAGTAAATCAGTCGGGCCGAGGATTGTAAAGCTTCGTTCCGAGGAAGGTCCCACACTACACACCGTGGTAATTTTTAAGCGAAAACAACTCTGACTCACTGAGCCATGCACTGCCGGTCTTCGCAGGAGAATGCCGTTCGTGAAGGAGGAGTTGGGGACAGTTTTCTTCTGAAAATTATGAAACTACACGTTCCGTCAGAGGGCCCCCAGTCGGAGCGGGCGGCAGTGTAAACACCTATGGGGTAAACACGTTAAACTAATCTCCATGGTCCACACGCCGGTGTGTCGTGTTGTCTCTGCTGGGTTGTGATTGAATCATTAACGCCAGCAGATGCAAACAATCAAGTGCGCAAACATACCGGAGCGATTCTAAGTTTTATGCGTAACTTTCCGGGATATAATCGTAAAATAGTGGCACCGATGTCAAGCATGCACAAGGAAAACCAATTTCAAACGCATCTAGACAAAAAGACAAAATACGGATTAAATTAAACAGGAACATTGCTGATGGAAGCAACGGCCTGTGTTGTTACGTGTTCAGCAGCAGCATCAACATCAACATACACTTGTAAAAATAATGTTCAAAAATTCGCACGAATCGACTTCTACTAATTTTCGTGCCAAAACCACGCATTCTCTGTATTTCTTTCTGTTCTATTATCAGCCGGGCAAACATTGCCCATGGCGGGGATGCTTAGTCGGTTGAAAAAGCGAAACAGTGCCGTTTGTGCTGTTAACGCACTTGATGTATTACGTAAACAAAGTGGAAAATCGCTCATCACAAGCATAAACACAGAAGAAGGAGAAGGAAAGGCGAAAAAAGCGCACAATTTTCGGTAACAGCGTACAACACACCATCGACGTCATACAATGTGTGTGTGCTGTTGACATCTAAACGTCAACCTTTCTTCGGAGTAGAACCTGCGACGTCCCATCGCCCACGAACCTGCCCCACACCCTGGCTTCTTCAGCTCACAACAACGGCAGCAGCAACTCCCAAACGGTCATTAAACATCGATCATACACACACCGCACCACGCCACGGCGCAGAGTATAGTGTGCGTAAGGGGATGGGGGGAGGGAGGATGGAGGTACAACATTCTTCAACCGATGGACTGAAGGTGTGTGCCTGTGGCCACTTTGCGGCGGAACTGAGCTATCACTGGGGCAGGCTGAAACATCCCCTTTCCCGGCTCAGCCTATAACATCCCCTTTCCCGGCTCAGCCTGTAACACCCCCGTGCAGCCACCCCCCCTTACACGACTCTGCGTGAGTCAATTTTTGCGTTTCTCTGCTTCGTTCTGCTTGCTAATTTAATTATTTCCTCGAAATTGTGCGCTTCAGGGAACTTTGTCTCACGCATACACCGACGGAAGGTGCACATGAAAAAAAGGGAAGACACCGCCCGGCCGCCCAGGAATGGGGAGGAAACAGGGCCGCGAAACAAGGGGAAACAGAGAGCGTAAATCCTATCGGTGGCAAGTAGCAGGCCCGAACGCAGACATATGCTGGTGTTATTAAACCTCGTTTTACAGCGAAGTACGTATTTACCTTTCTTTTTTATTCCGTGAAAATGAACGCTCAACCTTGGGCGATTTGCTTTTATTGAATGATGGTTTAAAAAATGCAATCATACAGAGCAATGAATTCAGCTAACGATTTGAACAGCTATTTATTTATTTATTTTTCTGTTTTTACCTATACGATAATACCCCAGCAGACTTGAATAGCAAACGCGTCGTATAAACAACTAGTAAAGACTTAAGCGAACTAGTATGTATAACTTAAACCGCTAAAACGTTGTTAAAAAAAACTCAAGCAAACGCAACACAGCAAAGTCAAACATGTAAATTAAACAATAAATATCTTCTGAAGAGCTAATGAGTGCTTTTGCAAGTTCTTAAGTATTGTATTAAGATTGTGCGTGTACAAGCCTTCTCTCTAACGAGGTAGTATTTCAGCAACAAAACATAACTATCTTTGTAGAAACAAAAAGATACCACACTATGGGAAACATGCAGTCAGCAACTCAAGACAGTTGTATTTTTTCCAAGAAGAACGTTCTACAAATTTAGCCTGTTTTCCTTAATGAAAAACCCACAGTGCAAGCTAAATTGTTTTCAAAAGAATAAATAGAGGGCGATCAAGTGATGTAATAATGAAATTTGAGTTTTCTACGAATAAAAAATTCTCTTTTTTCTAAATCCTAACTTGATACTTCCGTTACAACTATTTATTTTGCTTGTTAAATTTATTTGAATTTGAATAATTCGGATTGGATTACCTTATTTATCACATTTATTGTTCATCAATACTGCAAAAATACCAAAAAAAGGCAATGTCCCAAGGCGTCTATAAAGCTTGAAATTTGACTCTCTTCATTGATTTACTTATAATTCAAAGAAAATTGTTTTAAATCAATCGTGTCATAAATTATGATGAAATAAATACAACAAACGTGCTGTATCATTTAGTAAATATTCCTATAGGTATAAAATATATAACTTCCCAGTATTCCTAGTTCCTTTTTGGGGTTTTACCCGATATCGAACCGTTTCGGTTTTACCCGACAAAAAGTGGGAATTTCCTCAGGAGCGTGATTATTAATTGATATTTTTACACAACATAGATTTAAATAGAAATAACGATAATGATAATCATCCGATATCATACTGCTCAGTTGCTTAGTAATTTTCTTCTTATTTTTTACGTTGTTATAATTTCGTGATTGACCAATGGCTTATATAATTTGATTTCCTTTGACTACGAGGCTACTCGGAGATGCTTAAAATTAAAAAGAAAAATAATGCTGACAATACAACAGCTAGAATCGATTTCAAAATGAGACATTTTTTTTTTTTTTAAAGAGCATAAAATGATTGTGTTTATTCATACACTAGAATACATCGATTGATTCAGTTCAGTTGACGAAATCTTAACTAGGTTTCCTGCCTGGTGGTGTTTACGCTAGGGGTTTGAACTTACAGCTCAAGCTTTTCTTTTGTTTGAGGAAGAAAATGAATGTTTTCCTTAATAACAGCACAGAGTGGCTATGTAAATGAAGCGTTTAGCTACTGTGAGGATAAAATCCATAATGAAATTGATAGGAGAAGAATATTTACAAAAGCTTACTACACTAACTACCCTAGCTTAACCTAACTTAATTGCGAACTAGAGTACTAAAATAAGTTCCTTATACTATCCGAATCCGATTCAAAATGAGACAGCTTTCACGTAAGATTGTCTATATATCGAGGCAGTTTCCAATGACCGATCGATGACGACCGATAGCTCATTCTGTCCAATGATTCACCGATGAACAGGTTGTTGGTTCATTCTTAGCCAAATTTGGCCTGTCGAGGACCGTTGAAATTCAGTTTTGTTCATTTCAGCGTCATTATAGTTCGTTTTGGTTCATTTTCTAGTGATTTCATGAAATTTGTGTTTCCTGGGTCGTTGTTAAACATATAACTGAAGTTCATTTTTGTTCATCAAGTTCATCCCAAACTATCGATCATCATCGATCGTTGGTCAGAATGGACCTCATTACATCCAATTCAATTTATTTGCAACTGGCTTGCAAATATTTTAATATAAATAATAAAATTGAGCAAGCACCCGTTTCGACACATCACTGCTAAATGTGTGTTTTATGCAAAATTACCATTAAAAAGCAACATACTATCATTACAAAAAAGGAAGCTTATAATGTTTCAGCATCGTTCACAAAATCATATCAATGGTGGCAAGCATCATTGTTTGTTCTCGCCAAATTTTGGGTTATTTTTTGTGAAACACACTGTACCATTTTCCTGTAATAGACACACACATACACACACCCACACGCAAATATTTGTCATGCGTTTTTTCGCCATTAATCCCTTCCCTTACACAACACATCCCTCCCGCTCGGCCATCTCTCTGCACGTGATACGCGGAATGATCGAAATATTGATACAAATTAAACAAGATTACATACACACACACACACAAAAACCCTGTCAGGGCGCGCGATCAACCCCCACCCGCAAGCAATTCGTGGAAGTGTAAATACAAAGTAAGCAGGTGAAGGACACACATCATCGGGAACATACGTCGTCTTTCTTCCTACCGCGACACAAACATCCCATCCCTGCTCCACCCCTCCAAACACGCGATCGATACGCGCCCAAAGTGTCTGAGTGTATGTGCGCGGGTTGTATGCAACAATGACTAAGGAAGAATGGGAAGCACCGCACCGCGCAGAAGAGACACAAAGGCCCGTCAGAGTTCATTTGCTGCATTCTCCGCGGTTAGTGCTCTAGATTACTCGGTGGGATGCATAGGGTGGGGAAGGGGGGGGGGCGTTGTGTCGATCCGCTGAAGTAAAGAACAAAAGTGCACTTCGTAAATGAGAAACTGCCGTCTCCGTCACCGCCCCAGACGCAGCGTCTGCATCGATTTATGACAGACAAATGATGTGTGTACGCCTGCCGTCCAGCGAATGGATAACAGAGACAACGACGACGAAGGCGACTGGCAAACGTCGTCCACACACAAGCATCATGGACAGGGATGAAAGAAGGGTGGGGGGGAGGGGGGTATATAGCAACAAACTGATAAATTTAAACCTCCCAAAAGTGATTCCGTTCTGTGATTCCAGGAAATTTGATACTCGCGTATCGAAAATCGACGCGGCGGACTGGCAATCAGGAGCAATGAATGTGTGTGTGTGTTTTTTTGCTGTTCATTACGTTTCCTAAAATGGATCAATGGTTTTCCCCGGCGTTGCTAGAACTCTCGCAATCGATTAGACGCGCTTGTGCTACGACGATGCGCGAATGGATCGATTTCCCCCCCCCCCCCGCAAAAACAGGCGTGCGAGTGTGTGTACAAATTGCTGAGTGCTAAACTGGGTTGCACTATCCACCGACACCGACGAAAGGTTATCAATATCGAGTAGGGTATATGCCACTAATACTGCACTTCGTTTGCACTTGCACGGGTATAAAATCTGCAGGTGAAAGGGTAGCAAAGGGCACGGAAATGGGTGCGAGAGGAATGGGGGTACACACGTAACAAACATTCGAAAACCGGGGCGACACACCGTCTCTGATAACAGTTCCGGGAAGGTATTAAAAATCACTAAACGATCGTTGACTCCACGTTCATCGTGGAGAAGAAGAAGCGTAATATGTTTTAGCAGGAAAGATAAAACATCACCACACACACACACACACCAACTCTGATTAACACCGGAATGTAGCACGTTGCTGGAGATTGGTGGCTCCACCAAGGCTAGGGTGTGTCCTTTTTCCCAGGAATTCTATCGCCAGCGATATGATGGAAGCGAAAACCTTACATAAGCTATATATATTATATAAGACAACAAAAAAGCATCGCACGAGTAGATACGCCGCCTGGACAGTAACAGGAATTGGGTAGTTGTTGCGTTGGAAGGGAAAATAGGAAACATTGTTACCAGGAAGTACGCTAAATCACATACTAGCAGGAGTATGATCAACAAGGAATGCGAAATTTCAGAAGATCACCTAAAGCAGCACTTACAGGTTTTTTTTTATTTTGTCAAAGCTTGGACTTTGTCCATTAGAAGAAACAGTGTTCAATCTCGTTCGGAAAACGCAACGTAATACACAAAATGTGAAAGCGTTGCAAATGAGTGGACAGAGTGAGAGAGAAAAAAAAACAAATATTCCCGGAAGAGAGACAATTTAAGTGCTGACTAAAAGATGAAAGCGAAAATGATTCATCTTAAAGGAGGATGACAAGTAATCTAAAAAATGGCCCGCATCAGACTAATCAACAAGTACCGGATAGAGCAATTCTACCTTTCTATTACTTCATTTGTTGCTATTGGATCGATCGCATGTCCTGCTATTTTGCTATTTGTTGCTTATTGAATGTTTTTGTGTGAGAAACCGAGGCACGACGGTCACATTTACTGCTGATCGATGGGTTGACTGTGCAATACAGCAGTACAAAAAACAAATTAAATGTTGCAATTCGTAGTGTAATAATTGAAAATAATGCATTTCTAATACCCTGTAATACCAATTCAGGTTTTAGATTCATAGCACTTTTAGAGTGTCATCAAGTTTGAAGTTCTTAAAAACAAATAATAAGGAAGTGAAGAGGATATGATCCCACATTACAACTGGAGCGTTTGTAAAAGGTTATTTGCTTTATCGCTCTTGAAGCACACTTTCACGACTCTCAACAGCAAGATTCTGCCAAATTTTGTGACAAAATAGAACAAAAAGCGATCCAGTGTCATAAAAACATGCAAAAAAAACCTTACTTGTCAAAATTGTCACACAACCTGTTGTTCCACTTCTTAGCTAGCCTTTAAAGTTTAATACCCGCAGATAATGTATTATTTTTTTGTTTTGGTATTTACAAGAAAAACCTCCAATTAAAGCGCTCTTGTCTGATTTCCCCGAAAACAGATAAATTACTGCTGGCGCACATTGTTTGGACATTTCAAATATATACGACTGTTGTTGTGCTTGTATGCTCGCTAGGTCAGCGGTCGGCAAAGTCCGGCCCGCCGCAACATTAAACCGGGCCCGTGATAGGATTTGCCTGATTTTTGAAAGATGGGATGAAGCTATTTGTAGGGAAAAGCGGAGCAAAATGGGCATGTTAAGCAGTTTACTAAATACTCATTTGAATTCGCCTCAAAACACAGTTATTCTTACATTCTAACATAACCTGAAAATAGCGTAAACATATGAAGAAAAGTGAAAAATAAAAGTTCATGGTTTAAGAGATGCTATTTTGACAAGCGGGACGAAATGAGCATAGCCCTGGGGCAAAATGGCCATATGTAAATAAAACGTGAAACGTCAAAACACTGGGACAATATAGGCCACAAAAACAGCGCATAGGTAATGGTCTATGCTTTTGCGTACGTTCTGTGAAATGTATGCTCGCCTTATCTTTTGTTTTGTTGTTCAGGTAAGCCGTTAATTTTTTTTTTTGCAAAAATATAACATTAAATTTAAAACAGTTTTTACAAAATTGAATCTTTTGAATCTGTGCTTGTTACCACTATTGTGTGGATAAATTCATCAACATAGCCTCACCAAGCGCCATATATTAAAAGCATTTAGCCCTAAGCGTGATTGCCCATTTTGTCCCACGTGGAGCATTGTTATATTTTTTGTTATATCAGTTAAAATACGCGTTCAATTATCTTGCTTTACATAAATAGTATAGAAATATCAAAGCTTTAAAAATATACCATGTAAAACTTCCACACATTACTGTGACAACGCATTAAGCTTACTTTCAATGTGGCAAAAATTATATCAATATGCTAATAAATCTTATTTAGTATTTTTCTAGGTTGTTTGTTATTTAAAGCATATGGTATTATAAATAACAATGGTATTATAATTATAAAATTTTAATGGTATTCTTAGAACACTCTAATGAATACAATTTGAGCCTTGGATTTTACCTTTGCCGCGAAATAATGCTTAAATAGAGAGTGCCCATTTTACCCCGCTCATTTTGCCCTGTTTACCCTACCTATACAAATTACTGAACGTCTTTCAGTTTGACATTTCATTCCGTCTCGAACTCCAACTTTGAGTATCGTAACATGGATTAACAAACTAATCATTATGGCCGAAATTAACGGTAAATTACCAGTATGTTCCAGTATTTAACATTGTTTCTAAACGCAATGAGTGAACTATTTAAGAACAGGAACGAATATTTAAAAAACCTGATCGTTCTTTTTTATGTTACTGTTACTTTTCAAACAGCGAATGTCAAAGAGCTTTTTCATAAGAAATCGGTTATCAATTTGTCAGACATGACATTACTTAACAGCAACTAAATGTACATTTGGTTCAATAATCTCTTGTTTGGTAGTTTTGACTGATCACCCTCTTGCGAGGAGGATTGCTTTGTATCTTTAATTAAATATTTTATATCTAAAATTTTAAAATATAAAAACTTATGTGCAAAAAAAAAACGCCTTTTCCTGGCCCGCAGCTCTCAAACATTTATTAAATTTGGCCCTTTACCTCAAAAGTTTGACGACCGCTGTTTTAGCACAAAACAAAAAAAAAGATAAAAACATTGTGTTATCACGATGTTGTTGTAGTTTAAAAAAAAACAATATTTTCTGGGAACATGCACTTTACTGTTGCATTTACAGTAACACTCGTACACTGCCAGTGTACACATGTGTGTTATAGCATTTTTCGTTTAAATATTTATTTACCAACATAGCTTGACAAAACATATTTAGCCCACATTTCGGTGCAGTGGGTGATTCCCCGCCCCGCCCATATCGTTTGCATCGAACAAAATTTGTTAACAAACATCGCAACACAAACTACAAGACACTTCATTTTAACATAATCCAACCGTAGTAAATGTACGTGCTCTTTCCGTTAGAAGGGGGCTGGGAGGAGCGGGATGAGGGTGTGGGATTGACGATAGGCAACCTTAATGATAACAAACCACCTTCTGCGAAGCGTTTGAAATAAAACCACAGTTACTACAACGGCAAGCGATAGAGAAAGAGAGGGAGGGAGGGAGAGAGAGATGCTAGAGCGCCAAATTTACATCATGGCATAAAAGCCCCTAGAGATTTCCACGAAATTGGGCATATTCTGCGTACCACAAAATCATTGCCATACATTCTTTCCCACTCACGAAACCGGAAGCTGGGAAGGCTGAACTTTTTCTTTTTTTTTTATTTTTGTTATGTTCATCCTTTTTCCGTAAAACCCGATCTTTCGAGTACCGGGAAAAGACAAATTGTAAATTTCCCCCGTGCTCGCTTGCCCACCACACCCGTCCGCTTTTTGCATCAAGCGAGGAAGCTTAACGAGAGAAGAACAGCGAACAGCGAACAGCGCACAGAGCACATGACCTAAGCCAACCGGGGCCAACACTCTCATTTACACCCATTCCGGGAACCGATCGACACAATTTGGCGGAGTCGCGACCACTTGGTAGGAGAAAAAACGGGGTAGCCAAAAATAAAAATAAAGCGCAACTGTAAAGAAAAAAAAATGTAATAAAAAGACCCCGAAGACCAATTGCTCCCCTACACCAAGCCGCACGGTACCGGTATATATGATTGTGTTCGGTAATCACATTCCTGGCGGGCTGTAAAAAAAAAGTGCAACAAGAGGTACGCCAGCAAAGAAACGAGCAATAAGGCTCGGAACGGAAAACAGAAAACAAAACCATCCAAGCAAGCCAGGCAGCCAAATCAACCAACCGACCAACCAACCGACCTACCTGGAACACCATTGGCCAACCTCTCCGGGATACGATTTCGTTGTATTCGGCTTCGATGCTGCTCCCGCTGCTTCCACCACTGCCGCCCACACCACCCCCGCTGCTGCTAACATCGTTGTTCGTTGTGCTGTTGCCGCTACTCATCGTGGCCGCGCGTTTACTTTCCTGTCACCTATTATGATCACAATATGACCGTGTTTTCCCCTCTCACACACGCACGCACGCACACCGGGAAACCGAAGGGGGTTTTCCCGTCTTTCGACGTAGACTTTGGCAGCTGCGCTTGGGCTCGCCGTTACAATCCGCGAAGCACTCTTTCCGTTGTTGTTTTTTTGGCGATTCTTCCGCAGCAGTACACCACAAAGAAAGAAAGCGCCTCCAGACGGGTATTTAAATGCCTTCACTGTGTGAATTTACGCGTTTGCTAAGGGGCTTCCGCTACCCGAGTGGGACACTTCAAACAATGTCGTGCTGCTGCTGCTTGTTGCTGCTACTATTGCCACACACAGTGGACTGACGTTTTGCATTCCACCGTGTACTGTGCTTTGTTTTACACGACCTTTGGTGGTGTGTGTGTGCGTTTGTTGCTGTTGTGCCTTTTTTTATTTCTTTCCCTATTTTCCTTTCTTCGCCGATATTTTAGCACAACACACTGAATTCTTCGCCTCCCACCTGGTGATCGGGCGTGCACACTCACACACACAGGCACGCACTAGCACTATCGTAAAATGCTTGTAACAATCGCACGCACGCACACACTTTCAACACTCGATGATCGTTGTTTTGTTGCTCGAGAGACACGCGGAACAAACACACGCGAAATCCCAATCTACGGCCACAGTGTACCACTCAAAAAGCCAACCCGTCCAGCCCACACACACGACCCACACACGATTCTACGGCCCACACACACACACACACACTCTTAAGCACACGGCAGCGGCTACTTTCTGTGTGTGACACCGAATGATGAAGCACAACTTTACACTAGCTGGCAATCCGCCCCATCGTACCCCGCTTTCTCTCCGGTGACTGCGATGTAACAAAGCAATACGACGACAACAACAACAACACCACCGCCGCCTAGAAGCCCGTGTGGCCCTAGGTGAGGAGGAAGTGAAGTTTGGATTGGAACGGAACAGGAAGAAGACCACTTGGCGCACCACACACACTCATGCGCGCGCCCCCTAATTTCGGTACGTAAATCCCACACGGAATCGGTGACGGTTCTCGGCAAGCAGGGGAGCGACCTGTCCGAGCAGCACAATGCTCCGCGGATCAACACTCACACACACAACACGCACGCAGCGACGAATGACGCACCGCTCCCAGGGCCCGCTCCAGGTATCTCTGCGGTACCGTCAGTGAACGATGACGACGGGATGACGATTTGCCGACATTTTCTTTCGCTCGACCAAAACCATGCCCCGCGCTTGGGCTCGCGCGACTACGGAACGACCCGGGAAGGTAGGGCAGGGGCGATGTACAAAATCGAGACTTCTTCTGCGCTGCACCCGCCGCACACACCCCGTGAATGTCAGGCGACAGAACCGAAATGCGTGTTCGTAGACGTACACGGTGGGTAAAGGGAAAACGGGCACACTGCTGCTGCCACTACGTTCACTTCATTTTCCACCGTGCGTTTCACCGCTCACAAAACGTCGAAACAGAGCGATGGAAATGGAAAATTGGTGTTTCCGCGAGCCGCCTGCACTGCGAAGACGATGGTGATGATGATGCCGCTTTACAACACCCAGCACATACACGCGCTCGTAACACGGGTAGTATAAGTGGTGAAGTGTTTGGTGATGAAAAATTAAACAGCCACAGGCAAACTAAAAGCAGCGAGGTAGCGACGGTAGCCGTGAAAAAAGCTTTTTTCTCCTAGCGGTCAGTGTTCTTGCTTTCCTGCTCTCGTGGTGCTGATGCTTCTGGCTCTTGTGGGTTTTTGCGAGCTACAATAAATTCCACCGTCTGCGTGCCGAAGGTAGCCGAAGAAGGGCAGGTAGCCAAATGATGCGTTCTGCACCGCCATGATGCTTTTTCGGTCGTGTCAATGTGACGGTTAGAAAATGATGCTCGAAAGAGTTTTGTAACAATCGCTAATATTTCGATAGGCTGAGGTCGTTTTTGAGTATTTTGTAATGAATTTAATTTTTGTACTCTCAAATAGTGGAACAAAACTTTTTAAAACAAAAAAAATCACATTTTGTTCCCGAATAGACGTACCCGGTCGTATGACGTTTTGATACAAATGCCAAACAATAATTTTATTAAATTTATTTATGTTTCAATTATACTTTCAAAATTATGACCGGGAAATTTTAAGAGTTTTTTCTACAATGGTGCAGCCTTCAACAGGAAACAAATATAATTTCTAAAAAATGACTTCGCTAAAATCGTTCTCAAACCCGAAAGAAACAGCCACCGTGGTATAAACGCGCGCTGCTGCAGCACACAACATTTCGTGCAAGATTTCTGCTGAAACGTCAAGTGAAAAGGAAAGCAGAAAAAAGAAGACAAGCAAATCAAGCCAACAATTTCGGTCTCGGAATTTTGTGGGATTTTTCATCGGTAAAACTTGTTCCTACAGCGTGCGAAAGGGGTGTGTGTGCCTCGGTTCCTTTCATCGCCCTACCAGCAGCGGAACGCGGAACCCAGCAGCATTTGCAGCGTGACAGGATGAGCCGCAATGGAAGGTACGGTTGATTGTTGTAACCTTTTGCTTTGCCATCTTGTGACCCCGCATCCGGGATGCGCGCGTATGTGTGTGCGTGTGTTGCATTTTTGTAAAGCTGCTTCTGCTGGGGGTGCAAGATTTTGCAAAATCCCCGACCCTACCCACCTTGAACCACCGATGCCACAAGGTCATCATCGACGTCGGTTGTATGAACCATTGCATTCACTGTTTCATTCTTTCCCGTTTTTCCCTACCCACCCCTCCCTTCCCCGACAGGCGTCGCAGTCGAAGTAGAAGTCCCCGGGGCCGGGGTGGACTGCCGGGTAGCCGGTACGAAATCGGCAAACTGCAAACGCTCCGACCCGTCCAGTGGTCCCAGGTGAAGCTGGACCCGATCGTGCGCGAACCGTACCGTTCCAAGGCAACGTACCGGCGGTCCGAGCGCGAGATCTCCGAATGGCGCCGATCGAAGGAAATCACCACCAAGGGCCACGACATCCCGGACCCGATCTTTACCTTCGAAGAGTCCGGCTTCCCGGCGGAAATCATTGACGAGCTGCGGTACGCCGGCTTTACCACGCCCACGCCGATCCAGGCCCAGGGCTGGCCGATTGCACTGTCCGGCCGGGATATGGTCGGCATCGCGAAGACGGGCTCGGGAAAAACACTGTCCTACCTGATCCCCGCCCTGATACACATCGATCAGCAGCCGCGGCTTCGCCGTGGCGACGGGCCGATCGCGCTGATACTAGCGCCAACGCGCGAGCTAGCGCAGCAAATCAAACAGGTGGCGGACGACTTTGGGCGGGCGCTGAAGTACAAAAACACCTGCCTGTTTGGCGGTGGGAAGAAGCGCAAGCAGCAGGACGATCTGGAGTACGGGGTGGAAATCGTGATCGCCACGCCGGGCCGGCTGATTGACTTTCTGTCGAGCAACCAGACGAACCTGCGCCGCTGCTCGTACCTGGTGCTGGACGAGGCGGATCGTATGCTGGACATGGGGTTCGAGCCGCAGATACGCACCATCATTGAGCAGATCCGTCCCGACCGGCAGACGCTGATGTGGTCGGCCACGTGGCCCGACATCGTGGCTCGCCTCGTGAAGGACTATCTGAAGGACTACGCGCAGATCAATGTGGGATCGCTGAAGCTGGCGGCGAACCACAACATCCTGCAGATAATCGACGTTTGCCAGGAGTACGAGAAGGAGTCGAAGCTGAGCATACTGCTGCGCGAGATAATGGCCGAGAAGGAATGCAAAACGATCATCTTCATCGAGACGAAGAAGCGCGTCGATGATATCACGCGCAAGGTGAAGCGGGACGGTTGGCCAGCCCGCTGTATCCATGGCGACAAATCGCAGAACGAGCGTGATGCTACATTAACCTGTACGGTGGTGTATGGAATGCGTAATGTAAGGAACAAAATTTAATATTTCATTTTGTGGAATTTGTTTTACAGCATTCCGTTCGGGAAGGACGCCGATTTTGATTGCCACCGATGTGGCAGCACGTGGTCTAGGTGAGTAGTTTCCTTTTAACCCTTTTGATACAGTGATTGCGAATTCGTGTGGCCAAAAGGTTGTTATTAGGTAATTTTAAGGGTTAAAACGAAGATAAGTGAAGTCGTTTAATCACGCGAAGATAACTCAAATTTAATTGCATGATCTTGGAAAATTATCTGTAAGGTGCAATCAAAAAGTGTAAGTCAAATGTCAGGGATAACAGATACTAGATTTTAATTTTGCTATCGGAAAATGCAATCTTTTCATGTAAATTACCAGACGTGTTAAAATAGTGAAGAGTGACATTCTATCCAGAAACTGACATATTCTGCCAACCAAATCATGCATATAATGGTGTTTATTTAAATCTCGTGCAACTTATTTGCTTCTTTTCTCTTCCCGAGTACTGAAAGCATAACCAAAAAAAAAAAAAAAACGAAAGCTAACAAGTAAAACCCGGCCTCCCCTTCTATCCTTCCAGAGGCACACACTCACGTCTGCCTTGAAGAGAAGCGTTCGGCCGTTCCGTACCCGGCCGTAGCGCCCGGGAGCACAGAACAGGCTGGCGGTTTTTGGTAGGGGAAGAAGGATAGCCAACCAAAGCCAAAGGTGGTTAGCCAGGTGTGTGGTGACGGTCATCGGTCATCCTGCGCCCGTGGCCGGTGCGTTTGTTGATGCGATCGTGCCGAATCGTGTCGTCTCTCGCTACTTCCGGCTCATTGGGAGGGAAGGATTCAGAGAACACGCATCCGTGTACGCGCATCACCCGTCCCATCTCGTCCTCCCATGCGTGTGTGTGTGTGTGGCCCGGATTGTGTAGCCGCGACCCATGGGATGTGGTGGGCCCGTCGGCGTGACGTGCTAGCGGAGTGCAATGAATCGGCGATGAAGCCCCACCCAGGAGAGACCTGACTGACCGATCGACCGACCGGCCGGCAACAGCAAATCGATGCTCGGCGGGCGCTGTGACTGGCGGCTTGGCAAACAAGTTGCGTTGGCGTCCATGCTGGTGGATGTCGTCGGTGAGTTCGGTCGGTCTTTCCGGGCTTGAATCGCTGTCGCTGTTGGCACTGTCGCTGCTGCTGCTGCTGCTACTACTGCTACAGCTGCCAAGGTCCGACATCAGGTTACTTCGACTTGCGTCCCGCTGCCAGGGCTGTCTCTTCTGCCGCTGTTCCGCTTCCGAGCTGCATCAATCGTCGAAGGATGAGCACATGTACACCGTGGGAAACTTGCGGAACATCCTGGAATGGAATGTGAGGAGCGGCGCACGCAAGCAGCGAGTAGTAGCGGCGACAGTTCGGCCAATGGTGCGGCAGTTCTCCACGCCAGCGATCCCGCTCCAACCAGGCAGACTTCTTCAGGTCTTTTCCGTCGTTGGAATCACCTTTTCGGTCACCACGTACCATTCGGTGAAACGATCGAAACGGGTGAGCGTTGGCGTTCGCAGGTCGCTGCGGCGGCGACGGCACCGACGGACGAGCACGGCGACACAAAGGCAGCGACGGTGGCAGGCGGCGTCTGCGTTGGTGGAGCAGTAGCCGGCAACAGCAGCACGCGAGCTCGCTGGCTACTCCGCTCTGCCTCGCCCGGCACATCGCTGTGTGCGATGCATCCAGCCCACCAGCACACAAAGTCGAGTGAGAAAATTGCTTGAGAGAATGTTAGATGCAACCGCCAGAGCGTGGTCCAATTGATCCAGGTTGATCTGTTAAGTTCATTAGCAAACAAAACAAGCAGACCGGGGTTTGTCTTTCCCCAAAATCCCTCAAACCACTTCAGAAGAGTCCCACAAAACAAAAAGCAAAAAAAAAAGAAGATTACAATTATTATTTTCTGTTAGCCTTGTTTATGTTTGCCTTGTTGGGTGGCATGCAGCCCGAAAGGAACGTATTTGTTTCTCTTTTGTTAGTATCTCGTCTCTGCTCATACATCTACACTCTTTCCACGCGTCGACAATCCTAAACTACACTCCTTCATCGACGCGGCATTACAGTCCTTCCTTACGCAACGCAAAAAAAAGAAACTGGCGAAACGTAAAGCCCCTTCCCTTTCATTGTTTTTCTTTTTGTGTTTATAAAAACGATAGGGTTTAACTGCGTGTTTGGCTGTTTGCTGTTTTGTGCTTTGTTTGATGTGTGTTACTCAGTCCAACTAATGAGCCTTTTTATTCGTCCTTTTCTATTTAACCGATACACCCTTTCCGCCGGTTTTATGCTGTGCAGACGTGGATGACGTAAAGTTTGTAATCAACTTTGACTTCCCGACCACCTCGGAGGACTACATTCATCGCATTGGGCGCACGGGACGGTGCAATAACACTGGCACAGCCTACACGTTCTTCACCCCGAACAATGCCTCGAAAGCGCGCGATCTGATCGATGTACTGAAGGAGGCAAAGCAGGTGATCAATCCAAAGCTGGTCGAGTTGGCAAGCATGAAGGTCAAGGGCAAAGGTACGTAAGCTACTCAGTCGCGCAGTCGAACCAACACACGCTAATGGCTTTCCTGTTCGTTTCACCCGTTTAGGCAATCGACACATGACAACGCGCTATCCGCGCGAGCGCCGATCGCGCTCCAGATCGAAATCTCGCTCACCGGTACGAAGCAGGCGGCCGGCGGGCCTGTCAGACCGGCGCCGATCCCACAGCCGGTCCCGATCCCGTTCGCGATCTCCGGTACGCCGCTCGCCCGTGGGTGGCCGGCGGGATGTTCGCGCCAGAGGGTCGTCGCCCGGCCGGCGCAGCATTTCGCGCAGTCCGCGACGCAGCGGAAGCGGTAGCCGGCGTCGTTTGCTTCCTCCGGCAGCGCGTAAAGCTTCTCGTTCGCCGCCGCCCAGCCGCAGCCCGGTCGCTTCTAGCCGACGGGTGAATGGGCGCGAGCAGAAGAATGGCCGTTCGCTGAGCCGCGAGCGCGAGCGTGATCGCGATCGTGAGCGCGAACGGGACCGAGACCGGGGAGACCGTGATCGGGATCGTGGGCGGGAGAGCAACCGAGATCGAGATCGTCGCCGGCGCAGTCGAAGTCGTAGCCGCAGCCGCAGTCGTAGCCGCAATGGCAACGGCAGAGCGTCGTCGTACGATCGATACTAGCTGAGCGGAATGAGTGCCGACGCGTAGAAGAACAACGCGTCAAACTATAAATGGCATTGCAATTGCCATTCGGTGTAATTCAGTGTGGAGTTATTGCGCAAAGATAGGACAATGAAGTTTTCGAACTACTGTAACTACCGTAACCTTCCTCTGAGGAGCATTGTATACAGACATTTCTTCGTTTTTTTTGACCGGCAGACAATCGTCGGACTCAGTAATCAATCATCATTTAGTGAGCAAAAGTATTACGCAAACAACTTTGAACAATCGAAACAATTCCTATTGCGAAGGAGAAGAAGCGGAGGGAGAGGTGATACATTTTCCCAGCACGAGGATTTACTTGTCAAACACACAATCCTCGCCTTTAGAAATAATAACAAAAAAAGAAACAGATAGATTAAAGGTAGGTGAAAGAGAAGTAACGATGATGAAGGAGAAGTTAGAAAGGCAGAGGCGATGAGCCGCGTTGCAATTCCGGAACATACATCTCCGAGGAGCGCAAAACAAGTAGAGTGAATGCATTTTATGGTTTTGTTTTTATCACCACACACTATTTAATTGTAAGCTGTGTGGTTAGACAGCCGAGTGTGCACCGATTGCAGGCGAACATGCCTGCGAGACAGCACCGTATATGAAGGTATCTGAAATGCACTTGCACGTTGGAAAGCTGCAACTGAGCGTAAGGAGCCGCCCAGGGCGAACAAAGCAAAGCTTAGGAGCTTTCGTGTTTGAGGGCCATATTGAAGTGCACGTGTTGGTTTCATTTAGCCGTAAAAGAATTCTCCTCCATTCCTAGCCCCATTTATGTATCAGAAATATATATGAAAAGGAATTACCTTCATGCTTGCATTCATAGGCTCTGCATTTTTCTCTGATTTCTGCAGTTTGTTTGAAATACTTCGTTACTCGAAACCGTTATTTAGGGCACAGTGTTGCAGTGAAGTTGATCTGGATTATTAGTTACGTACGAGCAGAATTGAAATCTTGTACTCGTTTTAAAAGCTTAATGTAAAAGGGAGTTTTGCTTTTAGTTTTGGTTTAGATCTTAATCTAACGAAAGAGAAAGACAGTCGTGCACTGAACCCAGCGAAAGAGAAAGAGAGGAAAAGCAAAAAGAGAATGCATTTTTAACTAATGTGGTGTGTGTTCGAATTTGTCTAACAAAATTTTCGATATGAATAAATGTACGCATATGCAAATGGTTTCGTTTCTAAAAGTATTTATACTTTCGATGATTGTTGATCCCAGTTCATTTAATGTGCTTTTGGAAAACAAGTGGATACTGTTTATACCGATTTCAAGTGGCATTTGATAGTATATATTTATCTCTACTAGTTGCTAAGCTGCAAAAATTATGTTTCGGTGGTTCATTATTTGTCGTGGTTCAACTCTTATCTGGTGCACCGTTTCTATGCAGTTAAAGTCTGTGACTTTTTCTCTGAATGTTGTCTTAGTCCATAGGGTTTCCCACAAGTCAGTTTCCTTAGTCCCTTACAGTTCGTTAAAGACTGTACTTCTATTCTTCCTGTTAACGATTTCCTGCTATATGCAAATGACGTTAAAGTTATTCTTCTTGTATCCTCTACAGCTGATTTTGTCTCGTGCTTCAATCCTGGCTTTGTAACTTCTCTACATGATGTCCTTCTATCGGCTTAGTCCTGTGTAACGAAAAAAATGATGTGTTTTTTGTCCAATCCTGTACATGTATATCTCACTATACAGTCTCTGTAATGCTCCTGTGTGGATTTGTCTAAGGATCTCGGCGTCTTATTTGATCAGAATTTCTCTTTTCAGAAGTCTTATTTGATCAGAAAGAAAGAGCATACGGACGATGTTATCAATAAGGGCCAATAAATGTCTTGATTATATCTGTCGTGGTGATTGTGAATCACTTCAGTATTTTTTAAATAATGTTTCTACTTGTTGCTCGTCTAATGGGTTAGTGCTTTGTCCTCCTAAATGTTGTGTCGTCCTATAGGAAAAATTTCATAGGACTGCTTTTTTGGTCAAACTCAGATCTTCAATTAAGGACCTTGGTGTTTGGCTCGATGACACCATCACATTCAACGACCTGATCAACCATGTCGTTGATAAAGCAAACAAAGTGCTGGGACTCATTGCTTGTCTGGCCTCTGAGCTGAGAGATCCGCTATACCTGAAGGCACTGTACTATGTTGGAATTCGCTAGTTTTGTGTGGACCCCGATTGGAGGCGTCGCTATGCAGAGACTAGTGAGAGAGTGCAGAGGAAATTTACACGTATCGCAATACGTAGATTTCTTCACAGATATAATGCACCTGTGTCCTCATATTCTTTCCGCTGTCGTATGCTAGGCTTGATGGAAATCAAATCGCGACATTCACAAGCGCAGTCATACTTCATCGCCAGCCTACTTACCTCCAATATCGATGATCCCTCGCTCCTCAGCTGTATTCCTCGTCGTCTCCGCGACAGATCTCCCAATTTCAACCTCTCCCGACGTTCAGCTTTTGGCCAGGAAGATCCGATTTTGAGAGCTTGCGCTTCATTTAATCAAGTTCATGATATGTTCGACTACCACATTCCCTTGTCCAGTTTTCGCTCTCGTCTTTTCGAGTCCTTATCTATATCATCAATCCTCCATCCTTAACATTTCATTCTTCCTTAGTTTGTAAGATATATTATTGTGAAACTCTGGGCGGCTGACAATATGAAAATAAATAATAATAAACAGAATATCCACTGAAATTCGCGATCCATTCTGTCTTAAGTCCCTTTATTGTTGCTGGGTCCGTTACGTATTGGAATATGCCTGTATCATCTGATCTCCTGTTCAAGTATTTATGGTCCAAAGGATTGAAAGGATTTAGAAATGATTTACAAGGATTGCATTTCGTAGGTCGCTGGGTCATCACTCTATTCCCCTTCCTTCGTATGACCATAGATGCTCTCTATAAGGCCTAGCTAAGATGGAGCACCACCTCTCGGTAGCTTAGGCTTTCTTTCGTATAGGACTTCTTTAGCCTGTTGTTTCATACGATCGATGCTCCCTACCTTCTGTCCCGTGTACATTTTTATGCTCCTTGTCGCACCTTACGTTCCGTCCTTTACTTACTTCCGAATTATTGTACGCTTAAGTTAGTAAGTTCTATTTCTGTAACTCAATAGGGCCGAACAATTAACATTAATAAAAAATAAAATAAAATAAACAAGCACGAGTTTAGTTTTACGGTTAGCTTTATTTTCCTAGATTTTCGCACAATTTTCACAATTATTGCTGGCGTTAGCGCGACGGCCACCGATGGGGCCACCCTTTTACATTGTTTATCGGTCGTTAATGCTATTAATGATGCTTTATTTTATTCCTCACATTTGCGGATTCGGTGATTCGTGGTCCCATTGAAGGAGTTTACGATCAGTGATTTCTTTGTCTCTCCCCCTGTTAGTGTAAGCGCGCGGCGGAAGGCTTTTGTGGCCCCGATTACCTCCATATCGTCGCATCGGCTCGCTGGGCGCCTCTGTCCTTTTGGGCGCATTCCGTTTTCCCTGTCAGTTCTTGTCCGCCCAATTAAACAGTAATTAGACTAGCATTATCTTATCTTACTGCGGCTAGAGCTGCGCGTTTACGCGTGAACGCAACCTTTTACCGACAAGTTCGTACCGATCAGCATCGTACAGACGCGTTTTTGCTTATATCCCGAAGCACGATCGTGTTGTGTGTTTGATTTTTTTTCGCACACACAACCAGCAACTTTAGTATGTTTTAATCCTATTGTTTTCGTTCCGCGTGTTCTTAAACTGCCCAAGTAAAATGAATTTTCCTTTTCGTTTCGCACGCTGAAATATTCTCCCAGTGCACAAGCGTTTCTATTAGTATCTCTTCAAACGTTAATTAGTGTCTAATTTGTTCAGCGTTCAATTTTGTGCTATTAGTGTAAACTGTCGCGTAAAATTACAAAAAGAAAACCCGCTGCTAAAAACATGCATGAACCCCAGTGTTTGCTCTCGTGTGCTCTCTCACCGACGGTGCCACTGCCTACACAGGAATCGAATATTTACAGCTTGTTGTACCCTCACGTTCTAAATTAATAATTCCCACCCCGTACGGTGAGACAGCACCGTGCGTCCAGTGTTGTCTCCAGTTTCTCCAGAATGCATAGGACCGTCCACGGTCGGCGATGGCCAAAATGGAAGTGTGACATAGCGTCGTTCGCGCCGATTCGTCCACTTCAGCCCGCCGAGCACGGCAGTCCGTATTTGTTTTGCTTTTTCTTCTTTTTTTTTGCCTTGTTTGGTTCCGGTGTGCGAGAGAGATCATGCTCACCGCGTGAGAAATCGTGACTTTCAATGGCGAACGATCTCGAGTGCGATCGTGCAGAGTGCGGCAAGCAGGACGCCCAGTAGCCAGCCCGTCCGCCGGGAGCTACCGCTGGCGCTCTCGAACGATGCGTCCTCCTGCTCCTCCTGCCGGGTGATCACTTCGCGGAACACGATCGTCTCCTCGACCTTGGCGCTCTCGTTGTCCGCCGGCAGGGTTGTGGCTTCCGGCTGCTCCACATCCGCCGTCCGGGCTGGCACATTGTGGATGCTCTCGAACACGTTGCCGGCACGGCTGTTGCGGGCAAGCTTCTGGTTGGTGAGCTTCAGCTGGCGAATTTTCTGATCAATCTCCGATACGGTGTCTGTTGCAATAAGGGAGAGACAGAAAGAGAGCTAAAATAAGGTACTGGAATAACGCCAACCGCTGCACCACAACTTACTCTGATCTGCATTCTCGTCGTAGTTCACCTTGATGAAGGTAGTCATGGTGACTTCGTACACCTTGTTCGGGTCGGCCGGTGCAGCACTGATCTCGCGTTTCCGCCGTCCGAACGCCGTCTGACCGTTGCTGCAGATTACACCCTTGCACCGATCGACGCACACGTTGACGGTGCCGCGGAACTGGACGTAGGTCGACTCGGGGAACTTGAACGCGCGGAACTTGGCCGCCAGCAGGTCACCGTCGACCGTGTTAAAGTTTTCGAACAGATACGGATCAACCGAGCAGCTGCAGAACAGTGGGGAAAAAGGTTAGGCGGGTAAAGTACTGGCATGACCTTCGGCTGTCGGCGGGATAGTGTCAAAGGCGCGTTAAAGCCCAGCTTACCCGTTGAAAATGATCGTTTCCTCCTGGTATTTGGTGTCGGTGACGAGCATGTAGTTGACGCCGAGCCCGTAAATTGGTGCCGAACGGTTGTCGAGGAAAATTTCCATCTGCAGGTGAGCCCCGGGGCTAACGTTAAGGTCGCCCGATACCAGCTTGTCGCCCTGGCGGATCGCAATACCGAGTGACGGTTCGGGGGCATTCTCCGTGATCGAGGTCGTTATTTCGAGATCTCTGTAATGAAGAAGGAGAGATGGAGAGGGAAATTGTAAGGGTGAGTAAATGTATGTAAATGAAAGCATGGCATGTTCTTGGCAATCTATTGGATAGGTATAGGTTTCACACAAATATTGATTACAATGAAGTACAATTTTGCCTTTTTAGAAGACTTGAGGTGGTGAATAATTGTTTTATTATGACTCTTTGTCTTACATTGTCTTATCGACTTGAAGATATAAAGTCTATCTCTCTGAATCGATGCAAAAGACCCCCGATGTCCAACAACTTTATAAAAAATTGACAGCAACACCAGTCGCTCTTAAAAGACGATACGAAAATATTCAATATAGACTAGTCGCTCAAACCTAAATACGGCCTTTCGAATACTTAAATCTATTATAAATTAAGGTCATAACATTATTAAAACATAACTGGAATAGTGCTCCTGGATAATGAAACGAGATTTGAGATGTTTCTATATTCGGGTCTATTTTTTAGCCGAAACATAGCTAAAGAATGTCATCTATGACGTGTAAGGAAAGCTTTCCACAGAAAGTGGTCCAACAAACTGTTCAGGAAACTTCAAAATTATATAGGAATATAGGTGGGTTAAGCCGGCCTATACAGGCTTTCGAGACTTTTTTAAGTACTACGCAGCCTGATCATCAATACTTGATTAGGGTGACGGTCCTTACGAGAATTGAACCCAGGACAGGCATGTTATTAAGTATCCGAATTGAAGATAATACTGCGGTACCTCCCAATGCAAAAAGGAAAACCACTGGACTGGAAAGTTCCATGACTGAGACAGATGTAGGTACTATTTTTGGACCCGAATTAAAAAGAGGATCAGTATCAGGACCTAAAATGGGGTTACGATCTGTTTCAGAATCGATATGGAATCTTAATCAATTCAATGACCAGTATGTGTTTGGGATCAGTTGCAGTACAATAGGTACATGTTACAGAATTTGTACGGGGTAAGGATTAGTTCAAGAGCCGATATGGGTTCAGTGTAAGTTCTGGTATAGGTTGGCGATCAATTCCAGGGCCAATACGGCTTTGAGAGCAGTTTCAGTTTCGGTATAGAGTCAAGCTCAATGGAGATGAGATTAGAATAAGTTCTTTCATCTGTAAGAGATCTGTAAAATTCCAGGACATGCGTTCGGAACCAGTCGCCGGATCAGTATGAGATCATAAAGTTTCTAATAATGTGTTCCTTAAAAGTCACCAGGAATTGGCGTTGTATTTTAATTTTTTTGCGCGCAGCCTATAGCTATAAGATTTCTTGAAATTATCTTGCATAACCCTGTAACCGGGCCAAATTAACTAGTGCATAAAAAAATTAAATCAATGTGTTTGCTCTCGTTACAAGTATAGGTTTTCGTATACCAGAAAAGTGGTCCCTAGATTCAGATTGGTTGAGAAAACATTTGATTAGGAGGACCCAATTAGTGCAATAAATATGCATTCGAATTTTATCATGGACATGTGGTGACTTATTTTTTTTTTGCTAATTTGTACCTTTTTTGCTAAATTATTTTAAGCAATTTAAGTAATTTGTTGTTTTTTGCTAAACCTTGGCATATGAGTAGACTCTATACATAAAATTATAAAAAAGTTATACATTTCTATAATTGTATCGTGCCGTTTTGAAACACTTGTTGATTCTACTGATCTCTAGGAACGTCAATTATCTGACTGACTCTCAGACTTTTAAGCATGTTTCGTACGTAGAGTTTTTGAAGAATTCAGCAACTGGGCAACGAAAGGGATCTTGGTCATTTTGAAGTCCTAGCAAAATAATATGCATATTTTATTACAATCCTGATTTCACCAGGAGACCAACAGATGGCCAAAGAAGTGGCGATAAGGGAAGGGGAGTAGAGGGAGATTCTTCCATCGTTACATGTCGTTACCCTAGCGAGAGGAAGGAGTCCAACGGGGTGTGTATAATATTGCGTCACGTACCTCATGAATGATTCGATAGCTGCTTTAATCTTTTTTAAACTAACTTCATTTTTTATGCTAACGTTATTTATGGATGGCTTCTTACGTTGAACGTATAGTATAGTAGAACGGTGTAAAAAATACATTAAAAACAGCTTAAACACTTACTCTGGTTCCTGGAAGCCGGCGGGTAGCACATCCCGCTTCACGATACCGTGCGTCACATTGTAGCTCGGCCCGGTGGTGATGCACTTTACGCTCACGATCTCCTTGCCAGTGTCCGGTCCGGTCTCGACGATGATTCGATGATAGAAAACTTTCTTCCCCTGTAAAGGAAAAATTAAGCAAAAGTTGTCGTGTTGATTAGCATCTGCAAAACACCCACCCTTCCATTGCGCTCAATGACAGGAACACACACACGCCGGGTACGTACCGTAATTTGATTGATCACCCGTGTCACACCGCAATCGTAGATGTTGGTGAGCGAAAGCTCAAACACGGCCAGATTCTCCCGTATGGTGGGCTTACACTTCGGATCCGGATAGCCCTTCATACCGTCCAGATAGACGGCCTCGCTGGAGAAGTTTTCCGACGGCAGTGCAACGTCGACCCGCATCGTCTCGTCGGCGCACGTTACCTTGTGGGTGGCTGGGGCGGAAGGAAGATGGAAAACATACACAGGTACAGGCCATTAAAACAAATGTTATTTTGGGGTGGGTAAATTGTACACTCGTTGGTCGAGGAGGTGGTGGCAGGCAAGCGAACAGGTGCACTCTAACGGAAGCTAGGGGAAGGCATTTTCTTCCCATGATCGCCCCATGAATGCAGCGATGGGACGAGCGCCACGCATGAACATCATCATTTTATCAACTAGTCAGCCAATCAATCTAAACAGCTACTGCTGATATTGATCGTTTGGCCAATTACCGGGGACAGTGGGGTTTGGGGTTGCATCACGTGCATCGGGTGTATTCTTCCGTGTCACGATTCTATGCTCCTGGACCGGTTTTGGGAGGGGTGATGTGGAGGGACAGTAATTGGCTCTAGCTCGTCCCTTGGGTTTACTATAAATTCCGATACATTCCAGAACAATATATGATAAGAATGTATGAGAAGATAATATTTTAACTCACACTCAGAATGACTGTTTCGTTAACATTCCTTCCAATAGACTGGATTGCTTAATAATTCTATTTGCTTTTCCTTTTATCGACTCACTGGCACGGGTAGCTTGAATCTCACAACTACAATGCCGCTCGAACGTTCGGCTCGGGATAATTTACCGCTCGTCTATTTATTAGTTAGCGAGTCGTCATGTCACCCGTTATTAGCGTCAATTGCATTCTCCTGCACAAACGTAGCAAAGGAAGCGACCGATTGATACAGAGCGAGAGAGTGGGCAAACGGACAAACGTTGTTTGGTAAACAGTAAACGGTGTTGAGAGAGTTGGTTGAGATTTATAATTATGACAACGTCGCTTTGATTTTCTATGTTCTATGCTTTCACCACCGGACGCCACAGCATCATCATCATCCAGCCGCGGTGCAGTTAGACAACCTAGAATCTGTTCGATGCTGCGCCAAAGAGCAACAAGAAGCTGGTCGTATTTATCGCCGTTCAGGTGCTAATGGGAAGTCGTTCCAGGGCGCCTATTATTGCCGTGAAGCTTGCGTGATTAGAGGACGGAGATGCCCGTGCCAGGGTAGTCGGGTGTCTCCCGTTTGTAAGCTCTAAACTGTACGATTCAGATGTGTACCAGCAACAAGATTTATGCTCCCTTTGTGGCGCACCAAACGCATCGATGTGAGGGATGTAAGAATCGAAATAGTATGGAACACAATGAACAGTGTGCTTCCTTACTACAGGGCTGTGTGTCATGCTGTGCAAAGCTGTGTGATCTACATTTATCGCAGGAAATGGAAATCGGCATGTTGGTTTGGAGTATGTAGAGCTTTGACTGCCCAATGCCTTGATACTTTGTAGAGTATAAGTTACAATTCACGGTGTGGGAGTTTGAAATCGATACAACGCTAAGATCTAAGATATGCCGACATGGTGAAACCATGAATAGACTCTAATAGAGATCAATAACGATCCCGAAATGATTGATGAATTTTGAAGATCAGCGGTGCAGCTATTTTAAATGTTTCTATAGAGAGGTGCATTTTGAAAAATGATTTTTATTCAGCGAAACATGAATTAAGTCAAACTAAAGTAGTCAAATATAATATGCTCAACTTCAGCGTGTGTTATTGATTTTTCGAAACCCCATTCACCTCTTTTTTAATTTGGTTTTTCAACACCTTAAAGATTCGTTCGAGAGATTGCATTTTTTTTTCGTTGTTGTCGTTCATGGTTTGTTTCGATTTTGCATTAATGTCGAAAGGGGTTGACGGGGGGAACATGTCCGTGGCCTTTTCAGGAAAGCTGCTTATCAACAATCGATCGGTCATCGCGCAGCGTGCCTTCCACGACACGCCAAACATTCTTCTTCGGGGCCACCGCATCGATCGATCATTGCGCGCGGAATGAGGGCAAGCGCTTTTGATGTTCTGATATGTGATGGGTACGATCATTACCTTACCAGAAACAATTTGCTGTTGTTTGCTGCCGCTGAGTGAAAGGACCGAAATGGACACAAAATAACAATTTCTTTTCAGAATGTGTTGGGTTGCCCATTGAGGGAAGAATCGGTGAAGAAGTGCAACACATTAGTGCGATGGTCTTTAGCTACCGTTAGCTGAGGTACTTGATAATTAAATAATGTGCTTCAAGATTGACAGACTTCCTTAGGCAATTGATTAAGTAGGAGAGTTAAGTATTTAAATGCGTGATCTTTTTGTTCAAACCCAAAACTCTCAAATTTATTGAAAACTAAAATCAAAAATACCACTATCTGCTCAAAAAAGGTTTTTGTTGTTTGATTAGAACCGTTTAAGACTGAGGCTACAAATCGTACATCAAATGTTATGATAAAATATATCTTCAAACGACATCATGAGTTGCCTCAAAGTCTGTTGTTTCTCTAAGCCACCGATATCAGACCCGATGCACAACTGCAGATGATCTGCAACTGCATTCCCTTCTCGGTACAACCTGTCCGGCAATGTCCCAAAAATGGACCGCTCTTTTCCACCCTCTTTGCTACTTCCAGCGGAATACGCTGTGGACAGCAATTACATGCCCCAGATGGAAAAATTGATCCCGCTTCGCTATAAACGGTAATCCGGTACGCTTCAATCATTGCCGTCCCAGAAATGGAGCCATACGATGCGTGCGCTATGCTTCAGACGCCCCAGAATCTACGGGCTACGGTGATTACACCGGCCAACCGAGCGACTGCTGCATCGCGCACTCACGCATCGAAGCCATCCTCGATCCACGACCACCACCAACTCAACTTACGCAACCAGGGCACCCGCACACGAGCGCGGGAAAAATCGAACGCTTTTCTCTTAATTTTATTTTCTAGTCCACAGTCTCCCATTCCACCACCCGATCGATCGATCGGTAATAGCTCGCGGGAGCAAAACAAAATTAGATAAGTCTCGAGGTTGTCGAGCAAGTGCACTTGCCGATGTCGGTATTGTTTTGCCAGTGAAAGCAGAACAAAAACGGCAGACGGTTTTTTTTTGGGAACGGCTCGGAACGGCCCTTTCGAAAATTCGGTCTGCAACTGAGGTAGATAATTGGTTAGCCTACCGGACCGGTTACCGATCGGATGTGCCGGACCTACTGGCCGTGTTCAAAAACAGACAGACAGTAACGAACGGCCCAGTACAGTTGCTTAATGAAAAGTGAGATTTTGTTCTGGCCGCGAAAGAAGTACGCGGTGATATGCTTCTTCGACGGGAAACGGGGGCAATGCTTCTGGTGTTTTGTACCTTCAGATTGCATTGTCGTTGTGCCCTTCTTTTCTCGAGTGATCAATCTCACTGATACGATTTGGTTTAATTAAAAAAAATCATTTCTTCACAACCCAAAAAAAGAACTGGGAATTTAGGTTACAACCGTCCAATCGGGCCCGGTGCGTCGGTGGTACCGTGTCTGGGTGTGTGTATGAGAAAAAAGGGAAAGACGGCAATTAGATCAAACTAATTTTCCAAAAACCCCATCCATCCGGCGGGGAACGATCCTTACACGGATTTAGGATTGAAATTAATTCGTTTTCATTCTTCAATTCTGATTCCATAGCTCGACGGAAGGTATGCAAAGCGGCAGTTGAATGTTTCTGATGCTGCTGCCTCATTCCTGCTGCTGGTGGACCACTTCCAACTGGACACACGTACCAATCATGGTGATCAAAGAAAGGGTTGGGGCGTTTAGATAAAGATCAAAACATTTCTACCGGCATCAGCAGGGCAAGGGGCGGCCCCTTCTGCTTGCTTTGGCGGTACTGCCAGATTAATGTGAGAAATTAATAATGTGGTATTAAAGGGGGAGTGTAATTATGTGCGCACTTTAGGGTGGATCTGTTCCTGACAAGGAGCTTTAATGAAAGTAATTGCATGCTTGCGTATGTTTTGTAGCGCTTGATTGGTTTTATTTGTATTTGTTAGATTGCTTTTTTAGTGTGGCTTGGCGAGATTTTAAAATAACGATTCATGTTTGATTTATTAATTCGTTATTCAAACGACTAGATGCCGGAAACAGCCAAATACCTCCTTTAACTTTGGAAAATAATTTCTTCTAAACATTAGCTTTATGAAATTGTTACTGTAGTTAAAGCCGTGTAATAATTGATTTTTTTTGCAATTAAGTAATCGTGTATAGCAATTGTCGTTAAGTGGTCTCAAGAGAACTTAATTTATTTTAAAGGAATTTAATTTTTGTCCTTTAATGGGGGAAAAGCAATTTAATAAAAATCGAGACTGCTTAATTAACTGTGGTTAATGAAACCGCTTTTATTATAGATACATTGACAACAATTTATGATAAATTTAATTCAAAAACAATATACTCCGTCTTTAAATGTAAGAAATCTTTGAAAAAATAACATGAAAATATCTAACAGTACTTAATTTGAATATTTATAACTACCAAGAATGTTCTTAACATCTGATGCAGTCTAATCACATACGAAAATATTAAATTGTTCTTCCCTTTCGTGAGCACAGCTGGCGGTATGCAACCTCATGGGAAAGTGAACTTTGGATGTGGGATTCGTTAATAGTAACTATAGCACTCAAAAAAAGAACGAAAAAACACTTTCAAACAGATACAATAGTTAATTTCCCGTTGTGATTCATAATCGGGAATCACCACCCGCATTGGCAGCTTTTCCGTTCCACTGTCCGCTGGTGCGCTGATCCCTTTCTGTTTAGGGTTTCCATTTCTCCTATTCCCACATACACACTCACACACTTGTGGAGAGAATTTGTAATCTCGTTAATCAAATCGTTAATCGGATGAACTTACGCCGTCCCAACGCCTTGCTGACTAATGAGGTTTCTTTCCATGGGGTTTCGCTTTGTTCGATGGTTTGCTACAGTTGCAATACATTTTCTTCCCCGCACTCGATCGAGTGTGACCTCTGCGGTGGTGATAGGGAAATTGCGGCACAAACACTCGTCGGTTTCTGCTACTCCACGCAGACGGATCAATTCGAAACCAGACCAAGATTAGCCGATCAATCGGGGCGCGAGTCAGCGATGGTAATGTGCCGTTTCCGACCGTGGGCTACTTTCGGAGACGAAAGGTAGCGCAGCACCTTTGTTTTAGCAATACCGATAATGGGTGGTCTAGTGTCTAGTTCGATCGTGAACATTTCTAATCTGCAGGTACACATTACCCTGCGCTTATGTTTGAGGTCACTGAAATACTGAAAGACGTTAGCTTTGTCTTTGTCTGTTACTTCGGCAAGATCTAACCCTCCAAAAGAGAGTAGATGAGGTGATTCTTCGGAAGTGAAATTTTGGGATGCATTCGTACAAAATAAAAACTGCCCGGAAGTGGCCATTTCCTGCCGTTTATTCGCGATTAGCACTAACTGCATTAACGTTGCGCGTCAGCAGGAAGGGAATTGACATGGCATTGCTGCGATGTCTGTGCTCAGGTGACTCGTCTCCGTCAACGCAATCGGAACAACGTTCACGTTAATCGGAGATAATTTACAAAGCTAACCAGGTCGATCGAGCTGCTGCTGCTGCTGGACCAACCGTGTGGCCTATATGTGTTGGTTTGGCGCCGTGGAAAATGAAACCCAAAAAGCGAAACTGGGATAAGGTGATTAGCGCATTTCGAGGGGTGTAAGCTATGAGGGCGGTCGCGAGTGGTGTGGTCATCGATATGATCGAAAAGCAGCAGCTTATTGGCTATACCCTTTGTACGACTGTGCTCGATGAGTTTTTAACCGTGATTGGGAAAATCTTTGTGTAAAATTGAGAAAAAGTGTTTGCATATAAGACACAAGTTTTGATAGTTTTGAGTACATAACATTTTTGTTGTTTAAACATGTTTAAACTTGTTTAAACTTGATTGAAAAATAAAAAATAAAAAACAAATAATAAAGATATAAAAGAACTGCCGGTTCGTCGCTTGCTGTTGCCGTTTTTTGATACAATTTCTTTAAAATACGTTTATTTTGATGCAAATGCACACCAGTAATCGAGTGCTTACAATGCTTACCGATCAGAAGAAACCTGGTGCTTATGTGAGTGTGCCGAATCGATCGATCTCGTGCAACGGTTAACAATTTCACCTTTAACGCATAACCTACTGCGGTCATGCGGGCACGCGAGGTGTACGCCGTGCCGATTAGTCGATCAGCAAAAAGAGAATTAAAAAAGGTTATGCTTGGCCAACGAGCGTGCGCCACTGACCTCGACGCGATCGGGTTAGCTTCGTTTCGGGCACGTTATGGGATTGTGGTATACATGGGAAAATTCCAGTCTGTGGTTTTGAGTCCAATGCTGATTTTATAGTCTATCTCACTTGAAGTGTGCTTTACTGGATTTGTGATTGATGGAATCTTCCTATAGCCGAAGCTTTCATATTAATGTTGCAAAATTTCCATAATTAATTACACTGCTTAAAACTGTGAGTGCCGAACAAAAATTGAACCAATCTACACTACCTGTCCCTCGCCTTTGGATGGGAGAAATCAGTTTCTTTTGGAACAGTATGCATCTTCTTCTCTTTCCCATCCCATGATTATGCAAAATCAACCCAGAATTAATGGGCGTTGAAGGTGTGCTCTGGCATCGACACACCATTAACACCGGTCATTACGGTACGCATCGGCTCATGACTAGTAATGAGCCAAGGGGCTGTGTGCATCATAACCGACCCTGTACCATCGGCCAACGATAAGTTGGTGCGAGTTGGTGCTGTGCTGTGTTATACGATGGCAGAAACGTGCAGACCTTCGGCAAAAACAGAACGCTTCGAAGGGAGGCTCTAACTTTATCAATCAACTCGTTTCACACACACATGAAGCGCATGATAAGATGAACGCACTAGATCCACGTTAACGCATCTTCTCACACTTTAGCCCGCGGACGCGGATTGCGTGTAATTTATGCAATGCGTACCGGGTATGGCACCCTGTCTACTATGGCACTGTGTCTGTTGTAGCGCCTCCAGCCTGGCGTGCGGTGATCCAACCCATGCAAAACTAATTACCTTCTCTGCGTTGCGCTCCCGATCGGACATGACGAAGTGATTTTGATCGCGTTGGAAGCATTTATAATGCGCATGATTAGAATATTAATTGCAGATAATATAATGACCATTCCTGCGGCTGCCTGTTTACACTGAATTTCTGGTGTTGTTAGCAACGATAATCTGTTGTTTGCTTTTTTTTAAACACATCTGCACTGGATGGGCACGATCGCATCAGTTAAGTGGGCTGATCAATTGCAGAACTCACAGATTGGACCTCTCGCCCATTTAATGATCGGGTTGGTTCGGTTCAAAGGTGGTAACGCTTTTCAGAACCAGGGGCAAAAAATAAAACTCAGGCACAAACAACCAAATTTCCTTACAATGACCTCACACGCCAATTTCCTCGGGGCTTACACCGTCCCAAGCTTCGTCGATCATTGGATTTTTGCACACACGCTTTGCCTATTTTGTGAGGCATTTCAACGCCGATTTTTTTATTCGAGCTTTGTCTGAAAGCATTAGCACACACACATAGCAGCCAGATATCATTGGCAAATGAAAGGCCCATCGAAGGGGAAAAGAAAATCAGTACAGCTGAGCAGAGTAATTCCCTCTACAGCTAGGTGAGGTTTTATTAGCTTGTCTGTAATTGAAAATTACTCCCATCGGAGCGCGAATAATGGTACGCAACGGCATCGCGTCTTTGTCTGCGCTCTAATCAATCCGATTGTGTGGATATTGGTTAGCTTGCCTTTATCATCCACCCAGCCACATATTCTAAGATGGTGTGGAGCAGTTTTTTTCTCCTTTTCCGATTACTGTTTTCCCTCCATCGCTTTCCAATGCGCAAGCATCCAATATGCAAACAGGGAAGGAAGTAAAATATTGCTTCAGATCACCTGCAAACCTGCGAACAGCTGCCTATCGAGCGAAATAAAATTGGCTGCTGGCGAACCGTATTGCGAACTGTGGAGCAACAGAGTGGGTGTAATGCCAGCATCGAAGCTTTATGTGCGAATCCCTTTTGTGATGCTGGTGAGACAAACTGGGTGCTGGTCATTGACCAAACCATGAGGATAGTGGAGAAGGTGGTTGATTTTTCCGACGATCCAGCCAGCGGCTCAAACATAGGCATTTTGCTCTCGCCCGTACAAAACCCGTGGTCACGGTAAGCATCTTGCATTATGGCTTGAGGTGTGGAAAAAAAACATCTCATTTGTTGCGAGCGGCATATAGTTTCCGTTTTTATTTGTCGTCGTAGTGTGTGTTCCCTCGCATTCGCCTTCGGTTGTACGGATTGAATAAAATGCTCCCCTAGAGGGTACCGGTGTTTCCTTTTGGGAAGGACGAGAAGGTCATCTTTTGTTTACTCTTTACAGCGCTGAAAGAAGGGTGAATAAAATGAAAATGATTTCCACTTCATCTCCAACAAGATACTGTTAATACGATCTTCTGCTCTTCCGCTAACTGATAGCGGAGGGGTCAAACAAAGAGCTTACAAATTAAAAAAAAACTCCCTTCTACACTTTCACACACACACGCATGCCATAATCGTAAAACTCAAGAAGAGAGAGAGTGAAGAAACGGTTGTTAATGGTTTTGTTTTCATTGGTTGCCGTTGCAGAGCTTGGGGGCTTTTTTATGCCAAGTTGGTCAAGCTTCTTTCCGATGCCCGTTTTATGCTCGCTATGGAAATTGCTGAGAATTTTCCCAGGCAGCAGAGATCGGCTTAAGCCGGCTTTCAAAGGCGCAGTTCGTTCTTTGAGAGTGGGGGATGGAACTATTTCATTCTTGTGCCTTCAGCTTGCTTGTTTTGCTTAAGAATTTATTTAAGCTGTTTGTGCGATTTTGTTGTCTGTACGACGTGTGATGCCAGCAAGGGGAAAACGTTGAACTTTCTCTGCCAATGGTTATGCTTCGAAACAAGCTTAGAGCGTGTTTGGGGGGAATGGTTGGAAATACGTTGAATTAAATTCTTCGTGAATGACGTCGGTAGAATTTTGCCTATACAGAGGCGGGAATGTGTGCGTGGGAGCGATTATGAAAATATTTCTGTTTTGATCTGCAGCGTGGTTGGTAATTGTCTCAGTTCGAACGAGAACCATGTGCGCACAGAACGGAACGGAAGGGAAATGCCCGTTATCAACGATTATTCGGAGTTTGTCGGAACGTAAGGCAGATGGGAATTGGAGTTTATGTGCTCGTACATTTATCGTAGCCTTAAGTAATGAATCAACCGTCAAACAACCGTCAAACAACCGTCAGACAAACAAAAAATGTCATTTTTTAAATCATGTGGTTTTGCAATCTGTTTATCAGCATAGTTTTCGGTTAAGACACTTGGTTTTGGACTAAAATCGATATTGTTGTGCCTCAAATAAATCAATTTCCGTCAAACTAATTTGAAAATGAAATACTAAAATTTAACGTGCCTTCATCGCCATCCAATCTCTTAAAAACTCTCTTACAACACAGTCGCAGTTTATGGACCATTACAACTCCATACATCAGTTCGGCCATTAATATTCATCGATTCTGCAATCGATCGTAGCCGTCGCAAACGTATCCGGGAGCCACCGAGTTATGTGCATCGCCAGTACACAAAGCAACTGCCGGCCGCCGGCGTAAAGCACCGCCAGTCGCAAAAACTGGCAACGGAACACCCAAACGCTCCAAACCGAACAACAATCGCCCATAAAACCGTTCAAGTCGAAAGTGATTAGCTTCGTGCACATCGATCGTGTGGTCTCCCGCCCGCCCGTTTCCGGGCCAATCCAATCTGTACGGGCACCAAATGCGACAACGATTCTGTTCCGTCCGCGCGTTGCTGCTTTGCATTAGAACGCAGCCAATAGGGTTGGGTCTAGAGGGTAAGCTGTGAGAGCCGACCTGAACACACACCCTTTGCCCGATCGCAAGCCGCGTTCGTTGGACGATTTCAACCGGCTACACGAGGTGACGTTCATGATGATGTTGATGATGATGCGAGATTCTTCACCTTAACGGTTATGGGGGAATTGTTTTCGAACAAAAAAAGAATCCATCGGGGACGATCGACGAAACGGAGGGATGGCGCGATTTGTTTGCAAATGGCACGACCCAAGTTCGGCATCGCAATCCCAAGCAGGGGCGCAGGGGGGAAAAAGGTGCGAAAGATGTTCAGAACAAATTGAACAACATGATTCGAGCGAGCGAGAAGTGTTTCCGTGTGTCGTTTTAACGGTTCTTACGTCCGTTCGCGAACGCAATGCTTGCACGGGTGCTTTGGGCCGCATTTGGCAGCGGGTTGGTGGAAATGAACAGTTCGATTTACCACCCATGGTGCGCCCGGTTGGGGTGTTATGACACAGGTGATATTTTACTGTCACCAAGCACCATGATTAGCGGTGGGTTCTGTCTGAAATTTAAGCTATAATTTAAGCGAATAAAATGTTATTGCTTTTCCGCGATGAAAGCATGCTGTGGGGTCTCTGTAATGGCAAAAAGGGAGAATTCATTTCTTTAAGTATGATTGGATTATGAATCATTTGACCGATCATAGGCATTGATCAGGGCTATAAAAATGGAAAGAAAGTTGTAAGATTTCCTAGAAGAAGCAGGGATTATTTTTTATTGCATTAAAAGGCGTTCGACAAGATGACTCATAGAAAACAATTAAAACAACACAAAGATATGATTTGTTTCTCTGCCTTACTGCTCAAGAATAATTATGCGTTAAAACAAGAAAATTCAACAAAAAAGGTAATCGCCTTCCCTTGTTTCTCACAGGAAAAAACACACACACTTTTGTTTTGTAAAATAAGTGATCCTCCCCGTTTTCTCTCCATCAATTGCAGTGGCAATTTTAAGCAACTGTACACTCCCTCCTGCACATTCTCGGTGTTGCATTGCGTGTGTGTGCATCGGTTGCCGCCGCTTGTTACCGTTTAGACTGTTTGTTCTTTCGTTCGTTTGATATTTCTTGCGCACAGGCAATGCGGCAACGATTAGCTGCACAGTGGCAAAGGTTATTGCTCCTTGCTTTCCATGTTCGATGTTACGTGATTGTTTTCTCACCGGTGGTGCAGACGGGAGGAGGCAAGCTGCAACCTCCAGAACCAGACAGCCGTAAGCCCTTTAACTTGCAGACAGTCGGTACGTCACGTTCCAGTGTGTAAAGAATTCCCAGTCCAGGTGTAATAACTGCAAAATCATGGTACAGTGATCTCTGGTCGGCCATCGGCCGAAATGAAACCCATCATTATGTGCCTCAATTCGCTGCGATTGAATCGTTACGATGAATTTCGCTCGCAACGATCATTCGCAGGATCGTTGCATTGGAGGTAAAGAGCAGAGCGCTAGAATTTCGGGATAGAAAAAACGGCAGCAGATGGTTACCTCCACTGGGTAGCAGGTATCATTGGCAGATGATTAGTGGGTTTGGCGAGTGAATTATAAATAACTCTTGTTTAGTGTTATGAGGCGAGTGTTTTCACAATTTCTATGATTAGGCAGCGATCGTGTTGAATTCTTGGATTTAAATTCATTTTTCTCTAGTAAAAATGCATCACAGTGAATCATGTAGTATATATGATTATATATTTTGTAACGAGTTTTTTTTTACATAATAATGCTCACATGCACAATTTGTTTTAAGTCAAACTCAACATTCTGTTTACAGTTCTTTTGTAAAACTATTCTTCTGCGATAAACTATTTGTTTTATACAAAGTTTTGTACAATAACCAAAAATTGTATAAGAAATATACAAAAAATCTAGTTAGAAATAGCCAAAAGACTTGCAATTAAAGCGCATTCTTTCGCGATTGTGAACGATCGATTTCAATTCAAATTATAATCCAACATGCACCATTCCTATCTAGATACCTTTTGGATTGTCAATGAAAGATCACCGTTCTGTTAAAAGATCTTCGTCACGAGTTGTGCCTTTTGTTTTTTTCAATCCGATGCAACGACCAGCAAAAATTCTACATTTGAGAATTGAAAAACAAAAGAAAAGCATCTAAAATTCACATCAGACTGACGGGTAAGGGGTGTAAAGGAAGGGAGAGCAAGAGAAGCCTATCCAATTCCGGCACAGAATAATCAATCAATTTCCTTTCGAATGGACGATTATTGATAGCAGCGCTTAGAGACTGGCTGGAATAAGATATTTTATGCAATCGACGGCGCATGGTATGCACCTTGGTCTTCGTGACCGGGCGGGCTCCATTGTTTCCATCCGGGGGAGATTATCATTTGCAGCGGGGATCAGCAGCGCGGACCATTGTTCTTGTGGCATTCGGTTTGAGCATTTGCAGCACGTTTCAAGCTTGTTCGTAAATCTGTGACACAAGATATAATTTATTAAACCATCACGATGCGCGGTACAGAAAAGCGCATCGAAGCAATATTCATTGCCTGGCAGGAGAAGAAGCACGATCCTATAGTTATTCTAAGCGGACAATTAAACGTGCAGTGAATGCAGCATAATAATAACGAACCGATAAATCCATTCTTCGATCCTGAGTGTGAAATAAATCAACTCAATTAGAGTTTAAAAAACTAAGTAAAACGGAGCAGTACTAAATCTACACTGCAATAATGATGATCGCTGGCCCGATTAACACCATTGATTAATCTCTTTCTAAACCCTTTCATACCCTTCCATCGCTTCATAATCGTGTGGCAAAAGCGTGTGAAAAAAGAGAATATAGCTCAAGCACGCACCACGACGACCGCGAAACATCGATTGCGGTGCGGTGAGTAGCGTTTAATTTTCCGTTTCCTTCCTTTGGATGATTGCGAATCGCGTGCTCGATGTGCGTCGCGGTATGCAGTGTGCTGTATCGGAATTAATTACCCGAGACGGCGACGACGACGACGACGGTGACGACGATCACCTCCGATGACGGGCTGGGCAGGAAGGAATAATAGCGTTAAGACATAAACCATCGATTGGTGTTGGCAGAAATCGGCCACTAGCCGTACAGCAACCGTACTGAACGGGGAAGCTTGCGGTAGTCTAGGGAGTACACTGGCTCTGCCAGCAACTCGAAAAAGGAAGGCAGAGAGGAGGGGTACTGATCGTACGTACATGCGTCCCTTTGATTGCTTTGTCCTGCATTGTGGCGGTCTTTTCAACCCATCAAGGCTAAGATTAATCCACACCGGTCAACGTGAGTTACGCGGCAAATTTGTGGAAATTTTGTACCATCATTGCCGCTAACAATAAGTGCGCAAATTAGCCGTTGCAATCGGTTATGAGCGGCGGCGAGTGCGGTAGATCGAACTGTAGACGGGTGGATTTATGCGATGATGGAGGACTTCGATACATTACGATGAACGGTGGGCGATTTTTTCTTTTAGCTTTTAGCGAAGGCAAATTTTAGGCAGCTAAAAATTAATCAAGTTGGTATTTTAAGAGGTTTTTATAGATATTTGAAACAGAAATAAAATCATTTCATCATTAAGAACTTATATTCAGCAATTAAAGTGGTTTCTGCTTTAAATTGTACTACATCCGACGTAATCATTCTTCATTGCGTTGTTGAGTTTTTCCATTTTCCCAACAACCAACGGTAGCGAGAACCCTTTAGCCTGCCCGGGCTAGCAACCATGACACCGTGGATTCCCCACGACCGGAGATTAAATAAACGAAAGGGAAAGCAAAAATCGTGACAACAGTTTGCCCCTCGAGAACCTCTCAGTGTCCATCGCTATTTTGCTGTCGCTCGCCCAAACCCACCTCGCTTATGGCACCGTTATAGGGTAAAGGTAGGAAGCGTGTTATTCTATCGGTACAATTCTGCCCAAGTTCTCGCCAAAGTCAAGCGGCAAAATAAAGGTCAGTCGCGACCGTGTCTGTGCCGCGCGCTAGAATGTTAAACGGTAGGCGCCATCCCGCTTGGGGGTTCGTCGCTTACGAAAACGCCACACGCGCCACTGCCACGAGCGTTGAAGTCTTTCGTTGTGCGATGGCCGTTTTTTGCGATCTTTCGACCATTTTAACGAGCTACAAGGTTCTAGTGCATTCTTTTGCTTTCCTACCGGTCGGGTTTTGCTTCAAGTTGTCGCTTGTGCCCTTATTTAAAACGAGTTGGCATTTTGCTGGCAGTGTGGCAAGAGGGATAAAACCGCGTTTTTTGAAGCAGAGAGAGGTTTAGGATTAGCGTCAATAAAAAATCGTCTCACTGGTGAATAAAAAAAAAAGGACAAACGCTAACTATTTCCTCTATCGAATGTATCGCAAGACACCGGTGCCCATCGAAATCGTCGCTTAATTACGTCCACTTTATTACGCGTGACGCGTTTGCTGTGCAACCTGTTACTTGGCAAGCCGGTTGGACCGTGCGGCGTGCTTCCCCCGAGACGGATCTCCCGGCCAGCACCAGTAAACAGAGGCGGAAATGTACACGCGTGAATGTTATTTTTTTGCATTAGACTCCAGACGATGTGTGTGTGTGTGTTCTTGTCAGACATGCCAATAATAAAAAGCAACATCAAACTCCAATCTACGGCGTGGAATCGGAATCGATCGACACGCGGTGAGATTAAGCGTTCCGGGGAACTGTATCTTAAACCGGCGACCGTTTTGTGCGACGCGATAATCGGAGTGCAAATGCTTGTGGCCACTAGTGGCCGTAAAGTATGGGATAATGGCTTAACCGGTGGCACGATTTCGCGACAGGTTGTCGTTTGTGGGCATTGCCGTTTAAATTGCAGAACCGGTGCCACAGCGGATTGACCCAGACGGCGGCGATAATAAGTTCACCGGGCTCATTAGTTTACTTTTATTTCAAAACGAAAACGGTCGCTTTCCGTTCATTTGCCAGCCCACCGGCCTGTAATTACTGCTAATCCAGGTGCGAAATATGTGGAGTAAAGAATGTTCAGAATCTCATTTACAGAAGCAAACCGGGATAGTGCCGGACAAAAACAGGGATAAGAAGCCACAGCAAATAATTTTAAAATTATAACCTTGCTCCATTTAGTACTGGCCGGGCCCTGTGGCCCATCATCACATTTTATTTGCTTAACGGACCCAACAAACGCATCCCTTTCGCAATGCGTGCTCAGAAGATGCTGCGGAACAGGCTGAACGTTCAATTGCTCTCGTATTCCGTTTAACGTTTACCGTTCCGGAAAGAGGGGGGTAACCTTCTGGCCCCTGGGTGGTACTAACAACTTCATTAAACAAGTAACGTTTTACCTCTCTATTTATTTCGATCGAACCAATCGGCTGTCCGTTTCTGACCATGGGGCAGAGAGAGAAAGAGCGAGAGAAACAGCAAACTAAGGAAAAAAAGCCATGGAAGAATCAGAACAGTTTGTAGTTCTGTGCCGACTATCTGCATATACATGCCACGGGGTCGATGGATGGATGCTGCTAATCTATTTCATTTTATTTCACAAGCGGCCACATGTACGCGCCTGTCCAGCCCCGCCGGCTGCTTCGTGGTTCTTCATTTGTCATTCGGACCGATGTTTGGTTAGCATCCGGGCCGGGTCGAGTGTGCGCTAACGTTCTTGACGGTACGAGTGCAGCTGCAAAATGGTAGTTTATGTTTACGCTTGATACTCTACATCTTCCACTGCTTCTAAACATGCGCGAGCGGGCAGGTGGGAAAGGTAAAAAGATTAAGTGTCCCGTTGGATGCGAGTTAATGGTGTTGAAAGTATTTTATTAGCTTTGTGATCGTATGAGTAGCTTACTACCGATGATGCTGAAAGCTTTCGACGGGGAAAGGATCCGAGAGGGCTTGATGTCGATGTACAAACTCTTGGCTTGAAGTGAGCCCTTGAGCTTAAGAATGATTGCCTGGCCCGTTCGTGGGGTTAAGAGCGTAGAACATGTTCCTGTTCGGATGCGCCTAGGAGGCTAAAGGGTTTTTTGCTGGCAATGTTGCTATAGATTGGGTGATGGTTGAGAGAGAGAGAGATTGTTGAGTCTAGTCAAGAGTATTGCTGTTCTAGGACTTTGAATAAGTGCATTGAAGATATGAAGAAATGAGATGATTACTTCATCACAAATTCATTTTATTTAGCACTAAAAAGAAGTTGTTTAAACAATTAAAAATGCTAAAACTGTATTATTCTGTTGGGACGAGCAGATCGTATTGCTTTTAATTATAAATAACTCTTCTAATTGATCTTGTTCAATTTAATTTAGATAATCAATATATTTGAAACGATTTGCCACCTTTACTAAATACGATGATAGGATAAGCAACACGAACATTAAGTCCAAGTGAATGAAATAATGAAAGGGAAGCACTGAAGCGACAAATAAATGGATTTCAACACATCATTGAGTTTGTATTTTGTTGCGGATTTCAGATCGCATCGTTATGGAATCTAATAAGACTGCGCACAATGTGTTTGTGTCATTTACACAACATTTAAAATTAAAACACTCGTAAATAAGCATTTACTCGAGCCTTTCGTATTTTCTATTTATTTTTTTATTCCTTGATATTTTTCACTGTACCTGTTCCGCGTCGAGCCCATTGAATGGCTTCACAGTGTGGAATTTTATCATCTCACTATCAGCTAACGAGCCCTTTTCATTCCCGCCTGTTACCCGGCCCTGCTTGAAGCAAACTCATCACTAGGTCAGTCGTGTCGCGTAATGAGCGCACTTGCTTGCGTCCGGCGACTTGCGTAACAGGTAGAACTACCCGGGCCGGGGCCGACGGTCAAGTAGAATAGACACACACACAAACCCAACCGAAGCGGTACGGTAGGGCTGACCGTTGGCCATCCAAACAAAATGAGCCCTATTTCTCCTATTCAAGAGAGAGAGCGCGCGCGCGAGGGAGCCGGTTTTGGCCTCGCGGATAACTGTTCCTAACGCCAGAACGGACGATAAAGCGCATAGCGATTGCGTTTGCTTTCTTGGCCCGTTTTCCCTCTCCTCCCCCCCCCCCCTTCTTCTCACCAGCTTGTTGTCGCTGATGGAAATCGCAAATGGAAAAGGGAGTCAATATGTTTGTGCGCAGAACGTGCGGACGTAATGGGGAGGAAGATGTCCTCGTTTCTTGGGTGTGGACAGCCCAGTACGCGTGCAGTAGAACCGTCCCGCTAGAAGACGGAGCTTGTCCATCGGCGGAACTGCAAACAAAAAACAACGGCAAAACGGCGGAACTTGATTTACGATGTAGTTATGTCCACGAGCGAGTACGCACACACATATATACTAGAGAGTGTGAAAATGGCGCAAATGTGTGTGACGAGTGTGAGCTTCTCTTTTTATTTTCTTCCATATCTTTGTAACGCTTTGTTTGCCAAAGCCAGTCTGCGAAGAGTGTTACTGATCAATTTGTGCTAGATTTATGCTGCTAAAAGGGTCGAACGAATGTCGAGGGGAAAATGTTGCTTTTTGTTTGCTTTACCCGATTTTCCAGTGGCTTATGGTAGTGTGTGAAGTACTGTCTTGTGTTTACTTCAATGCTGGGCAGTGTGGCAGGGGAGAGAGCGTTAAAATAGCAGCACTACAATGTACGCCGATGGTATAATTTATTTGCTTTTGGAATAATACCTAAAATAGTTAAAACATCATTATTGAACATAAAAAATTGTTTGCAATGCTTATTAAAGCGTTTAATCTATCTTCAACTATAAGATCTCCGATTTTTTTCATAGACGATTCGAAAGTAAGTCTAATTTAATTATTTTACTATTTTTATTGAGAAACGTTATAGTGGTTTTGTGTAGTTTTCATGTAAAGAATGTTGAGAATGTTTGGTTGTTCAGCATGTTGGCAATGAAAATGATCATGGACTTGGAGGTATGAAAGAAAATATATTTCTTTAGATTACTCGAGAGCCGAGGTACAACGTGCTGCAACAAAGACGAGCATATTATGAAAACAATTACTGCAAACCAAATGAAACTATGACCATGTTTGTTTAAATTTGTAATTCCAAACAATTTCAGTTAATTGTAAGATTGAAGTAAATTTCAAAATTCTCTTCAACATTCTTGTAAGAAGACCTTGACATGAACTACATGGTCCTTTATGACCTTCCTGCTTCCTACAAAATAAGTCTGTCATAATTTTAAAAACGTGACGTTACGTCTTCTAACTCATCTCTTCGTTACTTCCAAATAATGCCATTACATCACCTTGTTCCAAAATAGGAAAAAATAATTACTAGGAAGACCATCTGACCATCGTCTAAGCACCGAAAAACGTTGCCTTTGCTGTGCTCATTAAAACATAGCAGCAGTTTACGGAAAGAAATAATTCAATGTCATCCAACTTCCTGTACACGCGCTGGTGGGTTGTGCGCATTCTTTGCTTTGTAAGCTTTTCCCCCCTACGCTCACGTTGTTGACAGTGAATATATTAATTTTTAAAAAATACTTCCCCATCACACACACTCTGCTCGAGCTTCAACAGAATAGAACAACGAAATGAAAAGTGGCTCCTATTATTGTTACGGTCCACAGCGCCTCAAGAAGCCTTTGTGGACAGTGGTTCTCAAACTTACTGCACGACCGCACGGTGACACAAGCGCGCCCGACGAGATTGTTAAGTGAAACCAATGAGAATTCGCAATTACGTCATTAGTGGCCGAAGACGGTGGGCGATTGCAACCATTTGCTAGTGCGTGTCCTGTTTCCCCGCACGACAGACCGCACGTAAAATCATCAAGACGCGCTCGTTCAACGCTCCGGCCTGTCCCGGGTCTTTGTCTGACCCCGCCAAGGTTACACGGCTGGAAGCGACGCGTCGAAAGTAATTTACCTCAGCGTTGCCTGCCACGGCAACCTCGTTCCGTCCGCGGATTCACTTTCCCGGGCTCGTCTACCAGATGTCACGATCTCGAGTTTTGCAACTGCGTAAATGCAATTTAAAGTGCTACTAATGGCGCAATTCATTTCAGTGCTTTTTTCGCTCTGCGCGCTGCCCCATCCGCGTGCATCCTTGCGCGGGGGAAAAGAATAATCGTTTTCTCATTCATCTATTTAGTTCACGGTCACAGGCCGGACGGTGTCATACGATGGGAAGGCTGATGCACGCTGGCTGCAGTGAAGCTAGAACTGTTGCTGTTTTGTATTTGCTGGCAGCGAATCTCTTCACAGTGGAATGCTTTCACTAGTGAACCGTGGTGAAGCAAAATGGTATGTCCATTGAGGGAGGGGACGAGCGTATGTTGACTTTTCTTGCACTTCATTCCGATTCACAAAAGCACGAAGCTGGAAAGCTATCTTATTACGCTGAAGCCAAGCTATTATCGCTCCGGTAATCGTTATCATTATCCTGCAACATTCATCATCAGCAAAAGCGACATGATGCGGATGCTGCTGTAATCTGCTGGGACTGCGTGCAAATAGTTAAAAGTAATTTAACATTTTATTGGATTCAATGCCGTGCTGCAATGGTTAATGATTGTGTTTTATTTGCAGCAAAATGCAAAGCAATGGAAGAGAGCAGAAACAATAAAATACAAAAAATAGATTCTAAACAACACATAAAACGAATTCATTTTATTAATTGTGAATTAGCTCATAAAAGTCATAGATTTTTTTAAACATTGCACAATTTTTTTTTATATTTCAATACGTCCAATGAACTCTTCAAGAGCTACAAATCTACTATCTTGTTGTCCTAAATTGTCTGAAGTTGGCTTTATGATCATTTTATTTACGTCACTATTATTGGTGATCATCTCCATTCTCCATCTTCTCCTTCAGATCGAGCAGTAACTCGTTCCCAGTATTCCTTAATTGATTTTGCAATTTACTACCGAAACCGAAGCTCCCATAATTTATTGTCACATTAAATTATTGTGCACAATTTTACAGAGCGATATTATTGAATTGCTGCTTTGCTCATTGCTTCACTGCAACTTCGGAAAAATGTCTCCCCCCGCAACGCTGCAACCGAATGCTCGACATCGCAACATAAAGTGTGTTTTATGAAATGTTTACGAGGAAATATCCTAAAGGCTGCGAACGTTGCACAGGAACAACACGCATTTCCCTCCATTCAATATACAAAAGCCCAACTGCATTCGGCTGTAATGTTGAATAGCTGCACAGCGTAAATTCCAATTTCAAAAGACTCGCGGTAATAGGCGACGAACCTGGTGGGCCTCGATTCAGGTTCGATCGGTTCGCTCGTTGCTATTTCATCTAGCAGGGTTAGCAGAGGAACGTGGAAAAAACCAGGGAATGATCTTTGCGTTGCCTTTTTTTCTTGTTATCCAACCGGAAAACCAAACCGGGAATGTTACCGACAGTGCGGGCAATCATTTAAATTGCCTATATGCAAACTAATCTATGCCACAAGCCACATGCCGGCGGCACACTTGGCCGCTTCCCATAACCGAAGCTAGAAGTCCTTGCGCCGGAATGTGTATGTGTGTGTGTGTGTGCGCATGCACCGCAAATAACCGACGATGCAATTACGTCGCCACGCTTGCATAATGCTGTTGTGGTTTCGCGTCCACCAAAACCACAGTCTGCAGCCATCCGGGCCATGCAGATTTGTCCGATTCGATCACATCTGTAACTGCGGTCAACTGAAGGAGTGAGGAGCATAGCCGGTGGGAAGGCGATCGATCGTGATTTGATCGAAGCTTTGATCTGCGTGTGGCTACAGCCATGTCCTGAACCGGTATCTCTTGGATTTGGAGTGCAATGGCCCAGTAAGGTGAGGTTTAGCGTCCGCTTCATCATATGCAAGCGTTAGGGTTGAATTATGTATTAAATGGAAATTTATTGTTGTCCGATCGGGCTCCAACGACGGGCGAGAAAATGTCCCGGGACCGACATTTTACCACATAAAAACCGACACCCTCGCACCACGAGCTAGAAGAGGAAGCGTGCAATGCAAATTTACCCTGCAGCAATGGTCGCGTTTTGAAAGCTGTTGAGGGTGGATGCAAGTGATCTCCCGGTCGATCTGGGCGGGCGATCATTTCTGGGGCTAGGGCACTTGATTTTGATTGATTTTGGCAATTGCGTCGGTAGGCAGGCATCATTTCCTTGCACACTAACCCAGTTCTTGCGTGGGAGGATGGAAGGAAGAGTTACTGGGATAGGGCACTATCCCGAAGGTAGCAGTCCCGTCTGAAAGCTTCCGGTTGTGCAGGCCCGCTTGTGTTATTTTTCCCCCAGCTGGGAAGTTCTTACAGCTAACGGAACGCGCAGCAATTGAATTTTATTTTTAAGCCCATCATGTCAGTGGTGCGTTGGAAGCTGCAGCCTCGTTCGGTTTGCCCTTGGCTGGGCTGCACTGGCGTGCTTTACCCTTGCATTTCCCGACGTCAACACCAACCGCACACGGCGTGGAAATAAACAACAACAACCAGAAAAGTCGGCCGATGTTAATTTGAGGCTCGTCTGTACGCCTTTTCCCTTCTCATTCTTCTCTCTCACTACCTCTTCGCGATGCAATCATCTCGTGCGGGGTATGATCGATCGTAGGTCCGCATGCATCAGCACATACACACACACGCACACTTACACACAACATTGCTGGCCTACTGAGATGAGCTGGCGACTGCGATTGTGCGTTAGGACACGTTCACACCTTCAACTCGCCCGTCGAAAGGTTGGGCTTTTGCTTCAACGGACGCATCTACACAATTCGGGCATCATGGAATGGGTGTCGGTGCACTTTTAACATAATTTAACATTTTTTCAACATAACTTTGCTGGGTGAGTTGCCGTGGGTTTAAATTTACCATAGCGTGAAAGTTCTTTCACCAAACGCGCGCCCATGACCTTTCTATGCGCCGCCGGACCGCCGTTCACGCTCGTCGGGCGCGTCGGAAGCACCCAGTTATGCATTGTTGTGGCAGCAATGAAAAGATCGTAAATTGTGTGAGCAAGTTGCACACGCTCCTGTCGGGCGGCGGGAAGGGAGAGGGAAGCAACGAAACGCCGACTCACCGGATTAAAATTAGAGCTGCAGAAAAAAGCTCATTTCAACCGCAGTAGCTTTCGTTGATTCATGGAGCGTTTGTTGTGGCTGTGTTTAATGTGTGTGCGGCTCTTTTTCCTCTGCTTCCGATGACAAGCGATGGGAAGCAGTGATATATAAATTTGACAATTTATGAGCTCCTAATGAAACCACCAGGGGATGAGTGTTTGTGCTAAAGTTAACTCAATCTAAAACATGTCAGACTGGTCTAATTTCTTAGTTGCGGGATTGAACTGTTGTTTTTAAAACACAATTGAAATTAGTACAAAATTGATGAAAATAGGATTAAATTGCACTCTGTTTTTCCATAAAAAATAATTGAAAATAATGACCAAATAGCTAAATGCTTAAAGATAGAACAATAAAAAAAGTTGTTTTAATATTTATGGATTAAAGAACTGCGTAGGTTTCCCCTTTCGGTAATGAATTGCTTTTGATTCATCTATTCACTTACAGGGTTTACCTAGCCAATCGGGCGTCGTCAAAACGTTATCGGTCACCGTAAATACTTTTTCGGGCGACGTAAACCCTCAATTGGGCACTGTCATTTCTATTCGGGCCTTGTGAAGTATGAATCGGGCAAAGTACAGAATGAATTGGGCCTACTTTATATTTTGTTGCTTTGTAGCTGTAAAATAATACTTTTTTGCGAGTAGTTTAACTGTAATGTAAGAAAATTCACTATTTTTAAGTTTAATTACGTAAAAAAATATTCAAATTCTTTTTTAAATTTTTAATACAAACGTACAATGCAATTTGATTTTATATTTTTTTTTAAAATATAATATGTTTGGTGGTTAAATCAGGTAAACATTTGAAAATAACACATAATAAGTTAAACAACATGCAACATACGTATTTTTAAACTGCTTCATGGAACAAACACACGCTTCATGGATCAAACACACCGGAGCGACCGATTAGACACCTTCAAGAGTAGGACGCTTTCTGTACTTTTCGCGCATTCTGTACTTTGCCCGATTCATACTTCACAAGGCCCGAATAGAAATGACAGTGCCCAATTGAGGGTTTACGATGCCCGAAAAAGTATTTACGGCGACCGATAACGCTTTGACGACGCCCGATTGGCTAGGTAAACCCTGTATTGATTACCCATAACAGGATAATCAGACCTACCAATGGTAGAACGGTCCATTCGGAACTTGAACCCATGATGGGGATGTTGTTAAGTCGTACGAGTTGACGAGTGTACTTCGAGATCGGCTAAACATAAAATTCACGTTGCCAATAAAATGGTATCTGAATGTTAAAAAAATGAAATTATTTGATCTTAACAATGATGCAAAAAAAATCCAACGAAGTTGCTGATTGGATGTGATCTAAACACATTATAAACAGCTTATTTACAGATTTACTGCTTTATGTAAACTAAAACGACTACAAAAGACTAAATATCGAATAATAAACAAAATTGTATATTTCAACCATACGATTCACAATTTGCACCAAAGTGGAAGAAACTTTCTCCAGAAGTAATGCAACAAGCTTCTGAGTAATGATGCCCATTTCATAGCCGCCCATCACGATCGCTCTCCGCGCAGCCAGTCAGGTACCATCATCGCTTCCCCAAGCATCCCGGCGATCATATCGCAACACTACGAATGGCCGAATTGTGCGCGGGGCTACTGATCCCGATCTGTTTTCCCGCTGCCTGGCAGTCGGTCAGTTGACCGAACAAGGCGCGCCCGTGCCCGCGATCATGTAATGTGTGTGTGTGCATGTGTGCGTATGTGTGGCTGCTGCGTTCGTTCGGGATGATTATTTTAAGTGTGTGTTCATTATGCTGCCGACGGCCAACACGGTCCACAGTCAGTGACCGTGTTGTAGCATGATCCCGCCTGGGCAAGGGGAAACCCTTCTCCGCCCGTTCCGCTGTGCCCGTTACGCTGCGTTGAGTTTCCATCACACCGCATCGGTATGTTTGTGTGTGAGTGTGTCGGTGCGCTGGAAGATTCCATGCTCGAACATTGCTTCCGGATCCAAAAAGGCCAAACGGGACCAGCCACGAGCCAACCGGTGGCAAGTACCGGCCAACTTTGACGAGCCCGAGGGGCACATTGCGCGTGTGTGTGTGTGTGTGCGTAACGGTGCTGTCAAATACTTGCCAGCGGATGTCACGGCACGTCATGTCTGTCTGGTACGCTGCTTCAGGCCGTCGACAGATTGCCGAGCGGATTGCAACAGTTCGAGCAGTCGGTAGGTTGGTCGCCGCAGACCACACACTGCCGATCGATGTCCTGCCAGCAGCCGGCACAGTAGCGAAGGAAGCAGTCCGGCCGCTGACACTCCTGCGGTGCTCCGGCGCCCCGACACACCGCACACCGTCGACCGGCGCGGGTCCAGCCGAACCAGTTTGGATGATGCAAGGCGAGCCGGTCAAAAAACGGGAGCACTCGGCAGGAGCCACTACTGTCCGCTAACTGTAAGATACGCCCGGGGAGGGTCGCCTGCAGAGTGCGCGTCTGCCGCAGGACACGATTGTACAGGTAAGCGGTACGCATCTGCTCCCGGCCAGGATAGAAAAAGGAGCAGATGAGACGGCGCGCCCGCTGGACGTACGCTTCGGTCGTGATGAGAAGGGCCAGCAGCGCGAACAGTCCATAAATGCCGGCGACGGTCCAGCCCGACAGTGGCACTGGGCGCGGAAGGCACGCTTCGTTCGAGGCGTGGAAATCTAGCCGTTCGTTTGTGCGAAATCCTTCGGCAGTGTTGCGCACCAGCTCAGCGAGTGCTCCCGTACCGGTGACCTGGTTGGGGATGAAGAAGTGATAAACCATCCGCAAAAAAAGGTCCATTTGAAACCTTTTCCAAAGACACACCGTCACGTTAACGCCATGGAATCCTTGCTGATGATACTCAATGCGCGAATGGCGTGCCACTATGTCGAGCGTTTCATACAGCAGTGCGTCCATCAGCAGCAGAACGGTCGTCGAAAGGCAATGAAACAGCAGCGTAGCGAAGGATCCAACAATGTGCCGCAATTCCAGCTTGTTCCAAATGCCTGCCCGCGTGTCGATCAGTTCCGATTGCTGGATCGCCCGCAAAGGGAGCAGCGGGAAGCCATTCTCCACCACACGGCGAGCGTCGAGCGCTCGAAACTGATCCGTGATGTAGAAGTTGTTGAAAGTGATCCTCCAAAGGTACGCATTATGGTAGCGGACCGAGCTGAAGATCACACGGAGAAAGATGAACGCAAACACTTTGCGCACAAAGTAGCTCACCAAGCGGAGGAAGTGTTTCTTTTTGCTGAATTCTTTCCCCATCCGTTTGGACGCTTTCTTGATGGTTCTGGATGAAATTTGGGGTGAATTGGGTTTTACAATTCTTCCACATGTAAAATGACCCAAAAAAGGAACTTACATGTAACCGGAATGGTTTCGCAAATCCGGCACCTGATAATCGATCCCGATGCTACCGACACCCCCCGTCAGCTGCTGTTCGGTCTGCTTGAGCAGGCGATAGTTTGCGCCGAAATCCTCATCCAGCACGTCCTCCATGCGGCACACGGCACCGACCCCGAACAGTTCTGCCGAGCTGCAGGCCACATCCAGCTTCATCGGCCAGCAGAGCAACGTATTGACGAGCGGTGGCAAGCTTTCGCTACACTCGTCGTACGACCGCTCGAACGCCGCCTTGCACCGGTCCACGCCCCGTCGCTAGCTGGGCCAGGCAGCGCTCGTTAAGCTTGGCCACGTACGCTTGCTGATAAGCGGCTGCGGAACGAATCGGCCCATCAATGGATGCGGCCGTGGTCTCCTCCTCACTGCTGAGCGAGTCTGAGCCGTCTTCTCCGCCATCACCACCACCACCACCACCACGGCCAGAATGCTCAACCTCCCGCACGATAGGTTCGACGATGGAAACAATCGCGGAAAACTCTTGCTTCAACTCCGGCAGCCGATCGCGCCCCTGGAGCAGTGCATTTTGAAACGGTTTCGTCATCAGATCGACGCGCGTTAGCGTCAAATTAAAGGCCAGCTCGGCGGAGCAGGTTAGAACGCGCACCACTTCCCGACCGTTCAGGGTCGCATTTTCGATCGGACCGGTCAGCAGGAGGGTGAGTGTAAGCGTTTTGAGCAGATTGCGTCCCGCTTTGCCAAAAAACCCTACCCAACACAGCGCACAGACGCAGCGAACTTGCGCCGAAAAGCTACATCCGACTGCTGCGAGTGGAGTGGAAAAGAAGCAAAATACGCCCAGTTGGTGAGCCGTTTCATTGTATGGAAATTGTTGACGCTTACCCAGTGCGACCGCCACCGTCAGGCCGAAGTAGAAGCGGACGGTATCGGGAAGGTCAAGGTTTACTAGCACGAGCCGGTAGAAGAGGAAGCCCACGAGCAGTCCGTACAGAGCTAGCAGAAGCGCACGGGGCAGCAGCAGCTCGGTTCGCTTTTCGCCCGCAAGAAGTTTGTACGGGGTGGGATAGTTTCGTTCGGAAGGTGGTGAAAAACCGGCGGAAAAGATATCTTATTCTAGAGAAGTTCATTTTTGGAGAATAGAACCTGTTGACTGTGGTTTAATTGTTCGCTAACTGCGATGTTCTCGCTGGATTACTTGGATGTTTGCAATGATGCTGCCACCATCCAACTCAACTGGATCCGATGTAAATACCGAAAACAAAAGCACAATTGGAATCGAATTACTCACCTAGAATGAAAAATGGAAGAAAAAAGAACCAATTAGAAACCAAGCAATACGGGAAACATGCTGCACTCAGCACTAATGAAGGGAAAACATATTCAACCGTCAAGCAGCAACCGTGGTTGCGCGTTGCGAGAATTCATACGTTTTTAATTGATTGCAATAACCCAAACAACTCACAGGGAGGGACTGAGGGAGGGAAGGAAGACGCTAACATATGGCCAGCAATCGATAGACAATTGTGATAAGGTAGCAAACGGCAACAACGGGCCCGCCGTAACACCAAACAGAGCAACAATGCAAAGCATCGGACCCCGGTAATGGCGGGCTCAGTCGGGTTTAATGCAACATTTTTCTCACCCCACGTTCAGAAAACGTTCTTGCGCCTGTGTGCCTGCATACTGTCCGCGCCCACCATAAGACCACACGAAACCCGAGTCTCGTCTTCATTCGCATCACCCATCAGCAACGATGTTGTAGCTCGAGCGTGGAATCATTCGTCTCCACATGAGGGCCCCTAGCCTCTAGTTCAAGAATCTGGACTCGACCAAACCTTACCCACTTGCCACCCACCGATATGTGTGTGTCTCTCTCTCTCTCTCGCTCTCCCGCACGATCGCGGTTCTAATTACAAGATTTTATCGTCTGTAAATAATGAAAACGAAAAGAGAAGCGTCGGTAGACGGGGTAGAACAGTCGATGTGGCGCACCGTGGCGTGACAACATGCGTCGGTCGGCACGCCTGTGCTGGTCGGGCGTTGGTCACTGGACCTTCGTGCCTGCGCTCGGCGTAAGTTCACACTCGCTGGACGCTGGAAGGTGGCTGACCAGCTGGCTCCCAACACTGTCCGCCAAACGGAGCCATGTACAGATTTGTAGCCCCGTACATCGCGGGCACGAACGGGAACTACGACATACCAAGGAGCAGAAACACACACACACACATACGTGGTGGCTTCCCGTGGGCTGCGCAGTCTTATCGTTTCTTTCTCCGCCAGTGAACGCATCAGGCAGTGCTTGTTCGGCTCATAAATTCGCACGAGACGGGTGCGCAAAACATGATCGTGATGGGTTCACGCATCAAGCCGCGCAGCAGCGCAGGAATGCATTGCGCCGCACCACGCGATAGCGTAACGAATGGACGAAACACGAGTGCACACACAAACACACTTAAGGTTCTAAAGCAGACCGCACGACACGGGCTGGCAACTTTAAGTGGAAGCATAAACTCCTGCCAAGTCCAAGGAAAGGATCGGAAGGAACCTACCCTGAACTTCCCTATTATTATGCATTTTTTTCTCACCTTTTCACGCGATTAGTGTTTGTTTTCTGTGTGGTGCAGCAACAAAAAAAAAGATAACCCCACAATGGTCTTTGGACAACGGTCGTGGGGCACCGAGTTACGATTGCTTTTCCCGCGCAGAGACATTAATCTCCCGGAACGCCCGGAAACTTCGCAAGAACGAATGAAGACATTAGTCAGCGCCCGGCCTCCGGGATGATAGATCATCCTGCCACAAGTCACATGTGTGAAGTTTGTGCGAACGGTGCGAAGTGTATCATATAAGTGTGTTGTGGGCTGTGGGTGGTTGGACGAGGGGTTGAGCGGGTTTGATGATAAGCAATTATGCAATAAGGGGAAGTTTTTATGCACGATTCAGCAATTAAGCTATCCACCGCGTTCGCGTCTCATTATCTGTATGGACCGGGACATGGCAGAGGTGAAGCGGAAGATGATCTCTCCATTGAAGGGAGGGGAAGGTAGAGGTCAGAGCTGTACTGAGCCGTCTCCAGAGCCGGGAAAAGGTCGATCAGGTGACGGTAATGTGTAATGAGTTTCGCTAATGTAGGTGACGAATCGGACTATTACGCGGCTGGGAAGATGGCCGTGTTCCCGTTAGGTTATGCTGGATGTTTGCGTGAATTTGTCGTTCTGAAGATGATGCGGTTTTTTTCCACAGAGCTTACAGTTGGAGTTTTAAGATTAGAAAGCCACACGAGTGGACCGATTCGATACATGACAATACGTTCTGCTGCATCCCACAGTCTGTGACTAACGCTCGAGCATCTATCAGAACGCATCATCAGTGGCTCACACGCGCGGGCCCGTGTTTTCCACCTCCAGGACAACCTAGCTAGCCAGTTGGGGTGGCCCATAAAAGCAGAGAACTCGGAGACTGTACAGTTAAACTGTTCGGTGGCGAATTTATTGATCCCTACGCCAACACGCGGTGTGCAAAATATTGAACGGCTTTTATTGGCCGGTTGGCCGGGGGTAATGCGCGACGTACAATTCGAGCTATCAGCTATGCAAGATTAGGAGGACACGGTTTTCGTATTGGAAATGCTAACTCGAGAGCCTGTGGCTGTGTGTGAAAGACACATTCCAAAAATTTATGGCTCATGTTTGTGCCGTGGCAGCGACGACCTAAAACAGAGGTCGGTGAGATCGCCCGGTAACAGATAAGCCCCACACAAGACAGCACGCTTATTCTTATTTTGGCTGCCTGGAAAGCACTTCTTCAGAAGCTTCCCGGGCTGTGGAACGTTGTATTGACAACATTGTATTTTAAATCATAGGAGTTGGCGTTGGCCATCCCTCCCAGCAGCAGCATCGCCGTGATGTATTACGCTCGGAGGGGTTTGAGCAAATCGCTCTGCTCGCGGGACGGAACCACGGGCGAACTCGCGCGAGGTCGTGCCCACCCGCAGGACAGCCAATTCCTGGGGGGTGGGGGCGCGCGATCGGTAATAAACATAAATCATAAAATACGCAAATACATAGCTATTGGCCGCCCGGGCCGTGCATGGCCTCCTTTGGGTGGTGACCGTTGTTGGATGAGCATGTGGTTGGGGCACAGAGAAGAGTGAAGAAACAGTAACACAATAGTAAGGGGTTGAAGTGGCTTTTGAGAAGGGTTCTTAAGAGCTATGAATTTCTAAGCTGATTGATAAAGGTAAAAAACATGATTATAATGTATTTGTTTAAGGTTCCTTTAACAATATTCCAAAAAATTCTCATAAAGTTATACTGTAATCGGTAATTTTATTTTAACATAACGCTCAATTACATTTTTATTCAGCATTGCTTTCATGCTCGATTTCATTATGTTCCATAATGTTGCAACGAATGGGTTTAGTAGACCATGTAATTTTCCCCAACACACGCATGATACCGATTCTGATATAATTTATGTGGCGTCCAGCTTCAATTGCGGCCAAACCATACCACAAACGGACGGATTCAGACAAAGTACGCCGAGTTCTTCCCGAGGCCAGCATACTCGATCCAATTCCTTCGCCTGCGCGCCACAGAAGAGAACGACGAAGAAGAGGAGAGGAAAATAATGTACCATTCAGCACCGGGAACCGGGATCACGAATTCATTAGCATTCAATTGGTCCACAAATTGAACGGGTTGTTTGGTATAAAACAAAAAAACACACACACACACCGACAGTCCGCATGCTGTCGTGTTGTCGTAATGGGTTCATATGTTTTATTTGCTTACCGGGTTGTTGTTGTGCTTGCGTTCGCCGCGAATCGCGATGAAAGTTGCGCGCGCCGAACGAACAAGATCGTCGCTCGTATCTCACCGCGGAAGAGAAGTTGCTCTGTGGTGAAGAGTGTACCGGAGCAATTGGGCACCTGAACCTGAACCCATTCCCAGTGTAACGATACCGCCAGGGTCTGGTACTGAGGACGTTATGAATTATACATACAGTATCGCGCAAACGGACGTTGTTGGAACGAAATCGGTCAATTTAATTGTGTTTCAATTCGAACAACCTTTTCTTCTTCCCGATCGTTGGTCCGGCCATGGTGACAGAGCTGTGCCCGGGGACGGTGGGCAGGGAACTCGCTTGTTTCTCGCTTCTCCCCGTCCTGGCTAATGCGGGCTCTATTGGAATTACTTAATTTTATCGCATTCGTTTGCTGATCGTTTGCTGATTATGGAGCGCCATGTATCGTGTTACACGCTGGCGAGGAGGGAGATCGAGGGTGCAAAAATAGCAACGGAAAAGAAAATTAACACAACGAACTGGGTGTCATAAAAATGTATAACACACACGGCGTGTCGTCCCCATAAGACCGTATTGTATAGCGTTATCGAATCGTAAGAGTGCGATTTTATGACAACATTAAAGTACGGTCAGATAACTTTCCTACACATTGTTTGATTGCGTGCCATTCTTTATGTTAAATACACATTATAAAACGAAGAAACTGTCAAAGAAGTAGGGTGGGGAGAAATTATAAAAAAACACTATGTCTTGCCAACGAATGTCACCCGGCACCCCACCCTATTGCTGCATAAATTCATGCCACGTTCCCTCGTGGACGTGGACCTTCAAAGTTGTTGTACAAAATCAGATAACTCAGCTGGCAGAGCTGAGTGTCGCAGTATTGGAACGACACTTGAAGGTTTCAGCTTTTTCTACCTGGATTTTTTTCGAGACGCGTTACTGAAACCACTTTGCTACTGGTCACTGCGGTACGCAAACCCGTGGGAATTCAAAGGTAGCTGGTGCTTGGGAAAACACTACCGATCTAGTCGCGTCCACCCAGAGATCTTACAAAGCGATCGCTGTCATATCCGCACAATGATGAAGGGTTAGAAAATGAAACGTTACGAAACGCGGACCTGTGTACCCGGTTGCAATGAAGAGGCAGTGAAAGATAATGCCATAAATCAGACGCAACTGGTGGTGGTACCGGCGTTTTGCTCGGGGATTTATCTTTTTAATTGTAATGGTTCTTTTTTTATATCGCACACCGAACGGGCGCAATGAAGATGTTGCGCAATGGATGCGGTTGTAGATGACTTGGACATTACTGGAAGAGGAATGGTGAGATATGGCTAAGTCTGCCTGGTTGAATGCCTTTTTCGTGAAGGAATGCTTTAACTTATGCTATTTATTCTTAATCCATAATACTCCAATATGCTTTAATTTCAGTGTTTTAGCTTAATCGATCAAAGCGAACTAAGCTCAAAAGCGCACCAAACCACTACACTACAATGTATCACGGACACGGCAACCAAATCGATCATCTGACTCACGAAGATCGTGCTTAATCGTCGCGCTTGATTCATTAAACGATCGCGATTGCTTCCACAAGTTGGTGAAAGGATCGCTACCCTTCCCCTTGTTACCGATATTGTTCCATTGTTTTCCCGCCAATTGGCATTACATCACACCGAACCGTTCAGAATCGCAGCAGAACCTGCCAGCAGGAGCAAAGGGTAATCGATCGTGCGGACACCGAATCGTCGTCGGTCCGCTTGCCTTCTGTCTTTCTCTCTCTCCCTCTGTTGCCCACTGACCCAAATACCGGGGTGGAAAATTTAGCCAGCCTTACTGGCACGGGCACGGCGCCATTAGCAGTGAACGGCACAAGAAGGGTTGCAGGCGCTGCGCCTAAGGCGTTTTGTAGGAAGCGATGCAACACGGTCCCGGACGGGGTGGACAAGTTGGATTGTAATTAATTCATTCTTTTCCCATAAAACAACCACCCCGAAGTTGGTCACCGTGGCCGGGTGGGTTGGTTGTTGCTGATGAACACAACGAAGGAAAAAAAATCGGGGACAAAATGTGACTGTGAGTGAAATGGGCAAGGTACAGCAGCCAAAGAACGGTGGCAGCAATAGAGGAAGCTGGTAGAAGATGTGTATATTTAGGCGAAACCAGCGTCTAATTGGAAACAATAGACACTCGGCACATCGGTACCGGCCTGCTGCTTGCCCCTTTGCAAGACATCGCTGGCACTGGTTATAAACGACGCTCCCGCCGTTTCTTACCAGGTAGATGATTAAATGCGTCTCGCTGGCGGTGGGCCACCGTCTGGCCTTGTATGGGTATTGAATTTCTGGTATCCCACCACAACAAGAAGGAGTGGCGGGAGGGAGAAAAAGAATCATTGAGTACATTGGACGTTTAGTAAGACACAAAACACAACCGACTAGCTGGATCTGGACAAACAGGGAAGGCAGATAGAGGCAACGTCGGCTGATACATTCATCTTGGGAAGCTGAGAAGCGACAACTTTCCACCGATGCTTGTTACTTACTACTAGCGGCTCATTACCGACTTTTAGAGAGCTCTTGGGTCGCTTGACACCGGGGCAAGTGTTCTGGAAGCTAGGCTCATCCCCTTTCTCACTTTCTCAGGCATACATTAGTGTCGGGTGCGGTGTAATTGAGTAGAGATGGTTTGTGGTAGCAGCAGCCATTGGGCACGGTGGTGCGTTGGTAAGATAAAATTCCAACAAGCTTTTGTCGTGGCTTCTTCCGCAGCCGTCTGCAGCTGGACAGATAACAGGTATGTGTGCGGGACAGTTTTGTTTGTTGGTCTGACGCATCCATTTGGATGAAATTAGGAGAGGGAGTTGGAGCATGGACCACAGAATTGTACCGTTCAGTGTCTTATGAATTCTATCCTAAGCTGAGGCTAGCATCGTTTAGGGAGTTCAGGAAAACAACGACGATGCTTTATAGCTCTCTCTATATTGAATGCTGTTCCTGTTTCAGTAGAAGTCTTTCATGCTTACGCAGATAACTAATTGAATGCCTGCCTAATGGAAAGTCTCGACAAATTGCTTCACTGACGCGTTGGTAGCAACTATGTACGCTTTGTAGTACCTTCGGAATCAGCGCTTCTGAAATATAACGAAGATACCGAATTTGGACATTCGGTTCGGTTGGTGCAATTAGACAAGTTATTGTTGAGTCTCGTCGCTCATCAAGCAGGTATTGACAGATGGGAGAGGGTTTTGAGGGTGCACATGACAGGTTTAGAGACGATCTTCGCCCGTGCCCGTGGTTTGGATTGATTTAATTATCATCTATTTCCATTCTCCAGAAGCACATTGTGGAAGACGTTTGGAGGGTGTTGTTTGGATATGGTACACTTTAATGATGCTTTGTCTTCAGATTGAGGATCAATAAAACCCGACATCGAAATAGTCCCTGGATCAAGCATCCGTTCCTCACAAGGCTTTCGGGAATTAGCGGCTTGCAGTCGACTTATTACTGATGTCCGTTTCTAATCATTAAATAGCTAAAGAAGCCCAGAACAACCTTCTCGAATGAAAGACGCTCTAGACGGTGTTCTAAAGTAATTATTGCACCTGCGGATAGGATGGGCATCAGATTTCAGTGTTAGAAGCTAGAAGAGCGATAGGAGAAGTGGAGCAAAAAAGAAGCTAACAACAAATCGAACCACATTTCGTTCCGCTTTCGGTTGGGGTTTTAGTGTTACGCTGGAGCTACTGACAGCAATAAAATGTTAAGAATCAATTTAACAGTTCTGACCGTGACTGGCCGTATGCAACCACTTCAAGCCGGATGATGCTCATTAGGTCAAAGAGGGGATGAGGCGTACAACGTTCTGTACGTGGCAAGTGTGTACGATCGGAACACAACAGGTGCAACCGATCATTCGAAATAAATCATGTCTCGCTTTACTCCTTAATCGCACTCAGAGCGGCAAGCATCACCGTGTGAGCTGAGGAATTATGATTGTTTCTGTTGAAATGAAACGAAAAGGCAACAGACACTCGCACTAGATATCCCGTCCGTTTGTAGCAGGGCGTTCGTTTTGTAAAGGCACTCATTAGCACCACGGTTTTTGGATTCGATGGTACGGTTGTGCCGCGGTTCTAACGGTGCAAACTACCACGAGTGCACTCGGCCAACTGCTGGTCCTGCTTTGATATGATTTGATTAAATTACTATCAATAATAAAAATACATAATCGACCATCGGCCAGCCAGGAACGGGATTGCTGACGCAAGCGGCGAAGGCGTAAGGTGCATGCGCGAGCGCACACTGAACGTATTATGTGCGCGATCATTTATGATGCTTCTTTAGTGGTGGGTCTGGTTGATGGTGGTTCTGACGGACGCAAACTGTACAGTTATACAACCGTTTGATCGTATATTGATTGCTCAATTTTGGAAGGTTGTGGCCATTCATTGTGTTTATCGGACAACATTCTTTGGGGGCGCTTCCGAGGGTACGATTGTGTTTCTGTTGTTTTCATTAATCTTTTAGAACACGGGAGCGAAACGGTGTTGGGATGGGATTTTGAAACGAAATGATGTTTCTTATTTGTTTTAGGCAAGTGATAAGTATCAGTTTGAGCTCTGCTTTCGTCTTAGAATTGCTTCAGAGAGCCTGTTTATTTAGCCCAAGGCCAACAAACTCATTTGTTACGTTCTATCTCGAGCATAGTTTCCCTGGGGAATCTCGAGAGAAAACCACTCACCGGAGCATAAAATCATTCAATTATTATCGCCAATAATCTGCACAACCTTCGGCAGAGCTGGCACGGGCTCGTACACGAAAGGCTGCGGTGAGGTAGGTATTTATTTCTATCTCCCAACCGCATTGGTTTTATTTTTCTTTTTAAAATGCAACAAATAAACCCACCCGTACCACACACCAGTGAGTACCTTTGTGTGCCCGAGAAGATCTACAGTAGGGAATAAAAGACACGGGACAAACCTTTTGCTTCTGCATCTGTCGGCCAGTGTGTGCATAAGGTGGAACAAAACGAGAAACAAACACCCCGGTCCCTGAAGAAGAGTGCAAAGAACGACCGCAGGGATTGACAAGCCACCGAAGAATGTCCCGATGGGCGCATCTCCCCAACAAACCGGTCGGATGCTACCGCGTGAACCTTTTTGCTAAAGCTCTGTCCAATCGGCACAATCAAACCCGGGCAGAAAGGAGCCCGGGCTCTCCATACACAGCAGCGTTGCAAGGGCCCTCGAAAGAGCGTCCACGCGTATTAAGTGGTTTGACAAGAATAGGGCCATAACCATGGGGGCATACGATTTCCATTTAGAGCTGCGGTATCTAATGAAGATTGCGGACCGTTTGAGGATCGCTCTGCTGCTTCGTAATGCAATAATGATGTTATGGAATTGGGTATGTTTCTAGGTCTTCTTGTACGGGACCGACTATGACGACGACGAAGATGATGATGATGATGAGGCGCAGTATGTTCGCTGGGGCACTGTGCTACCCTGTGATAGCTTAATTTGTGTTCGTGCGCTTGATTTTTAGGAGCATCAGCAGCAGTGAAACAAGACTTTTCTTTTTACCATTTAATTGATGATAACGATCACACGATAAGAAGCGTACAATCGGAAAAGGGTTTATGGAAAACCGGCTGCCTTAATTGAGGGCGGATGATCACCTTTTCAACTGCGATCCCGCTTCAACGTGCAGGTAGCCAAGCTTGCTTCGTCATTAAAAAGGGTGACTTTCAAGAAGAGTTCGTCTTTTCGGTAAGTGGCTTAAGTGAAGTAGGTAGCGTTTTTTTGTCCTATTTTTTGGGGAAACACTAACACTATAAATCACCCGATGGTCGCACCTTTCGGCGTTGTGTGCGTAAAATGACGTCAAATTTGCATACCATTCCGGCTCGAAGGACCATTCTGTTGATCAAACTCCCACCCGTCTTCTGCATGGAAGATTGAATTGTAGATGACTCAATCTGAAGCAAACGGCAACACGGACAATAGAATGTGGTGGCTTTCCCAGTCAGTGGCCTATTGCATAGTAAATTTCGGCCTTTTCTCACCATAGCACCCCTCCATCGTCTTCACTTGAAGTGCTTAAAAAGTGGTTAGAAAATGCGTGGCGCCTCCCGAGTGTGCCAAAATTTGTGCCAATTTTCTTTTCTGCCCACGCTGACACCGAAAGCCGCACCGTCGATCCACCGTACCGCGGCAAAAGCTGGGCGGAAAATTTGTGTGGAAATTTTACGTCCTACCAACGACCTCCTCTCTCGGCGCATCGAGATTGATGTGCTTCTCTCGTTGAACAAAGCGAATTTGCGCTTAGAGACGATCAGTTAAATTGCTTCCATGCCGGTTTTTGGGCAGTGGCAAGGCGGAAAATCACGCACAACGGCAGCATCATCGCTCGCCACCCGCCAAAAGAAAGCGAACTGGTTTAAATTTGAGTAGAAAGATTCCTCCAATCCACCCCTCTAACTTCGAAGCAGCGCCGAAAACGACCTCGAAAAAACGTGCCGAAAATCTAGGAAAAACGTTACCGGCTTTAATTGAATCAAAATTATAGTGCACCCGGCTGTGGCCTGGTGCCGCTCGTGTCGGATGACTATTTGGAGCACTTTACGGTTTTACGGTTTTGTTTTGGTGTGGAGTGGAGGGGAGTGAGGGAAATGAATTTTCACACCAACACGTTTTGGGGTTCTGTGCCTGCTCGTGGCATCAACGTTCTCAGTTTCATCCGTGCGCCGAGTCGTCAAAGCACCTGTGGGGGTGGTACGATTTTTGGAAAGGGGAACATATTGTGCCGGTTACCTTCTTTTTGCTGCTCCCTCTCTTCAGCTCTCAACTGCCAAATAGACCAAATTTACTGACAGACCGACAACCGACAGACCGACAGACTCCTAGTAGTTGCATTAGTTTCACACCAATTCACTGCCTCACGGCATTCAATGCGAGCTTTTTCTTTTCTTGCTTTGTAGCTTTTCCAGTTCAGAGTTGCAGTTTTTTTATTGGCCAAGGTTATGTGAGATGTTCAGGGAAGGTCTTTGTGTTCCTTTCTTTCTATTCCATTCTTCGTTATGGCAAAACATTGACAATGTTGATTGCAATTGCCATTGTCACTACCTCATTATGAGGGTGTGTTTTGGGTTTGTTTGTGTTTTACTTCAATTTGATGAAATGTTTGTACTGTTGTTACTTTTTCAAAAATGATTTCAACGTTTATTTTAAAGTAAGTTGTTTATTTAATAATTTTAAATTTTCTTGAATAAAAGTGTCAGTTCCTCATTGTAATGGGATATTTTTTTAATTAATTTGACTCTAATTTTGTTGTAGTTCTGTATTTACTTTTTAAAAGTAATCCAATGTAAGTTTTCCAGCTTATGTTTTTGTTATTCCATTTTTGTTCAATATCTTATCTTTTTAGTTATCTTGTTTAGTTGTAGTTTTACATATTATTTACTCTTAAATTGAATATTTTACATGGTGCATAATTTAATATGTTTCTCGATTTCCCTCAATTACATTGCTCATTTAAATTTTCATTTTATTACTGCGTTTTGTTTTCCCATTTTCCTGATTCTTATTTTCATGAAATAAAATAGGAAATATTTCCTACAATCTATTTTTTTCCAACATAAATGCCGTAACTGGGTCAAAATTCAATGCACAAAAACAATAAGCCGGCTGCAGCTCGTTACTGCTAGCAGAACTAATTGATTCCCTTCTTGATCGGAAAAGCGGCAAAGAGATCGCATTAATTGGAACATGAAGCGTACATGCTGGTGGGCCCCGCCCCAGGATGTTCGCGTTCCGACAGGAACTGGCCGTCTTTTATGTACTCCGCCCTGTACCAATCACCTCAATTTCGATCCCCCCTCCCCCCTTCCAAAGAAAAAATCCGGAAGTGTGGGCGATCAATTTGGCAAACAGTGGCAAAAAATGAAACCAACCGTTTTGGGGCGTTTCGATAGGTGTAACCGGCTCTCATTGAACCGGTTTACTTAAGATTTCGGAGCGATCAATTTTAATGCTCTTTAGTTTTTTTTTACCTTGACCTGTTACAGCTATTTTGCTTAACTAAACGGGGGTTTCTTCAACCAATACTTGAAAGATGTTTATTAATTAGGTATTTCCCTTACAAGAGCTGGTAGCGGTTTAAAACAACCGCTTAGGGAATGGGCACAACACCTTATCTGATACAAGATCAAATATTGATTTTTTAATTAATATTCACATATTTCATGCAAGCTTAGACTTACAGTACGGACTGGGATTTAAAAATCAGATTTGAATTATTAAATTTCACCAAGACCAGTAGCTGAAGGGATGAAAAATATCTGGTATTAATTACGCCCGGGAAACTCTAACAACCAACACACTCGCTATCGAGCATCGCGCAATCGAGCGAATCTGCAAATAAATGTAAATTACAAACAGTGGACTTGCGTCCGATCACACCGCACTAGATAACAGTGGCTTCAATTAAGCATGTTTTAATAGTACACCTGCCACGTAAGATCGCGATAATCCTTCGCTTCGTGAATCCCGGTTTCGTTTCCTAATTAGGAAATGAGTTAATGAAAACTAACTCCACCGTTTCCAGGCGCAGAAGCAGCACCGCCCGCTCAAACGATCAAACAGACGACGGCCATTCCCGTCAGAACGCTGTCCGCCGTCGCGGCAAGCGAAGAAACCAGTTGCTCAGCCTGTGCACCTTTGCTGCCCTGTGACATCAGTTTGACTTGAACGATGCAAACGTTCATTGAAATTTACAATCGGCCATCGATCCGAGGTTCGAGCAAGAACGCGTTTGCTGCCGTGAGCGTAGGACGCATTACGGCTGGCGGGCGCAGAACCTGAAGGTAATCTCCGGCGAGACTTTGTAACTGCATGGAGACAGGCACGGCTTGTACACGGCTTGCCACCAACTTCCGAATGGAGCCAAGTCGAGGGCCACCTTGTGCAAAACCTGCAACATGCGATTGGCATTAATTTATTCGCCCGGAGAACCGCACGGAACGGACTGGACTGGAGGCAACTTCGAGTGAGAAAATCAAAATGTTAAACTAATATGTGTAGCCAATCTTCATTCCTCGATTTGCTGGACAGAGGAGAAGGCCAAGCGTAGTCGCCGTAAAAGATTTATTTCTGCACTCACCGGTGTCGTACGATTGGCGTGTTTTATTTTTATATCACACGATGCTGCAAGGAACTTGTTTTAAAAGCTCAGACCAGAGATTGCTGTGGTAGGCGATAACAGCATTATTTTGCATTTCCGGTTTTGGGACCAGGTAAGGTTGAATTTATCTGCGGACGGAGAGAAGATCAATGCTTTGATGCTGTTTCGGACCAAAACCATCGTCTCGTTTATTAAAGACTCCGAGACATCGACCACAATTTCCAGGTGTTGAAAGCTATCAATTTGCAAAGTTTTCAAACATCTCCCCCCTTGAAGGTACGATCAAACCGTTACGATAATGCAAAACCGCACGAAAAGGTGATGCGCGGTAATGTTATGCTTTTGTTAAGTTTAGCAAAATTCAAGCGATGATCCGAGCGAAATTGTTTCGCTCTTGGGTGAGCCCCGGCTAGGCGAAGATGAAGTTTCAAAACGCCGATTACGATCGCTGCCAACAGCTGCGATCGACAAGCTCGATTCCCTTTGATGTGATCGTGCCAGAGCGCCGATGGTTGGACGGCTGAATGTCAGAAACATTATTCCCGTCGTCGATAATCTACGCCAGCAGCCGTCAATTTGGGCGTTAACCAATTTGAAGGCACGAAAGAAGACGAACCGGTGCTGAAAAACAGCGACAGGACGGGGTTGGTTGTGAAGCTAAACTCTGTTGAGGTCTTCAAGATGAAAAGTGCAAAGTGTTTAGGTGTCTTGCTTCCTGGTTCACCGAAACTCTTCCGCCAACTCAAGGGCCGACCGTAAACGGTCCACAGTATCGTCCGATCGATGGGGATGTAGAACATTTTTAATCGTAAAATCAAACTGCACACACCAACTGCGCTCCCCCCGGAACGATGATAATTTACACATTTCTTCTGCTCAATCATCGCGTCTGTGGGCCGGTCGATGGACAGAGCCGTCAGCTTCGGTGGCCGCAGAGCGTAGAAGTGCATTACTCACAGTTGAGTTTATTTGCTGGCGTTCTTCTACTCATTCTTCTCTGTGCTGGACGATCGTCTGTGATGCGAACGGGTAGAACTTGTGCAAGGCGATAAATCGTAATGATCATGAGGCGATGCTGATGTCGATCATTACTCAACGCGATCGCATTGATGTTGCTGAACGGGTGCATCACTTACAGTAGGAGTGTGTATTGATGCTGTGGCAGTAGTATAAATTCCAAGAGTATTGAGAGAGACAATTGATTTTATAAATGTGTATGCTCTCGTTTGAAAACTACTTATATTCTTCTTTACAAATCAACACTCCACTGTTTTATTAGCTGTGGTAAGCTAAGAGCTAAGCTAAGCTGTGGTAGCTAAGAGGTATTGTTATAAAGAAACACTGTATTGAATATTGAAATAAAGTAACTGCAAATCTTCAAATAATGTTGAATCTGTAGTACATTTGCAACCCTCACTGTGCTGTAATTCAACCAGCCATAAAAGGATGCTCTAATGTGTCTCAACCTCGACATCATCAGAAACGCCTTCGCCCGCACTTTAGCGAATGGAAAATGGAAGTAGATCGCCTCTGGCCCGGGGTGCTTATCAGATTCTGCTCGTACCATACTCCCGAACGCTTTCCGTAAGGTCCATTGGCGGTTTCTAGCCCTGGTATTGTGGCCGCCATTGGTCGTTGATTCCCATGAGATGGCAAATTTTACCACGCCACGCCAGTACAGTGGTCGGTTTCCGCAAGTGCTTGGGAAGCAGAGAGGCTGCCATTGCCATTATGAAACCATCGGCTGCATTGAATTGTTATGCGCGATAATTACCGCCCACCGTAGCCGGTGAATATTCCCGATCCCAGGGCGGGTGAGCTTCAGCTTGCAGTACTTCTTTTAGACTGTGATCCCGAAGCCCGATGCACTTTCCGTGCGGGACAAAGCATTGTTTTGTAACGCTCTCGGTACAATTGTGGTTTATGAGCATTGCAGTGTGTTGCATAGGAAATTCACAAACGTTTGAATTGTTTAGAGCAAAGATGTTTTGAATAATGTAGCAAAATGGATAAACAATTCTTTGGTTTGAGAATAGGGATGTGACCAACTGCGGTTTGGTTGTTTAATTAAGGTTAAAAAGTTAATGTAATTCGCGGGAAGTAACAAGAATAATTATTAATAAACAATTTTTTTTTCAGGAAGGAACGGTCCGAAAAGGCCGTATTGCTTAAAAACAATGGTTATGTTATTCTTCAAAAACTAATGTGTAAAGCCAACTCAATTCTAATTTGATTCTACAGATGCTGGCAGTTATTATACCATACCGAGTAAGCGAGACTTCAGCGAGACATCTTTTAGTAACGTCAAACGACTAGCGTATAAGGAAGCTTGCTGTTGACGCCTATACTAACCCGGACCAACCCTGGTTCCTACGCTTCTATTCGAACAACACCCCGGTACTTTACCCCACAAGGCCACTTAGCTTGTCTGGGTTGAGCCACGGATCGAAGGTAATGACAGCCAAAGCCAAACCTACTGCTCGTTGCACCACGTCGATCAGTCGACTCGCCTGCCGGGTTCATCACTTCTACCCAAACACGCAGCGTTTAAGTCACTCTGCCCCCGGTCAAACAGTTCTAGCCGTGTGGGAGCTCATCTTCCTGCGCCGCTCCGTTTCCCACCCATCCCAAAAGGAAGGTTAAAAATGAATTGCTTCTGACAGGGCCCACGTCACGTCCTTCCAGTTGAATGGAGCCAGACACCGATCCGCGTGCATTAATCGCAGCCGCATTATCCGTTAATATAGCGAAGCTGTAGGCAGCGGTGTAGAGAGAAGAGATTTCAGGCACGAGAAGGTGTCTTACAAAAGGAGGAAGCTGTCAGTATTGTTTACTCATCCGGGTGCCGTTCTTGTTAGGTGTCGAACCGTCATTGGCAGCTCGAAAACGGAAAAAGATGGATAAAGAAAGCAGACAGACGCTGAGCCATCGATGGTACATGCAAAAACTGGAAAAGACATCCCTTGGGCAGTGTTTATTGTGTATCATTTCCTTTCTTGGCGAAGCTTGGATTGAAGGTCACTGTAAATTCCATTCGCTATGGAATGCAGTTACAAATGGCGCCTGTATCTGCAATTGTACACAAAATGCTCTACGGATTGCTCGCATGTTGTGCTCTTTGCGTAGCTTTAGCCAGATAAAGCTTGAAAGTCTTCTGCGTAAAAGGGGGACATGCCGTTCCACATCTAGTTGACAAATTGTTATTAAGAGTGACTCCAAAACTCGTTTCCCATTGGGTGCTCGCAGGGAGTTTAACACCATTGACCCTTTATGGTTGAATTTTTCATCCCGACACTCACTTGGTGTGCTAGTAACTTTAAGGGTCGAGTTGACCATAAAACGTATTACCGTGACCGCTGCACGCTAATCAACTCTGCATTAGATGACAAACCAATCCCACCTAGAGGCTGTCATCACTTCGAATAAAGCACCACGACCCATTCCCGAGAAACTCACGCTCAACGCTGTCAACGTCGTCGTTGGTGCCCCTTCAACCTCCAACGCTAAGCGAACAATTGCACCTCGGGGCTGTTGTGTGTTGTCGGCGTCACCATCTTCGTGTTGCTGGAGAAAGTTTTGCATGACGCATACCATCTGCCTTAATTTCGTGCTAAGCAGCTAAGGAACCGTATGCTTGCTGGAGCGATAGCACCGTGTGTACCTTTGTACCGTGTGATGTGCGAGGCTCGTTTTTTGTGATGTCATTCGATACTGAACAAAAAGTGAGTCTTCACACACAGGCACAGAATAATTGGTACCGTTCTGCTGGTACGCGCCTGCGCTTGGGAAAATGAATAGCCTCTGCCGAAGCCTTTCAAATTGCTCATTAGCGCGGCAGCTTTCAAGGAATAGTACGGTTTGCCGTCTGCAAGCAGATCACATCTAGGGGATTTTTTAAACCACCCTTAACAGCATGACACGAGAAGCTGAAAGAAAGAGCCTTCCGATATGTTTGCTGGATGCTGCCTCGGGCTGCAGTGAAAGTAGTGCAGGAAATGGGGAAAGGAACCAGCGGTCTAACGCCCTTTGGAAGGTGTGCCGGGAAGTGTTAGCGAAAGTGAGTTACAGAAGCCGTGTCGAGGTTTGGTTTGTTGTGGTGCGGTGTGAGTTAAACAAAACGCCAGAAGCCATACGACGCTTCGGAAGCCAGCCTCACCCTTTGATTGGAATTTTATGGGTGATCACTTTCACTGATGCTGAGAGTTTGATGCGAAGTGAAACAGGCAACTAATTATTTACAAACGTGATTGGTAGTAGAACTTGAAAATATGCACAGGTTTTGTTAGTTAAAATAATTAACTACTAACAACAAGTAAAATACTTTGTGTAGCTGAAAAATTACGAAATTTAGCTAGATTGCTCTGAAAGGAAATAAAAGACTTCAACAGTACAACAAGCGAGGAACCCTTCGCTCGTGTTATATGAAGGCGACGGGAAATAACGTTATTTCTTGTATATTTAATATAAGTATAGCGTTGACCTAACTCTAGTTGAATCGTGTCAAGTGATCATGAAGATCGTGATTATCACCTAGAAATGATCCCGTCATAATGATTCGTTTCCCTGAAAGAATGCCTCGTAAAATAAATGCCAATGGGAAAGTTCTTCGGCAAAATGACTTGCTTCCACGAATCGTCACATCTTATTCGCGTTCTGTCCACTTGTTGGTGCTCTGGACTATAAGTAGCAAAAAAGCGTGAAAATGATACTTTAGAGTCAGACTATAACTACTTCCTTTGAAAACAACGAACTGTCACACGTTTTTACACTGCATTCAATACTATCAGCATCGTGTTATCTCTCAAAGGAAGAGCACCTTTTGCACCATCGAGCCAAGTGTCCATTATAAGAACAGAGCAAGAAGTTAATAGCAAATATATAAATGGCTTAAACATACAGTGTTACACCGAGAGCAGTGTTTTGCAGATGATCTGTCCATGGCAAGGGATTATAATTAGCAAAAACATAGCACACAATCGTGTCACCGTCGTTGATGACAGCGGCACAATCGACAGGTTGTTTGCCAGGTTCTCGAAACCATAATTACAGCACCGGGTCCGGGTCGCAAAGTCGAGGTTCGATGCATTTTACAAAGAAGCAAAAAATAAAAAGACATTCTCAACCTTCCCACACCAGGCATGCGCAACAACGGAAACGACAGAAGCCTAATGAGAGATTCGCTTTTACTTTACAAACTTCATCAAAAAAATAATAAGAAGCAGAACTGCATCTAAAGCACACAGGGAAAATCACTCACTCCCAACTGCGTGTTGCCTTTCGTTCGCCGCAGTTTTGTTTCCAAGAAAGAGGTGCAACATAACAAAAAGGCAAGCTCTCCTTGCCAGTGTGCATCGACCGGCTGCAAGAATGTTCTTCTCCGCCTAATGGATGGACGGGCGCGAATGGATGTGATGGTATGTGCATGGATTGCATGAACTGAAGTATGAAAAAGAAGCGAGATGCGTTTTCTAAACGGACGGAAAGCCGAATACCGAAAAGGAAGCGATAATGCGCCAGCCGGTATAAATCATGCTGCCATATTTCCGTTCCAGTGCGGTGATGCGTCGGTACGTGACGACGGCGGTTATGCATCCGGCGACGACCACACAGCCGACGATGACGACGGGGCCTCGGACAGCCAGCCACGCCAATCCCCGTGATAGAAGCATTTCGAGAGAGGTTCGAACGTGTCCGCAGCGCATATTGAATCTAGAAGCCATAAATCAGCCTTCGAGGCGATGATGTACGCTGGCCCTTTGCGCAAAGCCAGACTCTGGGGCGATGATGGGCCCGCGCTGGTATGTGGTGCATTGAATGACGCTCTGGAATGGCCACGGTGGGTTGCGTGCGGTGTGGAATTTGTGACAAATGCAGTGGGAACACTTTCCAAGTGCATTTGAAGAGTGCAATTCCGTGGGTCATCGTGAGTAAGTAGGAAAATGGATCAGCAAATGCGTAATGCGAAGAAGCATGTGTGGAAAATTGCTAAAGGGTTTCCTATCGATGCTATTTTATTGCTGATTTTACGTGTTTGTATTTGGTGTTTGCAGATACATTTTAGGCTGTTATTGACTTTTGTAATTTATTTGGTAATACAAAAAGTAATAATGATGATAAGTAATAATTTGAGAATACAAACAGCAGTTATAATATTTAACGTTTAAAAAAACTGAAGTGATAAAGGATAAAATCATTTGATTCATTGAACATGGTGTATATTTTGATTGCGTAATTGCAATACCCAAAAAGGAAAGCAAAAATGTTTATAAAGCGGCACAGTTCCTAGTCACTCAAAAGGGGAAAAAGAAACCCGATTTGCAATTCAACCAGTAAGGAAATTTGCAATCTAACCGGTATCTAACGCAACGTGACAGCACCCAGCATCGAGCATCGATGAGGCAACTCCCCGATTGAGGTGAAATCAAACAGAGAAAAGAAGAAATCCCGACAAAAGACAAAACTGCCGGCACAGGGACCGTTCGCATCCGGGACGAGCTTGCATTTCCGGTCGGATGATGTCACAGGCAGTGTCACAGGCCGTTCAGTTTACCGTCATCAAACAGCAACAGCGCGCGTGTGCAATTGACACTGAGCAACAACAAATAGAAACCGAAGTACTGCCCCCACCGGCAAGCATGAAGCGACTCCACCACGCTTCCCCGTTTTGGAGAGCCCGTTGTGAATGTTGGTGCAGTGCAGTTTCAGCCCACCATTTCGACCTCTAACCGGCAGCGGAGCCAACCGAAGTGACGATGACGCCATCTCCCCGGGCCGAGCTTTGTTTAATCTCCACTAGACACCTTTTTAGCCTTCCATCGCTCCCTCCCCCGAAAATCGTTCGTTGCGTCGGTGGCGGCGAATGTTTGTCGCGTTAAGCAGCCGTTGCGCGACTGCCTCGCCTATCTTTACTCCGCGGACACCACCGGTGAACCGGTTCACGAGC